>NC_090271.1:90601000-90918000 GCF_040414725.1 Anabrus simplex
GACATCTCGGCGTCTCTGAAAGCCATCAAAAGTAGTCAGTGGGACGAAAATATAATAACATCATTACTTGAAATTTGGATTTTAAATGTTTCAAACTCAAAAATAATCTGTTGAGAACAAGTGAATACTTGAAAAAAGGAACTAGTATTAAGGAGTAATTAGTTCTGACTTGGGTCTATAAGGTGTATAAACATTAATACGTTTTTGAACGAGCTAATAAATATTTTTGTGACTTTTCTTCACATTATTTCTTACAGTGCTCTCGCGGGCAGCAAAAATGGCTTCGCGGGCCGCCATTTGGAAACCCCTGCTCTAAACATTACCCCAGAAATGCGACGGGGAAGTCAACATACATCTTTTCTCATGTGGACTGGGTTGAATTTCCATCGCAATGGTAGGCCATCTTTCAGTTCTCATTATAATGGCAGAAACACATTCTCCACCTGTCTTTTTCTACATCCTCAAAAAGACTGCCTTTGTGGTTTTCCCAACTGAAATCAACATAGGTCATTACAATGACGTCAGTACGAATGTCGCTATGAAACGCAGTCATATGAAATATGCGATCAAATGAAAAACCGCACATGTACTCCCTTTTAACGAACAGTACTACGGTGCCGATCGAACAGTCTAAAGTTCCAGAGCTGGAATGAATGACCAGGCCGCAGACAGTCTTGAACACTCTTCTGCAATTATTTCATTAAGATTGCCACTGCTCATTCCTATCAGTGCCTCAGATAGGGATACTATGATGAACCCATGTGTTATGTACCAACAGTATCAGAAAATGTATGAACCAGAAGAAAATTATCTATCTAACTCCCCAGCTATTTCCCGCCAATATTCAGACAGGTTGTTATATTCGGTGCGCAGCAGTAACCCCATCTATCGGAGATGAATTGTAGCATAAGATACAAAGAACATCACAACAAACAGTGGTCAATGTCAATGTCAATGTCATGTTATTGTTGAGCAATTTTATGAGCTTTCTTTTCTATATTGTAGGTCTTCACATTTACAGTAGTTTTCTTCCGACTCTGAAATGCCACTCTTATCTTTTTTTTTCTGTTTCCTTTAAGTTACGTTGCACCGACACAGGTCTTATGGCGACGATGGGATAGGAAAGGGCTAGGACTGGGAAGGAAGCGGCCGTTGCCTTAATTAATGTACACTGCCTGGTGTGGAAATGGGAAACCACGGAAAACCATCTTCAGGGCTGCCGACAGTGGGGTTCGAACCCACTATCTGCTGGATGCAAGCTCACAGCTGCGCGCCCCCAACCGCACAGCCAAGTCGCCCGGTGCCACTCTTATCATTGTCGGTACGGTAAAACTGAATAGAACATAAATGATCGGATATTGTATTCTCTATAACTTTTGTTATGTAGTACTTTTCGATAGGACCAATAACATAGCTATTTAAAAATAAAATTTTAGGCGCTCTCCCCTAAACTACCATTTCATACAGGGTGAATAAACTTATTTATAGCACAGACTGTAATTTCTTATTCCCTGACTCTACATACCGATTTTCATTAAATTCTGTTTATCCATTTTCTCGTGGCTCGGCGTTCATATGGGCTTGGCAACAGAAATACAAATTCACGAATATCTCTGTTATCATAGGCGGTACGGCAAAAATGTGTAAGACATAAATGATTGGAAATGTAATTATATACAACTTCAGTTGTGTAGTAATTACCGATAGGACCATTAATAACATAAATATTTGAGAATTAAATTTTAGGCCTTCCCCTAAACTACCATTTCACTCAGCGTGAATAAAATGATTTATAGCCTAGATTGTAGTGGCTCATTCCCCGACTTTATATACCGATTTTCATTAAATACTCTTCAGCCGTTTTCTCGTGATGCGTGTACATACATACATACATACATACATACATACATACATACATACATACATACATACATATAGACAGACAGACAGACAGACAGACAGAAATTACGAAAAAGTAAAAAGTGCATTTTCTTGTTACAGTGGACATGCCCGATACAGAAATACCATTCTTTTTACATTCTGAGCAATGTACAGAAAAAAACTCTTATTTTATATATTAGATAGTGTTAAGGAGTCAAACATCGAGGTTATCACTCCATTATTATTATTATTATTATTATTATTATTATTATTATTATTATTATTATTAGTATCTTAACGTCTGTTCTGACAGCTAACATTCTTTAACAGACGCTCGAATATCAGTATTTTGTTTTCAAGGCTGCTTTAACGAGCCGGAAACTAGTGACATGCGATCGTCACTTCAAAACATCTTTTCATGCCACTGGCCTCCACTGGGAAAAACACGTCAACGATTCATCGATTGTATCACTAAGGTTTTCGGGAATAACCTATTTCAAATTAACTTGAAAAATGAAAATCCACAGCCTGTTTCCAGTCATTCGACCGGGTCAGGAATGGAATGAATGAAGCACCCATCTAGCGGCGAGGATAGGAATTGTGCCGGCTGCCGAAGCCTCTCGCACTCCTCTGGGGCAATGATTAATGAATGACAGATGAAATGAAATGATATTTGAGAGTGTTGCTGGAATGAAATATGACAGGGAAAACCGGAGTACCCAGAAAAACCTGTCCCACCTCCGATTTGTCCAGCACAAATCACACATGGAGTGACCAGGAACCACGGAACCCAGCGGTGAGAGGACGGCGCGCTGCCGCCTGAGCCACTCAGGCTCTCAAATTAACTTCATTTTCATATTTTATTTCAAACACTATTTGGTTAATAATAATAATAATAATAATAATAATAATAATAATAATAATAATAATAATAATAATACCTCCACACGGGCGTTGAAGGTCTCAGAAGGAATGGAAGGTAAATAAAGACATGCAGTATTCGTAACCTCGACACCAAGTGTGGAAGAGTGGTTTGCGGTATGACCGAACAGCCTTGCTCCCAGGATTAAACCTAGTAATGCACTCATTTCTGTTGTAGGAAGGGCCATGTGTTTCTCTACACGTGGAAGTCTTGTTTGTACACTTTCGACTTCTAAAAAGGAACCGAGCACGCCTTTACCCCCACGGCAAGGCAGTTCCCAAACAAACAGATCTTAAAATTCAGATCGGACACGTAATAAACTTCGTTGCTGGCTTCTGATCAAGGCGGCCGCTGTTCGAATCCCGACCAAGGCACGTGCAATTTTTGTCTCTGTGGTTCGGATTCCACATAAAACTGGAGGTCGCATGATTATGATCAGGATATCAACAGTCACGTAAAACTACACGCCTGTTTTAAATTCAGATCTCCTCAACTGCACTTTATGAATAAGTTTTAAAATCATATACAGGACATATTATATTAAAATAAGATAAACCGGGCGAGTTGGCCGTGCGCGTAGAGGCGCGCGGCTGTAAGCTTGCATCCGGGAGATAGTAGGTTCGAATCCCACTATCGGCAGCCCTGAAGATGGTTTTCCGTGGTTTCCCATTTTCACACCAGGCAAATGCTGGGGCTGTACCTTAATTAAGGCCACGGCAGCTTCCTTCCAACTCCTAGGCCTTTCCTATCCCATCGTCGCCATAAGACCTATCTGTGTCGGTGCGACGTAAAGCCCCTAGCAAAAAAAAAAAAAAAAGATAAATTTTAGTAACAGCATGCGATTGCAACCCTGTTTCTTTCTAGTGACATCTGTTCTTTTGGCAGGTTATGTCTTGTATGTGCTGAAGTGACACACCATGTGGCGAACAGGTGTTAGAACGTCTCTTATTTACAACATCTAAGTTAAGCATGCTTTCAGAAAGAGTAATCTAGTACTTACATAGACATACAGCAGCCAGGAGTTGAACAGCACTATCCGGAGGATCACAGTCTTCAAAGAACGGTTTTGCGGCATACTGAGCGAAGGTCAAGGCCACTATAGCTTGTGTTGTAGGTCTTAACACTAGCAAAGCCACCCATAACCTAAGAAATGCCGGTAGTGGCCCAAAAGCCTCCATAATGTAAGCATAATCTCCACCAGATCTTGTTATGCAAGTTCCGAGTTCGGCATAGCACAACGCACCGAGAGTAGAAAACAGGCCTGAAAGAAGCCATACCACTAAGGAGGTTCCTATAGAATGAGTATTAGCGAAAACACCGGTCGGTGACACAAATATCCCGGAACCAATAATCGTTCCTACAATGAGAGCAACGCCGCCTGTTAATGTTATCTTCCGTTTGAGAGTCACTGCCTCCTTCTCAGAGCACGCTGGAGCATCATTCGTTGCTATGGTTACGTGTCCTGTCGTACGCCCCATGCTTCACACACTCGATCACTAACCAGCGCGTGCGACGCCTACCGTGCCGCGCTGCGAAAGGCAATAGAAATGTAACCCTCGTCCTGCTACGGACAGCCCGCCTGTCTGGTGCACAACAGCACGCATGCGCGCAATGCTACCTGAGAGAGCAAGACGCGCCAAACGTTGCGTCATCTCCTGGAGCTATCCGAAAGTTTTCTCCTTATGAATGAACGATACCGGCAGATAACAGCGAGTTCAATTTCCGCATCGCATTGTCTGCAACACGTGACAGAACCAGTTTAGAGTGCAGCAAAATATTAATGCAGCACTGCCCCGTCGATCATTATTCTAGCGAAGGCCAGAGGTTTATACACTCAAGGGTACTCTAAAATACTTCGTTCTTGGGGACAGAAATACCTGTAGGAAGATCAACTTTTGAGCGATCTGACCTGGCTAACATTTCTGAGCTTCAGTGAGTGTAATAGATTAAACGTCAAGTACAATACTGAATTATGTGTCTCGGAAACAGAACTTAATTATAGTTACAAGGTTTCAGGTTTGTTCTGTAAGTTCGAGGCTATGGGGTATTCTGTACATGATCTCATCTTGTGTAAAGTAGCTTAGACCTAAATCATTAGCATAACCATAATACATCGGGGAGAATAAAACAAAAGCACATTATTATTGTTATTATTAATAGCAATAATAATAATCACATGGCCTTAGCTACAGCGTGTCCGGCTCTATGGCTAAATGGTTAGCGTGATGGCCTTAGATCACAGGGGTCTCGGGTACGATTCCCGGCAGGCTCGGAAATTTTAACCATGATTGGTTAATTCCGCTGGCACGGGGGCTGGTTGTATGTGTCGTCTTCATCACGTCGCGCAGGTCGCCTATGGGCGTCAAATCAGAAGACCTGCACCTGGCGAGCCGAACTTGTCCTCGGATACTCCCGGCACTAAAAACCACACGCCATTTCATTTCAGCTACAGTGTGCAGACATTTTAATTTGACGTCATCTGGGTGCCTGCTGGTCAATTTCGACGTTTGGTTTCACTCTAGGCCTACTAGATGGCAGAGCTGTGGCGGTTTGTGCATGGAGGGCTTTTGAGCAACGCCCTACCGCCTTTTCAAAAACACTTAACATAATTTCACTCTGTAACTGATTGCATCAAATAAATCTTACATGCAGTCGCTTAACTGCGGCCAGTATCCAGTATTCGGGAGATAGTAGGTTCGAACCCCACTGTCGGCAGCCCTGAAGGTGGTTTTCCGTGGTTTCCCATTTTCACACCAAACAAATGCTGGGGCTGTACCTTAATTAAGGCCACGGCCGCTTCCTTCCCAATCCTAGCTCTTTCCTGTCCCATCGTCGCCATAAGACATATCTGTGTCGGTGCGACGTAAAGCCAATTATTATTCATAGCAAATAATAATAATAATAATAATAATAATAATAATAATAATAATAATAATAATAATAAAGCAAGTTACATATTTTTATTTATTACATATTAAACTACATATTTCGTTAGTTTTAGCTACATACTTATGTATATACAGTATTTCTCATTTTTATATTACATATAATCTGGGCTCTAGTAATGAACTTGTTTGTAATGTTGGTACTGTTTGTTTTGCTGTATGCTGTATTATGCAAACGAGCTAGTCATTGTGAGGTGCTTTCAATGATATCAGCAGAGCATTGTGCTTTATCTAAGTAAGACTGATTCCTCGTCAGTCTGTTCTTTATCTCCAGTAGTATGAAAGCAGCCGGCCCCGTGGTGTAGAGGTAGTGTGCCGGCCTTTTACCCGGAGGTGCCAGGTTCAATCTTTACCTCGATCTGAGGGGTGATTCAAGGTCTACTCAGCCTCCGTGATTACTAGTGAAGGGATTTTAAGGTGCAGCTACAGTAGACTTCCAATAGTCCGGCATCCAACAGTCCGAAATGCCCGATGGTCCAGCATCAGTCCAAGATTTTTTAAATGTTATTATCTCTTAATAATGATCTCTCGTGAACAATTTGATGCATTATTTGTCGAAACGAATTGAAGTGTATTTTTTATTATTTCAAAGTTAACAGTGGAAATGTATCTGATACAATCCATTTGTTATGCATTGACTTACTTAAATATCTCTACAGTATCTCTGCAAATATTCAGCCTAGAAGGCTGTGTGCTATACTGAGTACTGGGAAGCCAACCATATGATTTAAAAAAACCCAACAGATTTCACAAATTGAATGTATGGGCCACGTTCAAAAACGGATGGGAACATGTCTTCAAAAACTGAAGCGGGCAGGAGAAGAGAAGTTGTAGATGGAAATGAATCTAAATGTTAAAGGAAGACTTACAGATAAAAACATCGATGAACTCCGGCATTATTATGGAATGGCAATAAGAAACAACACGTTTGAAAAGAGGAGTGTGTTATTAAACGAAAGATTCTGCTAATCAACATTCTACTTCAAAACGCCGTGTTACAGCTGTTCTCGTTGTACGCCTTAACCTATATCGTAGTAAGAGATACCGCCCGATAGTCCGGCATTTTCGGTAATCCGACACCGGGCCGGTCCCGAACGTGCCGGACTATCGGACTTCTACTGTATTTTCATACAGATAAATCAATGTATGTATTTGGGGACATGAAATGAAGCGAAATAAACACAGTTTGTTGCACCTTTTTTTTTTTTTTTTTTTTTTTTTTTTTTTTTTTTTTTTTTTTTTTTTACAATATTTTGCCACCTTTTCCCTTTTATCTCGTGTTTCAGCACTGTTTCACCCCATATTTATCTGCATTTTTAGTAGCCTCCGTGGTTCAGGCGGCAGCGCGCCGGTCTCTCAGCGCTGGATACCGTGGTTCAAATACCGGTCACTCCATGTGAGATTTGTGCTGGACAAGGCGGAGGTGGGATAGGTTTTTCTCCGGCTACTCCCGCTTTCCCTATCATCTTTCATTCCAGCTACACTTTCCACTATCATTTCCTTTCATCTGTCAGGAGTGCGACAGGCCTCGGCTGCCGACACAATTCGTATTCTCGCCGCAAGTTCGGGGCTTCATTCATCCCATCCCTGACCCGGTCATTGACTGGAAAACAGGTTATAGGTTTTAATTCATTTTTCTGAATTTTTAAAAGATTAGACCTTATTTCCTTTCTTGAACAGATTTTTAACATTTTGTTTGATCAGAACTCAGTACTAGTCAATAAATAAATATTAAAATATAATTTACTGAAACTACCAGTAATTTATATCCCAGAAAAAATGGTCAACCTCAGCAAGAATGGCCAATCTTCAGCTGTGAAATCAAGTTATTTTAACAATGACGTTGCAACAGTTTAAGCTAGTTCCAGTTAGTACTGGCATGAATTTAACGGTTCCACCTATCTACTGTGTACTCTCTTGTTGGCCGTGTTAATGTTTTACCAGTTCAGTGTATGTGTTGTCTTCATCATCATTTCATCCTCATCTCGACGCGCAGGTCGCCTACGGGAGTCAAGTAGAAAGACCTGCATCTGGCGAGCCGAACCCGTCCTGGGATATCCCGGCACTAAAAGCCATACGACATTTCATTTACCAGTCCAGACCAGGGCGTATTTTTCACCACACAAAATCATGTCGAAAGTTAAGGAGGTATGTGGGGGGAACAGTGGATAGATTTGCTAAAGTCAAATTCGAATTAAATTTGAGAAACAATCCACGTATGGAAACCTTTGCAGGGAGCATCCTTTTTTTTTTTTTTTTTCAAAACAAACTCCTTTACCCGATTATGTATTGACGTAGGCAAGGGTGCCCGCCATTATGAACAAATTTACCCATCTACAAAGTGACTGACGTTAGGCATAGTGGCATGCTATTATAATGGAAACTCACCAACTCGGTGTGACTGGCATCGTGAAAAGGGGCCTGTCATTATATTGATAACAGCACAACTCAATTTTGACTGGCAGTAGGGAAGGTGTCCGCCATTATAATAAAAAATCCTCAGTTGTTATCTGTCTGGAAGTAGGAAATGGGACCTGCCATTGCAACGAAAACTCCCCAAATCGATTGTGACCGCGGAACAGGCCCGCCATTATAATGAAAATTCCCAACTCGTAGTAGGCAGTAGGCAAGTAGACCTGCCCTTAACGTCACAAGTCCGCAACTCGCACTTTACTAAGGAAACAACGTATGTGGACCTACCTATGCTGTTTCTTGGATAACGCTAGGAGACATGGAATTCTAAAAAATCTTATTCACTGCATGTACAATAATTTACTTCGATATCCGTATACAATACAGAATACCGTAGCGAAGCACAGGTACATTTGCTAGTATTATATAAAATATTGTTGATGGCATGAATATTGTGGAGCATAAAAATATTCCCACATAAGTGGTATAATACGTCCGATGTTTGTGCCTTGTCTGATGGCTGTAATCGTTAAAGCGTCAAGTCTATATCGTCCGACACCGTGATTAGTCGGTTCGAATCCCGTTGGGCGACAATGATTTTAACCCTCTGTATGTTGGCCGGCACGGTAGGAGAGTTGGTGGTATACACTTTCTAATTACTAGATTGCGTGCCAAAAGCCTGGATTCAATCCCGAACCTCTCTGCCATGTTTATAAGGAGTGGGTGCATTGACGCTGTTGATGGTGATTCGTCCGTCGGGTGGCAACGCTAAGCCCTGAGTAGACCCCTTGGTGCTATTCGGATTGCAGTAGGCTATGTCGACACCGGGCTTTACCTTCCTAATAATAATAACAATAATAACGTTATTATTTTTACGTCCCACTAACTACTTTCGGACCGAGCTCGATAGCTCCAGTCGCTTAAGTGCGGCCAGTATCCAGTATTCGGGAGATAGTAGGTTCGAACCCCCATGTCGGCAGCCCTGAAAATGGTTTTCCGTGGTTTCCCATTTTCACACCAGGCAAATGCCGGGGCTGTACCTTAATTAAGGCCACGGCCGCTTCCTTCCCACTCCTAGCCCTTTCCTGTCTCATCGTAGCCATAAAACCTATCTGTGTCGGTGCGACATAAAGCAACTAGCAAAAAAAGAACTACTTTCGGAGACGCTTAGGTGCCGGAATTTTGACCCGCAGGAGTACCTTTACGTGCCAGTAAGTCTACCGACACGAGGCTGGCGTATTTGAGCACCTTCAAATACCACCGGACTGAGCCAGGATCGAACCTGCCAAGTTGGGCTCAGAAGGCAAGCGCTTCAACCTTCGGAGCCTCTCAGCCCGGGGGCCCCCTTTCCTACTATCATATATCACGTCATTCATTTCATCTCTTTACCTCCCCTGTTGTGGTTGACGTCAGGAAGGCCATACGATCGTAAAGATTCCAGCTTCAAGAGCAAGTCCACTAGCAAAACTATTGAAACTCTGCTAACGACAGTGCTTTACTACGTTTAATTAAACATCAAGTTTGGGGACCTTTACGGTATCTCTCAAAAAAATTTGCCTTTACCTTGAGTAAATTCCTTATATTTACAATACATTTATTTCCTTCCTCCTCATCTTGCCTAGTGTGCCTCATTTTGGCGTCGCCATCCGTTGTTGTGGTTTCCCCGTAACCGCATAGCCTTTGGTAGTGCTATATGAAGATACAACCAGCCTCTGGGCTGATGACCTAACAAACAAACGAAGCACAAAATAAACTGTGCAAGGAAAATATCGCAGAGGCATCCTTGTCATTTGCAGCACCGAATTTTAACGAAATATTTAAATGTCCCGACTGTGATTGCGCTGAGATAATTAATCTGATACTTCCCAACCTGTTCTCGACAATTATACTCGGGAAATTTCGGGAAACTGTGATGCTGTAGACTGAAGGAGTTCCACTCAGGGAGAACTACTGAAATTAAGAAAACTACATCGCTGGAGGTTAAGTAGAGTGCCACAGCTTTATTTTCGAGTAATTAGGATTAAGATAATTAGGATTTTCGAAATCTGATCAAATAGTACGGTACATGACTTACATAATGTGTTTATTTCGTCATGTTTAAGGCAACTGCTATTAAGAATAAACTACACGCAATAAATCTTTATGGGATCAGAAAAATAATAACATGTTCCATGCCTCCTACCTTGCTAGTAAATTAGTAATACAATAAATTGTAGTTAAGAATGTTTCATCGTAACTATTGTCAGCATACCAGCATTAGAACTCTTTCATCTTCTCCGCACATCTTCTCCGTAACAAATCTCCCGGCCTGAGAGACAAACGCAAACTAGGTTATGTTATAAACGAGTCGTCCTCAGTGGTTTGTCTACTGGATTATAGGTTTGTGCGATTGATCCCAATCGAAGGCGATGGATTTTAATACGAGACAGATCGCGAGCATGCTTGGAATTTGTTTACTTGAAATTCGCATAAATGTAGATTTTCTGAGGAAAGGAATATTGCTAAAAAAAATATATGTTTTTTTTTTATATTTTAACAGTCCCTTGTGTTCCGTAAGATAATGCAGACATCAAAAACACGTATTAGGCCAACTGTACTTGTTTATGGTGAAGCATGTTGGAGAAAAATAAATAAAATTGTTCCCAAGAGATTGTACACAACAATGGGTAAAATTATACCAATACTTCACACAGATGTAAACAATTTATTTATCTTCTTCTTCTTCTTCTTAATCTGTTTATCCTCCAGGGTCGCTTTTTCTCTCGGACTGAGCGAGGGATCCCATCTCTACCGCCTCAAGACCAGTGTTTGATTATTGTTTGCATGAGGGAACTTTACCAAATGAATGGAGAGTTGCTATAGTAGCCTCTGTATATAAAGGAAAGGGTGATAGACATAAAGCTGAAAATTACAGGCCAGTCAGTTTGACATGCATTGTATGTAAGCTTTGGGAAAGCATTCCTTCTGATTATATAAGACATGTTTGCAAAATTAATAACAGGTTTGATAGAAGGTAGTTTGGGTTTAGGAAAGGTTATTCCACTGAAGCCCAACTTGTAGGATTCCAGCAAGATATAGCAGATATCCCGGATACAGGAGGTCAATTGGACTATATCGCGATTGACCTGTCTAAGGCATCTGATAGGGTAGATCATGGGAGACTACTGGCAAAAATGAGTGCAATTGGACTTGACAAAAGAGTGACTGAATGGGTAGCAGTGTTTCTAGAAAACAGAACTCAGAGAATTAGAGTAGGTGAAGCTTTATCTGCCCCTGTAATAATTAAGAGGGGAATTCCGCAAGGCAGTATTATTGGACCTTTATGTTTTCTTATATATATATATCAATGATATGTGAAAAGAAGTGGAATCAGAGATAAGGCTTTTCGGAGATGATGTTATTCTGTACAGAGTAATAAATAAGTTACAAGATTGTGAGCAACTGCAAAATGACCTCGATAATGTTGTGAGATGGACAGTAGACAATGGTATGATGACAAACGCGGATAAAAGTCAGGTTGTGAGTTTCACAAATAGGAAAAGTCCTCTCAGTTTTAATTACTGCGTTGATGGTGTGAAGGTTCCCTTTGGGGATCGTTGTAAATACCTAGGTATTAATATAAGGAAAGATCTTCATTGGGGTAATCTCATAAATATTATTGTAAATAAAGGGTACAGATCTCTGCACATGGTTATGAGGGTATTTAGGGGTTGTTGTAAGGATGTAAAGGAGAGAGCATATTTGTCTCTGGCGCGACCCCAACTAGAGTATGGTTCCAGTGTATGGGACCCTCACCAGGATTACTTGATTCAGGAACTGGAAAAAATCCAAAGAAAAGCAGCTCGATTTGTTGTAGGCGATTTCCGACAAAAGAGTAGCGTTACAAAAATGTTGCAAAGTTTGGGCTGGGAATACTTGGTAGCAAGGAGACGAGCTGCTCGACTAAGTGGTATGTTCCGAGCTGTCAGTGGAGAGATGGCGTGGGAGGACATCAGTAGACGAATAAGTTTGGGTGGTGTCTTTATAAGTAGGAAAGATCACAATATGAAGATAAAGTTGGAATTCAAGAGGACAAATTGGGGCAAATATTCGTTTATAGGAAGGGGAGTTAGGGATTGGAATAACTTACCAAGGGAGATGTTCAATAAATTTCCAATTTCTTTGCAATTATTTAAGAAAAGGCTAGGAAAACAACAGATAGGGAATCTGCCACCTGGACGACTGCCCTAAATGCAGATCAGTAGTGATTGATTGATTGATTGATTGATTGATTGATTGATTGATTGATTGATTGATTGATTGATTGATTGATTGATTGATTGATTGATTGATTGATTGATTGATTGATTGATTGATTGATTGATTGATTGATTGATTGATTGTCCCACGCGAATTCTTTTACGTACCAATAATTCTACCGACAAGAAACTGGCGTATGTGAGTACCTTCAAGTAACATCGGAATGAACCGAGACCGAGCCCACCAACTTGTGCTCAGAAGGCCTGAGGCCAGAGCTTCTACCGTCTGAGCCACACAGCCCAGCAGTATTATTATTATTATTATTATTATTATTATTATTATTATTATTAGTAGTAGTAGTAGTAGTAGTAGTAGTAGTAGTAGTAGTAGTAGTAGTAGTAAGAGTATATCTCAATGAAGTATGAAAGTCCATTAAACTTGGCTTCCAAAGTATTTCAGAGAGGCGCTGGTGTTTTTGTGTGTATATTTTTTCTCAGAAAAATACATTAAAAATAAAGTTTAAATTGTCAGCTGAAGAAATCAGAATCCTCTAGACTGCCTTTATATTTATTACATGTCTGTTTTAACGTAGTAATGGATCCACCAACGACATACGAAAATTGTAACTTGTTTTCTGGATAGGGGTGATTTTTAGAAACGAAGATAAAACGTCCCTTGGCTTTTGGTAAATTAAACAATGAATACATCAGACTCCACGGGGCCGCATTCCACATCTAGGTCGCGTACCCAAGGTCCAGGTAAGATTCTCAAGGACTCACCGACCCTCCCTTCAGTCTAAAACCCTGCAGCGTCAAGGTAAGGAACTTCTCCATTGTTAGTTTTTTACTTCCTCTTTCTGGTTTCTCCCCCACTCTTCACACTGACCTACCCTTATATATCTCCTCGTCTTTTCGATGGTATTTCTTTTGTGGTCCGCCTCTGTGTTGTAGTGGTTAGTCTGATTAGCTGCTACCCCCCGGAAGCCCGGGTTTGATTCCCGATTTCTGCCACGAAATTTGAAAAGTGGTACGAGGGCTGGAACGGGGTCCACTCAGCCTCGGGAGGTCAACTAAGTAGAGGTGGGTTCGATTCCCACCTCAGCCATCCTGGAAGTGGTTTTCCGTGGTTTCCCACTTCTCCTCCAGGCGAATGCCGGGATGGTACCTAACTTAAGGCCACGGCCGCTTCCTTCCCTCTTCCTAGTCTATCCCTTCCAATCTTCCCATCCCCCCGCAAGGCCCCTGTTCATCACAGCAGGTGAGGCCGCCTGGGCAAGGTACTGGTCATCCTACCCAGTTGTATCCCCGACCCAGAGTCTGAAACTCCAGGACACTGCCCTTGAGGCGGAAGAGATGGGATCCCTCGCTGAGTACGAGGGAAAAGCCAACCCTGGAGGGTAAACAGATTAAAAAGAAGAAGAAGATTTTTGTAGCGTGCAAGAAGGTTTTATTATTATTACTAGCAAATGTACCTGTGCTTCGCTACGGTATTCCACACTCTATTCAAATATTGAAGTAAATACTGTACATGCAGTAAATAACATTGTTTTAAAATTGCATGTCTATTAGCGTTATCCGAGAAACAGCATGGGGAGGTCCCCATATGTTGTTTCCATTGTAAAGTGTTTGTTACGGATTTGTGATATAACGGCAGGCTCACTTGCCTACTGCCATTCAAAATCGAGTTGGAAAGTTTACATTATAATTGCAAGCCCCATTGCCTACTATGCGGTCGATTTGGGGAGTTTTCGTTACAATGGCAGCCCCCTTTCCTACTTCCAGACAGATAACATTTGAGCAGTTTTTATTATAATGGCAGGCGACTAACCTACAATCAGTCGAAATTGAGTTGTGCAGTTATCATTATAATATCAGGCCCCTTTTCCTACTGCCAGGCAGCTTACTGCCAGTCACACCAAGTTGGTGAGTTTCCATCAAAATAGCAGGCCACTATGCCTAATGCCAGTCACATTTTAGATGAATACTGAACCCATGACCTTTGTGCCCTAAGAACATTATGCGTAAATCGACAATTTTAAAAGTTGGATTCTTGATAGCATGGATTTGACACGTGACGAGGGGGTGATTACCTTCGGTCCCACGCTCTGGGGTACGTGACGTCAGCCACACGTGTCAACGGCGGAAGAATCTCAAGTCATTTTTGTGAACTATTTCAAAGCGCGTGTACATGGCGACCCAAGCCAAGTCAAAAAAATATAGTGCCTATCAAAGGGGGTCAATCATCTCACAAATCGAACCCGTAAAATTTTTAAATGTCCATGAACACTACCGCCAGAAATGTAGCAAGCATGTAGCCACTTTCAAAACTCTTGAAATTACAGTTTAGGTAAGTCAGAAAATTTATAGAAATTTTCTTGGCGGCAAAGGGAGATATCCGAAGAGAGGGGGTAACTGCTATAAATATGAAGGGACGCCATGACGAACTCTCCTTCTCCGGCATTTGTGATACAAAGCGGACGAAAAAATTGTTGAGCTGCTCTGCGAAATCAAACAACGAAAGTAGACAGAGTTCAACTGCAGATTTCAGCCAGTGTGGCTAGGTCTTGAGTCCATGAGGGGATAGTTTTCTTGAGTGAAATAATTGTACCAGATAGGACGGTCAAAGTACTGAATAAATTCTAATGTGATTAATTAATTCGTGTGCGGAAACAATTATAGTCCATCGTGTGCGCTCAACAAACAAGTGAAGGGTATTTTCTTTTTTTTAATGCTTTATTCCAGGAAACCTGAAGAAAATAATAATACACTGTGAAGCCATGAATGTAAAAATGGCTAAATAAAGTGCCAGGGTCGTAGGTGAGCCCTATGACGAACACTGGCGTGACGACATGAGGTAGGTGACTTTCCATCTTACTACCTCTTATATCTTGTCTCGTGATCTCAAAAAGTGTATTTGAATGGGGATATACGACGCAGTGGTCACCCCTACTAAGTTTTGTAAATGTGAGAGTACGACTAAAAGAGTCATTTGTTTTATTTTCCACTTGGATAAAATTTTGAAGTCTTGCGAGTGCCGTATAATGTTGTAAACAGTTATTGAATAGGGTTCCGAAGTGATATCACGTCCAATGTAGATCGTCATCCGTGTGAGTGTACTGCCTATATTTTGTGATGTCAAATTAAGATGTTCAGTCGACGTAATTTTTTTCTGTCTGCAATTTGACGTTAATAATAATAATCCATGGTTACTCATTTTCAATCGAGGGGTAGCGCGCTGTCGGGTGAGAACCTAGGGTGATGAATTTGGTCACGGAGAGAAACGTTTTTTATGCCCATTTTTAAACTGTGTCTGACTGACAATAAAAAGATCTAGTAGAATGTTTCAGTCATTTCTCGTAAAAATTTAGTTATTAAATACGATATCATTTATGCGAAGTTATTCATGATTAATGCATTGTGCGATATTAGACGTCGAGATTTCTAGTAAGGATTTTATTCCAGTTCTTTGCCGATGATAATTGTGGAGCTGGGAAACAGAGGTTAGTTTTGTTGATATGAGATTTGTGAATCAGGTTGGACCTGTCATTGAAGCCGGGACACGGAAGCCCGAGGAATGTTTTATATGAGTGGAGATGAGATGTGCGAATCAGGTTAGAGTCCTGTCATTTGAAGCCGGGACATGATAGCCCGAGGAATATTTTATAATGTTGAGAATGGAAAGAAATTCATAGAAATCCATAGCGGTATCAATTGGCGACGCGTATAATTAGTGTGGGCATCTTGAAGCATAATCTGTGCATTTTGTTGGTTAGAATATCGTATTTGTTTAATTATGTCGGCAGAGTTTAAAGGGAGCATTTTGAGAAGTCAGTCAGGTAGAACGAACCGGGTGTTTTATGTAACTGCCAAGCGAGCTTGGGGTGAGAGGCCTCAGCTGACAGCGGGGATATAACGGGACCCGTGTGGAATTGAGATTGTAATTCTCGGCCAGGGAAAACGTTAAAATGCTGGATTTAGTTGAAATTCATAGCCGGTAATGATCTAAGTATTGTGAAATACTGTAATTGGGGACGTAATGAACATTTGAGATCACGAACTTGGAGTATAAGGAACAGAGTAACCAAATTCAGGGTTGTCCAAAATATAGAGCGATGGTCGTGATGATCGGTTTGTCTGTGAGGGGTGTGCAAAATTCATAATGGTATGACGAGATATGACATCGTAATTATATGGCGAGTTGTTTGGTTTGTACGTAGATTCATAGGATATCCAAGTTTTGATAATGGTTAGGACTAGATTAGACTTTAAAGTGTGAAATCACGAGACAGGATATATAGCTGGACATGAATTATGTAACAATTCTTTTCCAGCCAAATAAACATCGCAATATTGAATTCACATCACAGCTGCGTAGAAATTTGTGAAGAAATCAGAGTCCGCGGAGATAAAATTTGTTGTTCGTTAACATTTCGTCAAATCATTTAAATTTATTTAATTATTAAATTCAGTGAAACCGCATTTTGAAATAACTTTAATCAAGCGAATAACTTGGAGATGCATTCTGGAAATTTTAGATTGTTTTTCTGGGGGAATATTAAAATATAAAGTAACGTTTAAGGGGACATATCCGAAGGAAAGGGATTTTTCTGCCACAAAGTTTGTGAGCATTGTTATTGTTGTAATTATTGAACTTTGATTGATTGAGCAGTGAATGTGCTGGGGATAGTAAAGTGGAACTTTGGTCATCAACCGATGTAACTTAATTGTGTTTAGCCTTCAGCCTAGAAACTTGGATGGTCAGGGGGTCATCAACCTCAGTGACTTAGATTAGGGCCATATGCCATTGTAGCATCATTCCTTGCGGTCATCATCCACAATGACTTTAAAGTAACTTAGAAGATTAGATGTCGGTCCATGACATAGACGCAGGTCACATCGATTCAATTAAGGGTCCATGCCGTAGAACCACTGTGTGGCACACACCGATTGGACGGCCTTAATTATACTCAGAGTCCAGAGTTCGTGTTACGAGAGCTGGACCATAACGAATCACTATGATGGTACATGTGGTCTCACATGGAAGCCGAATTTAAGGATTTCCAGACTTTCCTTTCTTAAATGATTAATAATTGAGACAATGGTTTCTAGTATGAATGCCCGTCGGGCAGTTTCGTTAAAGTCTCACACCAGTGTTCTGACGTTTATGTAAAAGTGATTGTGGTGTCCAGTGGACACAATTGACTTCTATGATACTGTTGACATACCATAATGCTTCAGAATTTTCCTGAATAAATAGGAATCTTTTAAATAGACCTTTCATTCCAGTAGGTAGATTAGAATTACTGAACCCTACCTTTACCTCAGCAAGTGACGAAGAACCCGATACGACCCAAGAGACAGATCTCATGAACTTTGCTGATAGGTAAGAAAGGTAGGTATCCCTCAATATGGACCAAAGGGTTCAATACATTTGTTTATAATGGCGGGCACCCTTGCCTACAGCCAACCACAATTGTATAGGGGAGTTTTAAACAAAACTGCACGCACCTTTGCCTTCTGCAAGTCAAATCGAGAAGTGAACTATTCATTACAATGGTAGGCCTTCCTTACTAATGCCAGTTACTCAGGAGTTGGAGGAGGACCCCGTTCCTACTGCCACTCAAAGTCGGTGTGGGGAGTACTGATTACAATAGCAGATACACCCTTTCTCGATCGCTACAAATCGACATCAGTGTATATAATTATACAGATCGACATACGAAAGTATATGCATGTTTGCAATATTGCAGACTTTCATGTACAGATTAACTGCTGCTAAACGTACGTCATATCGACAAGGGATTGTACCATAAGACGCCGGATTTAGTGGCCTAAATGGCTGGTCCTATGATATCTCATCTATTCTTGGGTCAGATTGAGTTAGAAACGTTGAACAGGGTAAAGTTTTTGTAAGATTATCTAACATTGCATTACTTTTCAGATAATTATGTGACAGCTACGTACATAGCATTTGGCTCACATATGGCTTCTGGGTGGGCCAATTATCGTGAAGAGTTTGATGATTCTGTATTTCCTTTAAGTGACTGAAAGTATGAATTATGCATGTGAAAAGTCCAAATTTACTTAACATCGATTAATAGAGAAAAATCAAACGTAAAAGGGATACAGATACGACAAAAAGTCGTAAGACCAAGGTTGTAGATCATTCCAAATTGAACGGAGATTGTGCAGTCCGTTATGTGATAGGACTTCCCGAAGGTCTGCACCATCATTAGAATTGCCTCATATTTCGATATTCTTCGGGGATAAAAAGTGAAAAATTTAAAGATCTTGGAAGTTTTCCGTTACAGGCTGAAACGTATAATTTTGTGAAATTTCAATTTTCTTTTTCGTCTGGCATATTATGCCGCAATCTGGATTTTGGGCGAGGTGGGTAAAAATTAGGACTTTCAGGAAACTAAACCAAATAAATATGCAGATGTTCATTATTACCCCTTAAACGGGTAGCTGTGCGAATATTTCGCCAAAATAGGAAATGTACAGGCACACAGTCGTTACGATTTTGTTTATATAGATAGATAAGGAATCTGCTCCACGTACAACACCTTTTGGGCTATGTCCGCTGGACTTAACCTGCAAAACTGACCATTCATGATATCTCCCTTATTAATCCTCCTGACGAAAAAATGCATATGAAAATAAAGTTTTAGAGATTGAATTCTATCATGTTTGGTCGATTTCCTGTCAGGTTGGTCTTGTACTGTATATATTGTGGAAGAGTAAAATCACCATTTCGGTTCCCTATAAACCGCCAGTCCCCCCGGGAACATGAAATGTTATTGACCTTTAAAACCTATCTTTGGACAGGTGGATGCTAAATATAAAGTTTGGTTCGAATGTCTTCAGTAGTTTTCAAGTTGTAAGAAATACGCTTTACACGCACCCGCACTTAAGTCCGATGGGACTGGTACCGAAAAACGGTCCGTTAATGATATCTCCCTTATTAATCCTCGTATCGAAATGATGTACATGAGAAAAAAATGTTTAGAAATTAAAATCCATTAAGGCGGGTAGATTTCCATTAAGTTTGGTTGTGTTTATTTTGTGGGCGTGCGATATCACGGTTTCGGTTTCGCATAAACCCCCAGTCATTTCAGGGATTTAGAAACAATATTTGGCTTAAAACCTACCCAAGGACAGGTGGATTCTAAATATGAAGTTTGGTGGAAATAAATTCAGTAGATTCTAGCACTCGCGCACATACGGAGTAGTTAAGGAAGAAAATAATACTGTTAAGAAAGTTGAAATTAATAGAAAACGGATTATAACTGAGTACAGCCGGATAACGACAAATACGTAAATACCAAGTGAATGTATTGGAAAATCAAATGCCCCTCAATAAATTATGCTGGTGTGAGTTATGGATATAAGAAAGCGGTAACAGAGGAGAAATTTAGGCGCAGTGATTCTTAGGTAAACAGATAAGAAGATGAGTAATGGTGATATTACTTAATCTATTCGAGGGCGGTTATAACCTCCAACGATATTCCGCCAATATCCCGCAGATAGGCCAATTGACTCCTCTCTTGCCGTCTACCCAAGGAACAACCACGAATTGAAAAGCATGGTGAGGAAAATGGCAATACGTTACTTCCCTGCTGGCAAGCAGTCAGACACGTTGCCATGGTAAGCTGTAGGTTCGTTGTCGGTCTGTCGGTCACTCAATGCAGAGCATGATACCCGCAGAAAATAGTAAATTTCTCCGTCATGTGAAGAGTAAGGTAAATTATGGACATAACGAAAGTTATTTATAATGAAGAGACGTTTCACGTACGGTCCACAGAGTTTACAGAAAATCAATAGTATAAGAGAAAATGGAGGAAAACCGTTCTGGTTTTCCTATAAACCCCCCGTCTATTCAAAGATTTTAAAATGACATACATATCGAAACCTTCCCCGGGATGATTATACTCTAAATTTGAAGTTTGGTTGAGATCTATCCAGCCGTTTCGACGTGATGGTGGAACAGACAAACCAACAAACAAAGAAACAGACACGAAAAGTAAAAACCACAGATTCGGTCTTAGGTTGACCTAAAACGGATAAATATCTGAAAAATTGGCAAAACAAAAGACATTACAGACAGCAGACCCCCTACAACTTTATATATTACTAGCAAGATACCCGCGCTTCGCTACGGTATTATACTGAAATTTATAATTGAATGCTTATTGTTTTAGATATATAATCCGCCGAAATTCCCGATCTGACTCGATTTCTATTAGATTACGGCACGTTTCCTCCCATTTTTCAATCTTCCTTTCCAGCAATCGATTTCGTACTTCCCGGTCTAGGCTCAGCTATTCCTCCCGGTCAGTTGGGTCCGTAAATCTTTGCCATCTTTTCCTATAATCATTTTAATATGCATAAAATCCTTCAGGAGATCCGGCGTGGTGTCATATTGGGTGCTTTGGTGGCACTGAACCCGCGGTCGGACTGCATTCTTAGTCATTACCCGTCCAGGAGCCGTTTCCAGCGCGGTCCGCACATTTGACGACGGTCCGGAACATTATTATTATTATGATTATTGTTATTATTATTACTATTATGTGTTGCTGGAAGGGCTGATGACAGGGAAAACCGGAGTATCCGGAGAAAAACCTGTCCCGCCTCCGTTTTTTCCAGCACGAATATCACATGGAGTGACCGGGATTTGAACCACGGAACCCAGCTGTGAGAGGCCGGCGCGCTGCCGCCTGAGCAACGGAGGATACTTATAAGTACATTAATAACAGTAAAATCAATTGGTCTCACCTCCTTCTACACCCCACCGCCGTTAAGTTTATTTACCGCCACCCCCGCCCCCCCCAAAAAAAAAAATTAAAAGAAGGCTTGTTTCTTTATGTTTAAAGGAGATTCCAAACACCAATGTTCACGTCTATTGCCTTCAGTTTCGAGATATAAGTATCCCCATAAAAAATTTACTTTTTTCACTTCATTTCACACTACTCTTCCCCCCCCCTCAAGTGAATTTTCCCGCAAAAAATACTTGTTTCTTTAATAGTAAAGGATCTTCTAAATACCAATTATCATGACTCTAACTTCTTCAGTTTTTTATTTATGTGCCCCCATGAAAGGAATTCAACTCCTTTACACTCCCACCCTCCAAGATGGTTTCCCCACCAAAACGCGTTTTTCTTTGTTTTTAAAGGAGATCTAAATACGAATTTTCACGTCTGTAACAACTTTAGTTTTTATTAGATGTATGCATTCTCATACAATTAAGTCAATTAAATTTTCAATTCTTTCACCCCCCCCCCCCTTCATTGGATTTTCCGAGAATACGTGTTTCTTTACTTTTAAAGCAGATTGCAAATATCAAATTTCACGTCTGTAACATCTTCATTTTTGAGATATCAGTAGCCTAATTAAAATAATTCAACACCATTTTCAGTCACTTTTACCCACCCCCCACCTCCCAAGTGGTATTTCCGAAAACTAAAAATACACGATTCGTTATGTTTAATAGAGATAAAAAAATACCATTTTTCACTTCTGTAACATGTTAAGGTTTTTTAGATATACTGTAAAAATTCTCATTTTAAAATTTCACCCCTTTTCAGTTCCCCTTAAGTGGAGTTTCCAAAAACAAATCACCTATGTTTCTTTACATTTACAGGAGATTCCAAACACCCACTTTTTACGTCTGTAACATTTTACGTTTCCAAAATATTCTGTAGATATAGCCTTTCAAAAAATTCACTCCAATTTGTCACTCCTGTTTAATCGCCATTAATTGGATTTTCCAAAAACTAAAAAATACGTGTTTCTTTATTTTTAAAGGAGGTCCCATATACAAATTTTCAGTTCTGTAATATCTTCAGGTTCTGAAATATAAGTATCCTCATTAAAGGCATTCAACCCATTTGTCACCATTTTACACCCCTCCTATTGGGATTTACAGGAAACAAAAAAATACGTGTTCCTTTATTTTTAGAGGAGATTCTAACTACCAATTTTTACATCTGTAAATTTTAAAGTTTTAAAATGTAGACACACTCATTTTAAAAAATTCACCCCCCCTTTTCACCCCCCAATATTTGAATTTTCCAAAAACGAAAAATTACGTGTTTCTTTACTTTTAAAGTAGATCCCAAATACCAATTTTCAGGTCTGTAATATCTTCAGGTTCTGAAATATAAGTAGCCTCATTAAAGGCATTCAACCCATTATTCACCCTTTTACACCCTTCCTATTGGGATTTTCCGATAACAAAAAAATACGTGTTTCTTTATTTTTAAAGGAGATATTAAATACCAATTTTTATATCCATACACTAAAAGTTTTGAGATATAGATACACTCATTTTAAAAAATCACCCCCTTTTCACCCCCCATTAATTGGATTTTCCAAAAACAAAAAATACGTGTTTCTTTATTTTTAAAAGAGATCCCAAACACCAATTTTCAGGTCTTTAATATCTTCAGGTTCTGAGATATAAGTAGCCTCATTAAAGGCATTCAACCCCTTTTTCACCCCTTTTCACAATTCCTATTGCGATTTTCCGAAAACAAAAAAATGTGTGTTTCTTTATTTTTAATGAAGATTCTAAATACCAATTTTTACATCTGCAAACTTTAAAAGATTGGAGATATAGATTCACTCATTTTTAAAATTCACCCCCTTTTCACCCTCCCATTAATTGGATTTTCCAAAAACAAAAAATACGTGTTTCTTTATTTTCAAAAGAGATCAAAAGTACCAATTTTCAGGTCTGTAATATCTTCAGTTTCTGAGATATAAGCACCGGTATCCTGATTAGGCATTCAACCCCTTTTTCACCCTTTTTCACCCCTCCTATTGGGATTGTCTGAAAACAAAAAAATAAGTGTTTCCTTATTTTTAAAGAAGATTCTAAATACCAATTTTCACATCTCTAAACTTTTAAAATTTTGAGATATAAACACACTCATTTTAAAATTTCACCCCCATTTTCACCCCCTTAGCGACGGAATATCAAAAAATCCTCTCTTAGCGAGCACCTACATCTTAATATGAATATATCCCCAAAATTTCATTTCTTTATGTCCAGTAGTTTTGGCTCGGCGATGATGAATCAGTCAGTCAGTCAGTCAGTCAGTCAGTCAGGACAAGCTACTTTATATATATAGATTATTATTATTATTATTATTATTATTATTATTATTATTATTATTATTAGGATACCGTGGTCAGCAGAGGTAAAGAAGAGAGTGGGGCTGGACCGTGCACAAATTAGAGTACATGTTACCCTAATAGAAGATTCGAGAAATTTCATTTCTTTCCTTTCTGATTGCCAACGGCCGTAGCCGTGTTGAAACACCGGATCCCGTGAGATCTCCGAAGTTAAGAAACATTGGGAGTGGTCAGGAGTTGGATGGGTTGGCAAGCGTTGTTTTTGGTGGGGGGTAATGGAATGGAGGAGCGGAAAGGAACTGGCCACCCTACCGCACGTAAACTCCGGCTCAGGAACACCTCTGCGGAGGTTCGGACCTGCCTTCGGGCAGAATAACCCTTACCTTACCTTTCTGATTCATTTTAATTTAAGAAAACCATTTTTAACAACAAACAACGGCCAAGAAAAGAGCGTAGGTACTCAACAAAACGATAGCATAAATACTACTGGAGCTCATCAGCACTGAATAAATGACAAAGAGGTCATAATCTCTGAAGCAGGTATAATAGTTAGCGTATAGCTAGGGCCCTGCGTGGATATACAAAGTAATATCCGCATCCGCTCGGCATCCGCACTTTCTAATCCGCATCCACGAATGGTTATCCGCGAATAATGTAAATATTTAACTACAGTATATTATACCCAGAATATTGAAACGGATAGATATGTTAACATAATACAATAGGCGTGACACCTGGTACCAGGACCCCTACAGTCACAGGTTTATGAGGGATTTCCTCTTGCGACAACTGCCGACGTATTGACCTTTGTTCCTTCCTTCCATTAATTGCGGGCTGGAGCCAGTTAGGCTTAGGTCAGATTTTCGGCTTTATGGTCTCAAGGATCTTTATATACCACTATTCTCCCGTACCAATATCAAGGGTCGCCTAACCACAAGAAAAAGCATGAGTATACCTGAGTGAAAATCAATAAACTTCGCGGATATCCGTGGATTTATACGCCGATATCCGCATCCATGCAGGGCTCTACATATAGCTTCAAACAGGTACAATAATCAGGGAAGGAACTCCCATTTTTTCTCCAGCATACCAGGTGAGCAAATTCGCTCTTTACCGGTACAACTAGCAGAGTGCCAATCCGTATAACAAATAGGTTACCCACAATTTCAAGGAAATACTTGGTGGAGAAAGAAAGCCTGTCTCTCGATATTTTAATTGAAATGTCACCACCCGGTGACACATACCACTAAATATGCCCATGATGGGAAATATAAATTTACCTGGGAAAATATAATATTGACACAGATTTTTTAATGTCAAGGTTACCCTCAACAGACAAGTACGTGCAGACGCCTAATACCCATATTACACGGCCACGAAAAATGTAAAAAGGGAACGTTTAATAAAGGTCGGAATCAAAAAATTGAAAGGAGGCGGAAAACAAGAACTCCGAAAATTTCAAAGATGAAAACTCTAAGCGGGCTTAAGGCCCTCGCTACCATGTGACTAAAAGGGGAAACATTAAAGGCCAAGAACGAACTTTAAATTTAGAAGGTAAGACATTTTAGTCACCCAATCCGAATAGAAGGGGAGGATTCCGAGGTTAACCACTCGTGCTCACTTACATTTAATTAACTTCCCAGTAGGTAATAAAATTGAAGTCCGAAGACTGTGCAGAAAGCACTGCATTAGTAGAAAAGGAAAGGCCTAACTATTACATTCTAAATGAAAAAACCTGAATTCTTACCCACACTTCACTCGCAGGAAAAATCATGTAATTGTATTCTGATATACCTTGTTAGTTTGAACCTCCTTCAAGCCGTGACCCCGCCTCCTTAGCTCCCCAGGGAGCATATAGCAATACAAATTGAGGCTTTCACGGCCGGCGGTACAAATCATGTCAGTATTTCCGGGCTTGTAGGCCGTGGTCCAGGAACATGTGAATGTCCCGACGTTTCACCGAAGACTGCGTTCGGCATTGCCAAGGCGCTGCTCGTCTACTTCAGGCCGGGGCGCCCTGTACGTTCTTAACGGGGTCTAGTCCTGGAACGAATGCGGCGCCCTCTTCACGGAGGCAAGAGGATCTTGACGACCATGGCTTCGAGAGCTACCTACCAGGAGGCCTCATCATCAGGCACCACGACCAGGAGTGGATGCGCAACGTGGAGGGGAGCTCTCTACTCGAGTCCTGGACCGAATGCGGCGCCCTCTTCACGGAAGCAAGAGGATCTCGACGACCATGGCGGTCGAGAGCTTCCTACCAGGAGGCCTCATCATCAGGCATCACGACCAGGAGCGGATGCATGACGTGGAGAAGGAGCTCTCTACTCTGCTTCAGATCATCCGACTACTAGGGAGGGACGGCGTGCCAGGGATGAACGCAGGCGCCCTCAAGGGGAGGGCCGTGACGGAGACCAGCTCAGCTGCCACCCAGACGGCTAGGAAGGGCCGATGGACGAGGAATAAGGCGGTTAATACCGACTTAGCCCTGCCGTCCACGCCGGAGACCAGCAACGCCACCGCGGAGGTGGAGCATGCCGCCCCCTGGCGCCGCGACTGCGCGACCCAGGCCGAGCGGCTCGGCACTGCGAAGTGGACGCAGACCGCTCTTCCATTGACCACCTCTGCGAAGTGGACGCAGACCAAGGCATACCAGGAAGAGTATGTTACCCGGGCGCATTCTAGGAAAGCGTCCCAGACGGCGGACGGCAGCACAGCAGTGGAGGAGGACGCTCCATGGCGTTCGGAGGCTGCTATCCAGGCCCGGCCTGCCAGCGTGTCTGTCGAGGTGCAGACATCGATGTGCGCGCCACAGGACAAGGAACGCAGTCGGGTGCCATCACCGATTGACGCCGTCGCCGCCAGCCAGGAAGAGGGAGACGCCGGAGTTGTAGCGGGACCACCCGCTATCTCAGGTTCACCAGCCGGGAGGAGGGCCACCAGGACGAGGCCTCTTACGCAGCCGAGAAGAGACCGCCCCAGCCAGGAAGCAGACGCCGCCCCCGCACCAGGAAGAAGAAGACGCCATCGGCCCACCAGGAGAGGGCCACCCAGCCGCAACCCAGGACTGCTCCCAGGACAGCAGTCGACCGAGGAGCCAATCAGGAGAGGACCTCAGCGGGTAGCAGCAATCAGGTGAGATTGAAACGTCCCCCTCAGCAGCTCTTGCAGTGTTTCCGCTGCTGGAGGTGGGGCCACCGGCAGGAGAGGTGTGGGCTCTTAGTGAGGTGTAACCGTCGTGGGGGTGATCACCATTACATGGCCTGCGCAGCACTTAAAGAGGCGCCGGTATGCGCCAACTGCGCGGGGGGGCCACCCGGCCTCTCATCGCAGTTGCCCTGTTAACCGGGCCATGGCGCCGGCAGAGAGGAAGGAGGCCCGGCGTCATGACCCACCCCCATCCAGGAGGCCCCTACCCCGGCGGGCTTGGCCTCATTCTCCGGGATCGAAGACCGGGTACGAGGGACCTGGAAGGGATAGACAAAGAAGAGGGAAGGAAGCGGCCGTGGCCTTGTTACCTACCATCCGGGCATTTGCCTGGAGGAGAGTGGGAAACCGCGGAAAACCACTTCCAGGATGGTTGAGGTGGGAATCAAACCCACCTCTACTCAATTGACCTCCCGAGACTGAGCGGACCCCGTCCCGGCCCTCGTAGCACGTTTCAAATTTCGTGGCAGAGCAGGGAATCGACCCCGGGCCTCCGGGGGTGGCAGCTAATCACACTGACCACTACACCACAGAGGCGGACATTTGAGAAACACGCTATGCTATTGTTCTGTTTTTTCTGTTTGTTTGTGAATATTGTTATTATATTGGAATGTTTGCATTCATAGTTGTTCCTTATTTCACAAGTCTGTGTTCATGTTGATCATACCCCCCTCCCCCCATAATTACCCGAAGTCGGTGCTTCTGTTTCCGCGCACAGCCAAATGAACTGTGAAATACAGCCTGCTTCCTCTGGCCCCAAACGACGCGATAACTCGCCAGCTACACCCGCCACACCGCCAAGCTGCCGATGAGGGGATGTAAGTAAGCCAGTCGACTGGTGCGCCGCTGAGAACACGCAGGGAGGCGATGTGATTAGGGCCAACAGAGACTGGCCCGCTCACACACAACCAAGGCCGTTGACGGACTATTAGCGTAGAATATCGTATTCGCTTCATAGTGTCTGCAATAAAAACTAAAAATAATAAATTACAAAGGCTTGGGGCCTTGCCCCTCTGGTCCTTATGGTACATCCACCCCTGGCTGGTTTTCCATGGTTTTCCATTCTCCTGCACTAAGGCGAAAGCCGGGACAGTTGCTAGTATAGGCAACGGCCGCCAACCCCCTCACTTTCTCTGAACATCTCCTTCACAGTAACAAATCTCCCGGCATGAGAGACGGCATCACCGTCTACGAGGCCCGCCTCCCCCTTCAGCGGAGGAATGAAAATATTTTAGTAGTAGTAGTAGTAGTAGTAGTAGTAGAAACACCACTTTTAGCGATGGGTCGAACCAGTTCATTCGTATGAACTACTTCACTCATTCACACTTTATACCGTGAAGCTTTCAAATGAAGTAGTTCGTTCTGTGTGTCGCACTCACTCAATAAACTTTCGTAGTAGGTACTTAATAATGTTACCAACAGATGGCAGAGCTATGTAATTATGGACATCCTGTGGCTTACCCGCTTAGAGCGCCTAGATGATGTTTGACAGTGACAAGGAAATGATCAACAGAGAAACCTGTCTCATATAAAGAAGGAAATACGTGTAAGAACAAAGTTGCCAGGTAGGATGGGCCTGGGAGTGAAGGTGTAATGAGTGACGCTGATAGTAGGAGGGGGAAGAGAACGAGTAAACGAGTGACAGACGAATCGAATGAGTTGTGAATGTTATGAAGTGTGAGAACTGTGAAGTGTTTGAGGTCGGTAGATGCAGGGTGGGTCTCGGCCATTAAGTGGCCACGGCTGGTCCGTGGTCCAACAGCTCTACACTCTAATAATAATAATAATAATAATAATAATGTTATTTGCTTTACGTCCCACCAACTACTTTTACGGTTTTTGGAAACGCCGAGGTGCCGAAATTTAGTCCCACAGGAGTTCTTTAACGTGTCAGTAAATCTACCGACACGAGGCTGACGTATTTGAGAACCTTCAGGATCGAACCTGCCAAGTTGGGGTCAGAAGGCCAGCGCCTAAACCGTCTGAGACACTCAGCTCGGCGCTCTGCACTCTGGCCGGCCAGCCGAGCAGAGGAGGGATAGCCACGGCTCTACCGTGGCTCTACGCCTCTGCATTCGGGAGACGGGACAGAGCTAGACCTCACGGCTGGCCCCAACCGTCGGCTGTACTGAGAATGGTTTTCCATGGTTTTCCATTCTCCTGCACTAAGGCGAAAGCCGGGACCGTTCCTAGCATAGGCCACGGCCGTCAACCCCCTCACCTTCTCCGAGCATCTCCTTTACCGTAACAAACCTCCCGGCCTGAGAGACGGCGTCACCCTCTAAGAGACCCGCCTCCCCCTTCAGGGAAGGAATGAAAACCTTTTTAGTGGTAGTAGAAGTGTTTGAACTACCAGTTCATTGGAATTGAGTGGTTAGTTCACACGTCACAGGAGTGAAGAGTTAATTTTGAACGACTCATTCACGAGCTACCCATCACTAACCACTCCATTCCACTGAGAGCTTCGCTGCTATCGAAGTCAGTCGGAACCCTTGACAATGCCGAACGCAGTCTTCGGTGAAACGTCGGGACATTTATATGCTCCTGGAACACGGCCTACAAGCCCGGAAAACACTGACATGACTTGTCCCGAGGGACCTCTCTCAATCCTCCTTCACGATGCACACACTACCGCACTAGCCGGTTAAGACCAAGGCCAACTAGTGCGGCTTTGATAACACCCGGAGACCTAGGATCGCTCCTCTTATAAAGGGAGTATGGGGGAAACATCGAGATCTTTACAATGGAGTGACATGATTGGGCGGCCACAAATTACAAACCAGGCCCGTGATAGGTGAATAATTTTACTTTCTAGCTTGAGATAGTCTGGTAGAATAGGAGGAGGCGTCAGGGATATTATTGATAACTTAAGCATAACGATAGGTTTACCAATTTCAACATTCAAACTTTCTCACAAATTAGTTTTGGGCTTTGCCCTCCAGAGTTCATTCCAAAATATACGTTAGAGCCGTGCCTTCGTTGGCGGTACCTAGTGTTCACAATGCACTGTCTCCTAGTATAGGCTAGAGTAATTTTGTTACTTCTGTTACCGTGTTTTGGTGGATCCGCAGAGGTGAAAGAAGGTGCGGGCAGGAATGGGTCTAACTACAAGTCCGAAAGATGAATTTAAAATTTAAATAAAGGTTATATTTTCAACAGATAACAATATTTAACAATTTTTACATAGAATTTGAAAACGAGTACAACAAGTCAAATCAGGTACAAGACCAAGAAAGCCGAGATTTAGATAGACTTTAACAATCTGGGCCACAAGCCCTACTTTTTTTTTTACAATTCCTGAGCTCTCAGCTCATAACCAACATATTACCAAAGGGCAGAAAACCCCTCATAACATGGAGCACTTGCTCCCGCCTAGTAATATGAAGCCTCCTAGAGGCGCCTTTCAAAATACCAGAAAGAGCTGACCGCTCTCAATTTTTCAAGCCTATTAAAGGCATTACCTAGACTTCAGAATTCACTGCCATCAAGGCACAACTTACAAATATAAACAGGAGGATCTCGTACCCAATCTACTGGGCCTTCGTGGAAAAAGAACAAATTAATTAAATGGCCCCAAAAAACCAAGATGAATGGAGGCGTGAAATGCACTCCTACATGAAGCTTGTTAAAACCTAAGTGGCGCTAGGCCGATAAGCAGGGGCTATTCCCATACTATGGAGGTGACACGTATACAGAATAAATTTAACACATTAAGAAGGAATAGAAGAACGGTTACCAAAACGTAGTCACCTCAAATTCAAGATGAAGGGGAGCTCGAAAGGGTAAGGCACTCTCTATCCCCGATTTACAGTTAAAGTTATATGAAAATTTTACATAGACCGGAAAGATTTTACATGTTTCAATGGATTGTTTACATATTAAAGGTTTCGGGCCAGCCCCGAGGGTTAAACTGCTGAGCTAGCAAGAAATAAAGATGTTAAACGGCCATTACCTTGTTGAAGAACGGCTGCCTGAAGAAAGAGGCGCTCCCCGCCCCCTGCTACATATCCACACACAGAGCTAGATGTTGTTCGAGTAGCCAAGAGCCGTGAAAATCAGCAGTTTTTAAACCCTCGTGGAAGCTTCGAGACCTTTCATGAATAATTAAGACACACCCACTCAACTTTATTGGGTAGCTAAAAGTTATACATCAACATCGAAGAAGAAAGACACTATTGGTCAAAATTTAATTAAAGAAATTCGGGATTGGCTGAGTTCAAAACTGGCGGAAAGAAAGATTAATATTGCCAACCCAAAAAATGAAAGAACAAAATTTAGTAAAGACAAACTTTCGAATACAAAATTTCTTCAAAAAGTTTCTTCCCTTCGCACCAGGGTGCATGATCATAGTTTTTTAGTAGAGACATCTGTCAGAGAAGGTCCACACTTCTTGATCAACCAAAAAAAAAAAAAAAATCGAAATACACACAGTGGCATCTTCTGAGGAACTGTTGAATTAATTCAGTTGTTAAAGTTCAGAGTTTCACCGGTAGGGAAGTAATTTAAGGCGGAAAATTTAAATGTGCGGCGTATAGGTGTACCAACCGGTACAACTTCCATTGACCTGTCTCAGTCTTATCCTTGGCTTTGACAATATGAAAATGACTGAGGTATGAGTGATGCCAGTAATGTCATTCATTATGCAGCCAACCCCTGCTATGAATGGTGTGAAAATGTTCCTTATAGGGTCGGCTGATGCATGTATTTCAGTGGGCTTAGCAGACTGATATGTAATAGCAACTTCTGGCCCGGTGGGGAAAGCAACGGGAAACTACATCACTCCTCATTTCTCTAGCACGTCTCTTCAGTGATGGTTAGGCCATAGAGCTGTTGAAGATCCAGCCAGCCTTAGGGCTGAGGACTGAACATATATACGTTAGAGCAGGGCCTCTCAAACGCCCAAAATCTCGCGCGTGCAAACTGAGGCGCAGAGCTCCTGTGCACAGTGCATCGGTACCACCCGGTTCGACTCGGTCCACCGCTTCGTCTCTGGGCTACTCGGCTAAGCTCGGCTTAACTCGGCTCGGATTAGGAGCGCTACGGAGCAAGTGAGGAAGAGGGAGGCAGGCGGAGCGATCGAGACACGCGTGGGGAAAAAGAGAGACAGCGCTATTGCTCCAAATTGAGGAGTGGGGGTCTGCACAACCAAGCGAAGTCGTCTTTTGCACCATGCAGAGCGCAATCCACTGGTGCATGCACCCTGAGAGGCTCTGGTTAGAGCCATCCAACGATCGGAGGAATAACTTACGATATTTAAAACGTTCTTAGTTGCTGTCAGAGATGGCCATAGCAGAGAAGGCGCACAAAACAAACAAGATGGGAAGGTGTAGCTCTGGTACAATTATTATTATTATTATTATTATTATTATTATTATTATTATTATTATTATTATTATTCACATTGCAATAATAAAGGAAACAACAGCCTTATGAAAGCATACAGATAGGAAGAAATCTGGATCTGGAACCTATTTTCTAATGACCTGCAGCGATCAGTTCGTAACATAGACAAAATTTCCAATAAAAGTGAACATTAACAGAAAAACCATAAGTAATGACTTTTTGTGACAAATATCAAATACGGTACCAACTAAAATATCAAGTAAAATATGCATTAAAATAGAATGCAGAGAGTATTTTTTTTTCTTGTTCCTCTTCTACAGCATTTCCCATTATGGTGGGGTTGCGGGTGCGAGCTGATTAGCAAATGTGGATCTGACCCGGTTTTGCAGTCGGATGCCATTCCCGACGCCAACCCTATTGCGTGATTCTGTGGTGATTGTAGTGTCATGCGCTGCGTGAATAAGAATAGGAAAATGTTGGGAGACAAACACACAAATATCCAATCGCCGAGTCGTATACAGTTTAATATCTCCGGCCCCGGCTCTGAGCCTAAGAGCCGTACGCTGACCATTTACCAACGAGCAGGACAGAATAATGCAGATAGTGAATGAGTTTAATTATCTCTAATAAAATTTGGCTTTCGAAGAACAACATTGATAAATGCACCGAAACAATGGCAGCATCCAATAGATCAGCCAATCCATCCACAGTTCGCAAACACATCCACTTAAAGCTCTAGTTCAGAAGTATACACAGCGTCCATTTCTACCAGTGTGCGCACAGCACTTGAACTCACTCTCACAGAGTGTATTCAACCAGCTGCCTTGTTGGTAAACAGTGAATTCCCTAGCGGATCGTTAGTGGAATATCCTCCGTAGCAAGACCGCAGTTGTTCTAAATAAGGTGGTAAACCTGGAGAAAGGAGCCATAGTGCCTCAAAGAAATATTACAAGAATCCCTATGGGAGCAACAATGGCTCTTTGTTCGAAGTGGCGAGCGTGCTAAATGTTTAGTTTGCGCACAACGTACATAAATCTACATATATATATATATATAAAACAGACGTGTGTGTTCCGTATATTTCACCTTACAGCCAAAACTACCCACCGCAGACCACTGGTGTTTGTGTGTGATAGTAGCCTCGAGGTTCCCATCGTGCACTATGGTGGTTGCGTGTCGGTAGGTGTGGTGGTGTGGTAGATATGGGGGTTGAAATTGGCAAACTGAATATAAAAATAGACGCGTGTGTCCGTATATTTCACCTTACAGCTACTACTACCCACCGCAGACCACTGGTGTTTGTGTGTGATAGTAGCCTCGAGCTTCCCATCGTGCACTATGGTGGTTGCGTGTCGGTAGGTGTGGTGGTGTAAGAAATGTAAGACTTGAAACTGACTTCGTCACTGAATGTATTAAAATGAGCGAGAATGTACTCTAGAAGGCTGTGATGTGTACTCCTTGGTTTTATATACCATCTTTGAGTCATCTCAGAGAAGTATGGTGATCTCAGTATCGTGATAGTTTGCTGCTTGAGTACACCTGTGAGTATTATCTGTAATTCTTGAATATAAAGCAGATACTTACTGAAAAAAATATATAATTGAGACAGTAATCCTAACCGGCGAAGAGGAGGGAAAATCAATCGGTTTCCATACCAAGAATTCCATTGATATCAAATGCTTTGTCATTTTGTTTGAAACGATTACAATTTCCAGTGAGATTAGTTTATATTATTACTACCAACAAGGCTCGGGCTCAAACGTTCCGCTATTGTGGAGTTAGTTTGAAGGATTGCTGTTTTACACATTATCAGCTCTACGTTGCTTTATCTTGTGTCGGACAAGCGGAAAATCTGTTTCTACGTTCCCACATCAGTCTAGTGTATAAAGAATGAATTTGTATGAAATGACTTAGAATGTAAGATATTTAAGTACCCCGAAAAAAGAATAAAATTAAAAGAAGAAACAGAAAAGGTGCGGTCCTTTAATGTACGTCTTGTGTATTATATAGAGAAAACCACACGGATGTACAACAAAACCAAGTGCAGCGGGTTATTTTAAGCTAGTAAAAAATAAAAATAAACATCGAGTGAGAATACAAGTGTGATTAACTGTCATCTCCGGAGGCCCAGGTTCGATTCCCGGCTCTGCAACGAGATTTGAAAAGTGGTAGGAGGACTGGAACGGGGTACACTCAGCTTCGGGAGGTAAACTGAGTGGAGGGGGTTCGATTCCCACTTCAGTCATCCCCGAAGTGGTTTTCCGTGGTTTCCCACTTCTCCTGCAGGCAAATTCTGGGATGGTATCTAACTTAAGGCAAATGCCGCTTTCTTCCATCTTCCGTGTATATCCCTTCAAAACTTCCCATCCCCCCACAAGGCCCCTGTTCAGCATAACAGGTGAGGCTACCTGGGCGAGGTACTGGTCCTCCTCCCCAGTTTTATCCCCGACCCAAAATCTCACGCTCCAGGACACTGCCGTTGAGGCGGCAGAGCTGGGATCGCTCGCTGAGTCCGAGGGAAAAACCAACCTTTACGTATTAAAATGTCATACACCGAGCTCGATAGCTGCAGTCGCTCAAGTGCGGCCAGTATGCAGTATTCGGGAGATAGTGGGTTCGAACCCCACTGTCGGCAGCCCTGAAGATCGTTTTCCGTGGTTTCCCATTTTCACACCAGGCAAATGCTGGTACTGTACCTTAATTAAGGCCACGGCCGCTTCCCACTCCTAGCCTTTCCCTGTCCCATCGTCGCCATAAGACCTATCTGTGTCGATGCGACGTAAAGCAACTTGCAAAAAAATTTGTTAAAAGCAACAATTACAAGTAAAAATTACAAAGAATGCATTAGTTGCAAGTAATTCGATTCCTTTTACTCAGTTACCTCCAAACTTCGGAAACAGGTATTTGGACATCAAAAACACACTCAGATGCGGAGTCTTTTGCCAGTCTTGTAAGATGAATACGCTCTCTTCCCCCAACGAGCAGGTCGAAATTTAGTGGAAACAACCACACTTGTTTGAGATTGCGGCCATTCCAGTCTCAGCGCGACTGAACTGCCTATCACCTAACTTCAAGGATGCCTAAACATAAGGCACCAAAATATAACGCATGACAATAGTACAGTGACAGTCCAAAAGTCATCGGCTAGGGTTCTAGTATCGTGTAGACCCTCTTCTACCTTGAACAAGCGTAGCTACTCGTCGTGGCATTGATTCAACAAGTGGAAGGAACGCCTGTGGGGAGATTCTGACCCATGCCGTTTGCATAGCTACCCACTGCTTCCTATCATTTGTAGGTGCAGTTTTTCGACGGAGTTCAATCAGGCGAACAAGGTGGCTACAGTAGTCGTTGGAAATGTCCAGAACGGACCTCGAATCAATTTTGGACAACCTGGTCCCGCTGACACGGTGTATTATCCTGCCGTAAAGCCTAGTCGTTGTAGGGGTAAGTTAATTCCATACAATGGTCACCAACATGTTCAGTGAAGCAATCACTGGTCAATGGCTTATTCAGATGGATCAGCGGATCCAGCCCATGATATGTGAACACACCCATGTCCCACTCACGTTCGCTGCGCTGATCTTCTGGATATGCGTCTGGTACCTGCATTGAATGAGGATGAGAGTTCAGCCACAGAGAGAGAGAGAGGGAGAGATTTATAAAGAAATAAATCGTCCGCCCTCAATGGAGACCATTCAGAACCCGAAACAAAGTAAGGTTACAATTTGAATGAAGTTTAAAAACGTCAAAAAGTGAAAATTAACGGTGTTATTATCTTTTTTTTACCAAGTTAGGGGGGGGGGGGAGGAATGTTAGTCACGTTCTCAGGTATAGATGGAAATTAATGATTTGTAGAGAGTCCCTCAGTATCTGTATTACTGTTTTTTTTTCTATTTCGCAGAATGGAACTTTCCAATTTTTTTAGTTAGGTCGATGTTGGACTAGGGAGGGTGCCTCTTGCTCCGAATAGCAATCCACCTATCGATAGGTATTTTATACTTTGCTGACAGGTACGGCAAGCACTGAACATAAATGGCTTGCTTTTCTAGAGCCTCCAGAGCCTGATTTGAGTCTCTTTCAAAGCGAATGGTGGGATCCAAGACCATTGCTTTACTGTCCTTTCTGTTGATCGCTATGATGTCAGCCCTCCGATTAGAGTTATCGGTAGAGATGCAGTGAACTTCCTCGCAGTAACGGCGATTAAGGGGGGCGAGGGATTCCCCCCCCCAACTTTCTGGAGAAAACATTACATTTGTATTCCATTTTAGACGGCTGAAATTAGGAATTATAGAAATTATTTTTAAAAAAGCAATTTGTACAAGCCCTGTTGTCTTATCAGCTAATTCTTTCCTTTATTTTCTTTAATTATTAACAACATTATTAGCGGGAATACGTCGTGGCTATCCGATTTATGTAGCGCCACAGCAAGTAGTGGAGACTTTGCATGTGCTCTAAGGAAGGGTAGCAGGGATTTTTTCCCAAGGTCATCGAAACTGATGGTTAGTTCACCCGTTTTCCGCGCGCATTCGTCAGTTCGGCAGTCTCTTTAGTGTCTGTTAGTTTCTTAGTATTGTGACCGTATCAGTACTATGAGTATTTGTTCTGAAATTAATATATGGGAAGAAGACATGCTTCGAGCTTCTTTGTCCGTATGGGATATAGGTTGCATCACATTGCGCAATATACCCGACTGGGTGGTGCCAAACTCAGGAGTTTCGTGGCTAAAGAAACCCCCAAAGTGAGAGCGCACGACGAGAAAAGGCAAGGAAGAAAACTATACTTGGTTAAACCACCCCTAAAACAAATGCCGGATCACAGTAGTGTCAACGTATGAAGGAGATTTTCGAAGAATATTTGTTAAAACGTCGCCTAAATTATACAAAGTAAACATGTCAAATCAAAATTGAGAGTATTTGGTCCTTAAAAAGTCTGATTAATATAGCACCATGTATGACATTACGCCGCCAAGAATTACGTAATCGGCCGGAGCGTGCCCATGCTAGCCGCGAACTAATGCGTACAATAGGGATTCCCAGAAGTACCGGTAGGCCTGATTTAGATCGCAGATTATAATTAATCTACCTATCGGTTTGGGTTCCGCATCACAGCAAGTGATACTGATTGATGGGCCACACAGTCTATCGCATCGCTATTACCGTGGGTCTCGTAGATCAAGACATCTAGAAATTGGAGTGGGGAGCTTCCCTCTGTTCACCTCCGATCCGGGGTGAAACCATATAAGCATCCGCCTGTGCGAGTGGAGGGAGCAATGTTCCAATTCCTATACTGCAATTGGAACATTGCATTGTATATTTTAGCCTCGCACTACTCACTAAAATATACAATGCAATGTTCCAATTGCAGTATTATCCGGAACAGTGGAAAAAGGCGAGAATCCTTTTATTTGGCAAACCAGGCAAGGACAAATCTAACCCTAATAATTACAGGCCCATAAGTCTCCTGGAAGCCCTCAGCAAAGTATTCGAGAAAATACTGCTGAAAAGGCTAATTGCACATATCAAGGAAAGAGGAATCATTCGAAATGAACAATTCGGCTTTAGGAACGGCCACTCCGCCCCGCAACTGCTTACCCGGGTCCTAGAACAAGCGACCATCGGACTAAACAAGCGGAGGGACACAGGCACGGTATTCCTTGATATCCAGAAGGCATTCGATAAAGTCTGGCACGAAGGCCTATTAGCGAAATTAATAGACCTCGAATTCCACCCAGGGTACATAAGATTAATTAAATCATACCTGAATGGCCGAGAGTTCCAAGTAGATGTTCATAACACACTGTCAACCACGCGACCGATCAGGGCGGGCGTAGCCCAAGGGTCACTAATAGGGCCAATCCTGTTCATCCTATTTACGAATGACATGCCGACAACGGAACTCACTACCACGCACCTCTACGCGGATGACACTGCTATCACAGTACAACACCCTCAGCTAGCATGCACCCGAAAGAGACTACAAGTAGCACTGCGAACCCTCGAGCCCTGGCTAACAAAATGGCGTATCAAGGTCAACGTTGACAAATGCCAAGCTGTGATGTTCACTAGGAAGAACAGACGCACACACTGGCCAGCCAATATAAAACCGCTCAAACTATTCAATCGAGATATAGCATGGCACGACAAGGTCAAATATCTAGGAGTAGTCCTAGATAAAAAACTAACCATGCTATATCACATTAAAGACATCCAGCGGAAAACACACGCACGACTGTCACAGCTCTATCTCATACTGAATAAAAGATCCGGTATTTACAAGAGAGTAGCAATCAACATGTACAAGGCGCTAATTAGGCCAATAATAACGTACACAGCCCCCGCCTGGGGCTACACTGCTATGACGAATCTGGATAAGCTGGAACTAATACAAAACAAATGCATTCGAGCAGTGGCTAGACTCCCGTATGACACGCCAATACGCCAACTACGCTCAATTGCGAAAGTCAGCTCGATAAGGCAACACATACGAAAACAAACACTCCGAATGTACACGAAGTCATGGGGTAATAAGATCAACCCACTAGTCAGTGGAATATGACGCTACGACATCGATCTATGCACTAAATACCCCACGCCGAAACACATTCTGTTCAGCCACAGGGTAAGGAGGCCGGGAGTCCAAAAACGCCCCCCTCCTAACCTGACACTAACTCACTATACCGCTCCACTTAATACTACGCACGCACACCACACTGCAAACATCTGTATATATGTACATATCTGTTTACCTATATCCTTGTCCTAGATTATGTTATGTTGTATTATTATTATGTTACAGATCTAGACACCACAGGGAACCAAGCGAGGGAGGATTGAGAGAAGAAATACGCCATGACGAAGGCAACACAGCCATAATAAGGGACGACCCAAACCACCCCCGCCCCCCACCAGTGACAAGGAAGTGGACGGAAAAACCCACCCCTGCAAATACCATTCAACTATTTAATCTACTTGTTTCACAGGACACGAGAGCGGAAGAGCGGCCCGCACTCTACAGAGGAAGAGTATTAATGTATACAGTATATGATGTGATGTATGTATATAGTTGCAGTGACAAGTGTGTGCCATCAACACCGCAAAGAAAGGAAGTTATCAGGCAAGAAAGAAGAAGCCCCTTACACTAAGTAAGGCTTGGCTCTACTGCCCTTCTCCTTAAAGGAGACTTGACACCAGGGACCGTTGGCTGCTGGACCAAGGGACTAACCTGTGGCCCAAAGCCCAGACGCCAGCGGACCCGAGCCGCACCAGGCAGTGACAAGAAGGACTGATTCCCCATATTAATTGACAAAAGCTAGGTAAATGGTTATGATTCCATGACACATACTCCTAACTAACACAACCTCTGGACTTTTCCAGCCCACATCCTTGCATGTGCTATCAAAAGATGTCAGGTTTTACATGTAGGCTTTCTATTTTCTGCCTATGTGGTTTTTCCCTGACCCTTCAGTACCATACACTAACACCATCCTACCAATACAAACTCGCCTGGTAACGTGTTTAACATGGAAACAGGCAGATACTCCTTGTATCACCTCCCACTCTCCCTGCTATCTCTTTCTACTTAGAACTAATAGCATGTCAGAGGCAATGTAGATTGTGTCGATTGCCACGCCGGGGGAGCGGGCTAAGTGGGCCCCCCGTAAAAAAAGGAGTGGAGGGACAGTTGTCGTAAATTTCCAGAGGCATTCATACCGCCGGTCAGCGATCGGGCATTGCCTTTGTATGTATGTGAAACCGCTCAAGTGAACAGAAGTGCGGTAGTCAACTTATAATAGCACATTAATGGTGAAAAACTGAAAACGGGAGTTTCGTTCAAATTACGGGACGATCGCGACGTGTCGGGCGTATGATCAGAATGTGCCGATATTCATATCGCGAGATCGTGACACGGTATAGGGACGGAGCCCGCTGTGTGTTCGTTAATAAATTGGTGAAATCGTGTGGATAAACACGAGGGTAGACCAGGAGGAACTTCCATGTAAAATGATAGCACTAAGTTTTGAAGTATAAACTGTTCTTAAGACACTACGTAGAGTTAGGCTTTGTCTGCAGTAATACAGAGACCTGTAACAGGGATTTGAACATAGGAATCCACTATCAAATTCCTCTTAATTGCTTACACTAAAGCAGTGATCGTACTAGTGTCTGCCGTGAATTAACTTTGCCTGGTTAAAGTAGGAATGTGGAGTTTCATTATTTTCACATACAGCTTATGCCGAAACTATATTAGTGAATATATAGCTCACCTGCTGAGAGCTAGTGCAATTTTAGAGTTGCTAGTATCGGCTCAACATAACTGTGACGGGTGGAGAAGGATTCTCCGTAAACGCGGTGTGCTTAATCTTGTTCCAGTGCTTGTGAATTCAAGGACCATGACGACTTCTAGAATCGACGCAAGACGTTTGGAACCCATGGCCTACAATAGCTTCAGGATGGAGTAAGCTATGCCGCGAGCCTCCCGAGGCTGAATTGATGGACACGATGTTGAGTACAAATTTCTGATTTATATGAATGCGGGGGATTCTTTCTTGTTGTAAATATGTAGATACTGTCAGGATAGAATTGAAGTAATTTGATGAATATTAGATTGTCAGATAGGAATAGCTTAGAGTGGTCAGTAGAATCGTATTTTAATTATGTGAGATTATCTGGGAATGGAAACTCGTGAGGTTAACTTCAAGCACCTTAATTTGATTCATCTAATTGCATGTATTGTTCATTTTTAATGTTTGAGAGTGCTTTAGAGAGGGAGGAAATCGTTAATGTTGTTGTTAATTTAACGTAATAGCCTTCTTCTAACTTAAATATTCATTATGAGCCACATAGCATGACGACACGGTCCTCACAATTAATTGCTGATATTATTTTAAATGCGGGAATAGTAAGGCACTCTGTTCATGAAATTTCTCTGTAGTTTAGATGGCATGTTTAGAGTAAGTAATGGCTGTACAACGTGTGTGTGAAGAAAAGGCGCGCCCAGGACTCTAAAGACCATCCTCTCCAATGTAGCTGGGCCCATGTCTTATTATTTTTTGAGATTAGATGCTTTGATTTTATTTAAAGTTAATTTACTTTACAGTTACATACTTTTTGTTTTGAGTTTATGATAACTTTTAGCTTTTGTGCGAGGGAAACCGTAGAGAAATCTCCGATACGATTATCTGTGTGTGAACCCAAGCCCTCAGTGAATAAGAGATGAGATAAATGATGAGACGGCGAGATATAGTGATATATTTGAAGAGTGCAGAGCATGCAAGAAGTGATTTGAGCACTGATAGTGTTACGTTGGTGCAGTTGAATTAAAATAATTGGCCGCACAGCTGCATCGAGAATACGTCGGGGGCGTTGGCCCACACTTAAGATTTATGGTTGGAGAGACGGCCTGAGCGAGGTCTCGCTGTTAAAGGGATCGCAGAGCGAACGTAAATTTCAATGTCAGATACAATGCTGGGTTTCTACACAAGGACAGCTCGAAGTAGAAGGGCCAATAATATTTGGTTTCCTCATTTGAGTAACAAAGATATGATTAAATTAATGTCATAGTTAGCAGTTATTTCCCTTGTTAAGGCGCTAGTTAGAGACTTTCAGGATCCCATGCTGATGGTGAATTTGAGACCACTAGTTCGAGTCCTGGGGCAAATGAGTGATTACCAGTCACAGGGCAACATGCTTACTACAAGAATATAGCCAGCGTATATGTCATCCTTTTTCAGGATTTTATATATTTCAGTGTATTTTTAATGTGTAAATAATGTTGTCTCTTTGGATATGACTTATGAGTTTCTTTTGTAGTGTTTATTGACGTGAAGAGGTTCTGACCCTCTCGACCTTGTGCTGTCGGTCATCGCATGTGGGGAGATGTGTTTACTCCCAGTTCAGTCTGTTATTCATGGATTATGTGTCGTAATTATACGGGAAGTGTTTTAAAAAAATTTCTTCATCTCACGTCATGTTTATAATTTAATTGGGTTATATTTTAATTAGGCGACCACTCTGGGTCTATTCCCGGTTGAATTGTACTGTTATGTTGTTTATGTAAGAGGGAATACCCTGGGGGAATACCTTCGCATGATCAAAATCTTTAACTGTGTGATGTGTTTAAAAATTAGTGTAATAGGATTAGGAAGTTCATACTCAACATCCAATAATTAAAAGAAGGGTTGATCTACAATTCAATAGATAATTAGAAACTGTTCAATCAAGTTATTGATATTTATGAAAGATGCAATCAATTATTTATTTGGTTTTGTTTATGTGGTTTAACAAGAGTGATTAAATTCTTTAAATATTTTTATGCTTATCATTTTGCCAAGACAATGCATCCTAGTTCTCCTCCGTTCATTTAAGCCTTTAAGTTAGATTTAAGTTAGTTGAATTTTGTAGCCGCGGACGTTCTGTGGCCATGAGAGGCCGGTGTTCATATCCCGGAGCGGAGGAGGTGCTGTCGTAAGGGCATTTGTTATCTCATGAATTCGGTTATTTATTTTTTTGTCCAGATGAGACGACATTTGTCACTAGACAGAAAAGGTCCCTTGACTATCGATCTCTGTGGCGCGTGGTTCCATGTGATCATGACCCATTCGGGGTAATTTTCGCCGTCACATGGTCCCATGAGCTATGGCGGTTGATGGGAAAGGTCCCATTATGTAGTCAAATATAAATTCTATTTAACTGTCACACATGTAATATTGTTCCTTTGGTGAAAGTTGTATTGTTTAGTATTGAATCAAAATCTCAAAACACTTCCTGCAGTCAAGTTGGTAAACTGTCAAACTTTACCTTTCTGTCGAAATTCAATCAGAGAGCGTCAAAAACATTGTTTTGTATCTTTTTCTTCCTTTCACTTTTGATGTATACACCCCGCCCCCCTCCGCCCATTATATCCCACGAACCTGGGTACTTTTTTTTGTTGTCTGTACATTGTTTGCCCCCTCCCCCACTTATAATACCCAATCGCCGCTTCTGTCTCCTCGGGCACCAACCGTCCACGCTGTCTCATGGATTGAGCAAGTGACGTTCTTGCGCGGTGGTGGCGATGGTTGCATATTAGCTCAGTGTTCCGGGAGAATCCCAGCACATGTCCAAGGGCTTCTGTCTCGTCGCGGCAACGGGTTGTGCTGAATGAACTACCGGGAACCTCTCTAATTGCGGTGAGGTTGCACTGCGTTTATGTATTCAGAGGGGACAGTGGTTATTTATGAGTCATCCAGGAGTTTGCTTTCAGGCAGTCTGAATTTAATAGCTCCTTTTCCTTTTATGAGGTACCTGGCACCTCGACTGAAAGGATCCATTTCTCATAATTCCATGTAGTTTTCTTCTGTCAATCTTTGGGGGAAGATTTTATTTTTCCATGTCAAGTCTGTGGAGGGTCATATCTTGTTCTTCAGGTAACCTCCCTATGTATTAAGATGAATGTCCTGAATATGGAGTAAGCGATTGCAAATATTATAATGCTGTGTACTGGCTTCCCATTCTGCGCAAATTATTCCCATCCCTCTGACCTTTCTGGCACTATACAGCATCGAATTTGACTTGCCTGGCCAGACGCTGCTAATCGCCATCATTAAGCATCCGTGGTTGGCCACTGTTCTGTTCACTGTGGGTGGTAATCCCTTCTGTGAGGTAATCCCAATACACACGTGACACCACCAATCTATGTTAAATATCCGCACAACTTCGATAATGGAATGTTCCATTCATCTGGTCCCCGAGTACCTTGCCCCGTTCGAAAGACGACAATTCAGGTCGCCTTGGCACGATCAGCACACAAGGTGATTACACTCACGCTCCACTCACTGACCTGATACAGATCTCGGCACTTCCAAGACGTCATGGTACGATGGTGATACCGACTATTACTTTAATTAATTTTTTTACAAGCTGCTTTAAGTCGCACCGACACAGACAGATCTTATGGCGACGATAGAACAGGAAAGCGGGAAGGAAGCGGCCATGGCCTTAATTAAGGTACAGTCCCAGCATTTGCCTGGCCTGAAAATGAAAAAAAACGGAAAACCATCTTCAGGGCTGCCGACAGTGTAGTTCGAACCCACTATCTCCCGAATACTGGATACTGGTCGCACTTAACCGACTGCAGCTTTCGAGCTCGTTACTTTAAATATTGCTATCCCATAACATTTGGCATGTCAGTGTAGTAGTAGCAATATTAGTAGTAGTAGTAGTAGTAGTAGTAGTAGTAGTAGTGGTGGTAGTATCAGTAGTAGTAATAACAATAATCTTTCAAAAGTCGGTGGCCACTATGCTAGTATTAATTAATTAATTTATTTATTTATTTATTTATTTATTTATTTATTTGTCTTGGCAGACTCAGTCTGCCTTGACGCTACGCTACTGTAGCAAATTCCTTTTTTTTTATATTTGCTTTATGTCGCACCGACACAGGTTAGTCTTATGGCGACGATGGGACAGGAAAGGCCTAGGAATGGGAAGTAAGCTACAGTGGCCTTAATTAAGGTACAGCCCCAGCATTTGCCTGGTGTGAAAATGGGAAACCACGGAAAATCATCTTCAGGGCTGCCGACAGTGGGATTCGAACCCATTATCTCCTGGATGCGAGCTCACAGCTGCGCGGCCCTAACCGCATGGCCAACTCCCCCGGTGTATGGCAAATACTAACCTAGAGGGAGGAGATATATCAGACGATTAATGGGGAATACAAGCCCGTCGCAAGTCACGATGATGGTGAAGATGACGATTATTATTATTATTATTATTATTATTATTATTATTATTATTATTATTATTATTATTATTATTATTATTATTATTACGGGGATACCGTGGATTGCAAAGGCGTAAGAAGGTGCCGGGGCGAATGGGTGGACAAATAAAAGATGAGAGCATAATTTAAAACAATAAAATTGGAAAATGTTATTCCTTTCCTTTCCTTTCCTTTCCTTTCCTTTCCTTTCCTTTCCTTTCCTTTCCTTTCCTTTCCTTTCCTTTCCTTTCCCTTTTGACTTTAAGCTTTGAAAAAAAAATCAGGAGCTCATAGGCTCAAATAACAGAAACGATCAAAATTCAAGTACACAATAGTTTGCAAAATGAGCTTGTAGCTCCAAAGTTAGGCGTACACTATTCCAAAGAGCAACTTTGCTCCAATCAATTCACCCTCTACGACACTGTGCTCCAAAACTTACTACTTTCCAGCCTCTCAAAAGCACACGTTTCTAATCCAAATTTTATATGAGATCATTACGAAAACAGTTTTACTATCTTACCTGCTTGACAGTCTGATTCACACTTGACAGTGAATAGTTAGAAATTAAACAGGGGCAATAAGTGCCCGTACTAAATGGCCTTAGTGGTCCAAAGAAAAGGTTTAAGATATGCTAGGGGGCGAACACTTGCACTCCTCCTGAAATATGCTCTGAAATACTAAAGATCCTATCTGGGCTTATGGCCTGAAGTTACAGAGGCTAAACTTGTACTACAGAGGGTGACTAGGTTGATGAAAATATTAAGTTCCAAAATAAGGTGAAGATTTAAGTTGTATAAAATCATAGTCACCCCCATACCAAGTTGAATGGGAATTAAAAGAGGGGGAACACTCTTTATTCACTAAGTTACATCCTTCCCAGCAAGTATCTGAATTAAGTCCTTAGACTTGCTTGAAAATTTACATTTAAAAGTCTATATTAAACTTTAGAATTTTACAATAAGAATGAATATTGAAACCTTCCCCTCAAGTCAGCTATCTGGAGCTATCACATATTTAAAAGATGTCTGGCATTACCTTGAGCTGGTGAGCCTTCCGACGGCGGGCAAGGCTTTTCTCTGCCTCTACTACTTATGCACTCTAGAGGGGAGCAATGAAGAAAACAACATGGCCCGAAAGCTCCCAGCTTTTATAGCGGAGAGGAAGGTTCCAGAACTCTCTAGGCCGATGGCCTAAACACACCCTCAATTTCGATTGGCTAACCGAATAAATATAAAAAAATCGGATTGGCTAATACTATAATGAAGAAGGAGATGTAGTGCTGACAACTTCAGTACATAAATAAAAACTTTACAAACACTTCAGGTTATTCAGCTTAGAAATTACAAATTTCGTTGAAAATTAATTATCCGTCCTCCCACATAAGTCGACAGTAGAGACATCTGAAGATTACAGTTCAAAACTTCTTCCAATACACAGCTCAGGGTTTACATCACAGATGGCCTTTTAACAGGCACTCAGTTTAAATGCGCGGACTAAGTGTGCCTCCGGTTCAATTATTATTTTTATTATTATCATTTTATCATCAACATTTTCTTCTTCTTCCCTTTTTTCAGATGTGGCAAAGTCCGAATAAATGTTGTTCCTCCCTATTTGTTTTTCTACCTAACCACCTCTACATATTTCCTCATCCAACACAATCTCCCCTTACAGGTTTCGCTGTCTTATGTTGCTCTCAACCAGGTCATCCCTTGTTATACTGGCCTTCTCAATCACTCTTTCCTTTCATCTGTTTTGCCAGAGTAAGTTTTAACAGTTTTTATTTGTTAATTTTTTAGCATATCCAAAACATATCTTATACCATTCAAACTTTTCTGGACCGATGACCTAGATGTTAGGCCCCTTTAAACAACAACATCATCATTAACTTTTCAATCTTTACTTCTTTTTCCCACTGTGGTGTAGTGGACACAACATGTCGTACAACACTGACATGCAAAATACCTCTGGTCATCCATTTGATGCTTTCCCGGCAATATTAAATAAAATGTCGCTATACGATGATCAGTAAAGGACTTTTCGGCTAATAATAATAATAATACTAATACTAATAATAATAATAATAATAATAATAATAATAATAATAATAATAATAAAAAAATATTTCTCCCTGCAGACCTACATAAAATCAACATCTTCACATTACTATTATCAACTAGCAAATGTACCCGTGCTTCGCTACGGTATTCTACATTGTATTCGGATATCGAAGTAAATACTGTACATGCAGTAAATAAGATTGTTTTAAAATTGCATGTCTCTTAGCGTTATCTGAGAAACAGCATGGGGAGGTCCCCGTACGTTGTTTCCAATGTGAAGTGTTTGTTGCGGATTTGTGATGATAACGGCAGTGTCACTTGCCTACCTGCATTCACAATCGAATTGGGAAGTTTACATTATAAGTTCAGGCCCCATTGCCTACTGCGTGGACACAATTGATTTGGAGAGTTTTCGTTACAATGGCAGTCCCTCTTTCCTACTTTCAGACAGATTACAGTTGAGGAGTTTTTATTATAATGGGAGGCAACTTCCTTACTACCAGTCGAAATTGAGTTGTGCAGTTATCATTATAATGACAGCCCCCTTTTCCTACTGGCAGTAAGCTGACTGGCGAGTTTCCATTAACATAGCAGGCCTCTATGCCTAATGCCAGTCATATTTTAGAGGGGTACATTTGTTTATAATGGCGGGCACCCTTGCCTACAGTCAAACACAATCGGATACGGGAGTTTTAAACAAAACTGCATGCTCCCTTGCCTTCTGCAAGTCAAATCGAGAAGTGAATTATGCATTACAATGGAAGGCATTCCTTACTAATGCCAGTTACACAGGAGTTGGAGAAGGACCCCATTCCTACTGCCAGTCAGAGTCGGTGTGGGGAGTACTGATTACAATAGCAGACACACCCTTTCTCGATCGCTACAAATCGACATCAATGGATATATATATCGATCTACGCAAGTATATGCATACTTACAATACTGCAGATCTGCATTTACATATTAACTGCTACTAAACCGTACGTCATATCGATAAAGGATTGTACCATAAGACGCCGGATTTAGCGGCCCAAATGGCTGGTCGTATGATATCTCATCTATTCATGGGTCAGATTGAGTTAGAAACGTTGAATAGGGTAAAATTTGTGTAAGATTATCTCACGTTGGATTAATTTTCGGATAATTGTGTGACAGCTACATACATAGCATTTAGCTCACATATGGCAAATGGGTGGGCCAATTTCCGTGTAGAGTTTGATGATTCTATCTTTCCTATAAGTGATTGAAAGTATGAATTATGGATGTGAAAAGTCCAAATGTACATAACATCGAGAAATAGAGAAAAATCAAACGTAAAAGGGATACAGATACGACAAAAAGTCATAAGACCAAGGTTATAGATCACTCCAAATTGAGCGGAGATTGTGCCATCCGTTATGTGATGGGACTTCCCGGTGATGCCACGAGATACCTAGAAACGAAGGTCTGCACCATCATTAACATTGCTTCCATATTTCGACATTCTTCGGGGTAAAAAGTGAAAAATTTGAAGATCTTGGAAGTTTTCCGGCTGTTACAGGCTAAAACGTATTATTTGGCCAAATTTCAATTTTCTTGTTCGTCTGGCAGATTATGCCGTATTCTGGATTTTGGGCTAGGAGGGTAAAAATTGGGACTTTCAGGAAACTAAACTAAAAAACATGCAGATGGTCATTATTACCCCTTAAACGGATAGCTGTACGAAAATTTCGCCAAAATAGTCAATGTACAGGAACACATTCGTTACAATTTTATTTACATAGATAGATAAAAAAATCTGCTCCACGTACAACACCTTTTGGACTATGTTCGCTGGACTTAACCTGCAAAACCTAGGCCTGTCCTGTCCCATCGTCGCCATAAGACCTATTTGTGTCGGTGCGACGTTAAGCAAATAGCAAAAAAGAAAAAAAGAAGTTTGGTGGAAATATATCCAGTAGTTTCCTAGTTATAGACAAACAGACAAACAAACAAACAGACACCAATGCTAAAAATATGCAGATGGTCCTTATTACATCTGAAGCGGATAACTGTACGGAAATTTCGCCAAAATAGTCAATGTACAGACACACGGTCGTTACGATTTTATTGATATAGATAAGCATGGACACTCTATAAGTGCAGACCTTTATTTCGAGAGTTACTGCTTTGAAACTGGACGACATATCTACAAACGGACTTCACCATCAGACGCCCCTTTCAGTGTTCTACATAGTTGGTCCTATGACATCTTCTCGTATCTCCTATATTTATGTGGTTAGGTTAAGTTAGAGTCATTGAATGGGGTGAAATTTTGTACAGTTTTCACATACTACTTTATATTTTTTATACTCATGTGACAGATAGAATCATGTCAATGTGCCTGCCGAATTTCCTGCCAAATGATAACATACACGTGTAAAAGTACAAAATTAACTTGACATCGAGAAATGCAGCTCTATTTAACGTATAAGGGATAGAAATACTGAACCCATAATTCTACGGTGAGAAAAATATTTTTTTTCTCCAATATTTATTTGGTATTAAGAAAGTACTTTTATGTTTGACGGCAGCCATGTTGTGCTCCTAAGAGCCCCGATGTCGCGTGGGTAGGAACTCACGGCAAGCTCGTGAATTGCCGGGACACCTCGGTGGAACTCGAGTGCCCGACAATTCTTTAAATTCATGGAATTCTATACAACGAGGGATTTTGGCAATATAGTAAATAAAGAAATAAATAAGCAAAATTATTCTTACACCCTACGTGAAGACAGAGACACCAGGGAAAAACTTAAATGCAGTTAAGCCTAAGTACATGTTAGCGTCAGATCAGCGAACCAGATACACGTGCCAAGGTCAATGGAAGAAGAAAACGCGCGAAACGCACGGGCAGAAATAATTTATTTCCCCTGTTGTGAGTGTAGAAAAATTATAAATTTAACATCTAACATAAGTGCAAGTCTGTCCGGAGTTCTGGGACAAGCCTCATTAAAATCGGTCTATTAGACGCAAAATTGGCAGATTTCACAATCAAGCCTCATAGAGGGGATAGCGTCCCTCCTGAGATTATAAAAGAAACCCCCCACCGTAGATTTTTCAGTGTCGATCTGGAACTTGAAGCCGCGGGAGCTTGTGCCCGTCGTCATTGGAAATTCGCGCCAGATTGACCGACAAATAATTAAATACATGTCCGTGGCTAAGGTCCGTACACTTGGTTAAGAAGAGAAAGTGATTGGAAAAGTTCTGAACGTGCCGACGAACTAGGAAGGTGTAGGCTGGTTGAAATATACACAGCAAGTTTTATTTATATCATCTCATGTACGCTTGAAAGTGAAGAGGGTTTGTGGGAAGCTATTCAGAGTAGTTATGCTCCCTTTATCTGCTGAACACCTGTTTTTATTGAAGTAACGGAGAGAAACCACTCTGGGAACGCATCAGACAGTTGTAGTCGACTGCAGAACGAGGGAAGTTCGTGGTGCAAATTACAGAGAAAGTGCCTGATTCATGTGGTAATTTTAATATCGTGTGTGTGAAGGGTAGTGTTTGTATGAGTGAGATTTTGGAAATGAAAATGTTTTCTGTGAAAATGAGCGGCTAAGCCCGAGGTCAGTTGGCGACGATGTAACCAGAATGCTGGGAATGTCACCATTGTGCAGGTCTGTCTATTTTATATTATGTTGTAGTTAGTTAGTTATTGTTCTGTCCCAACAAATTTTCCAGATGATTGTTGGGTTGATATTCGTAATTATCAGGCGAAAGGTGTTGTAATTTTTGGTCAGCGTGTGAAAATTTCAGTGTGTAAAGTTCATGTCAAGAACGGTAAAATGCGACGCTTAAAATTTTGGTGTTAAATGTTCGATGAGATATCATCCAAAGCGTGGATTTTTGGAACGTTATAAGTGTAAATTAATCGTGGCGAATATCTTAATCTCAGATGTCAGTTGAATTCAGAAATGTTGGTCGATAATAATAATAATAATAATAATAATAATAATAATAATAATAATAATAATAATAATAATGTCTACCGCGGGATAAGGAAATTTTTTTATGTTAAATTGCATTTAACCAGTTATTTTTACAAGGATCGCAGGCATATTTAGATGATTTCGGTGAAATTTGTTAGAGTCACAGTCATTAATGGGAAGGAAATTTTGAGACATCGTGTATATCTATGATACGAAAGGTCGATGTGTGCTCTTGGACTCTCGAGGTTCGAAAGTCGTAATAATAGTAAAGTAAGAGATGTGTTTAATAATGGTTGTCGTTTTCACCAGGGGATCGAAGTATGAAAAAGGGTCTTGAAGGAAAAGGGATTGAGAGCGACGAATTTATATGTATGTGAAGATGAGAGAGATGGATGAAATGAAGCTCGGATTTCAAGTGATACCGTTACACTAAACGAGGAGAAGGAGTTTGAGACAAGCTATATTTTTGAAGAGGAAGTATTTAGGAAACAGGCTGTGTTGAGGCAGGCTGTATTGTTTTCCGCAATCAATCCGAATTTGAGACGACTATGGTGTGAAGCATCGTAAATTTATAGAAAGATCCCAAGTGAAAACGACTCTAGTAAAATGTTAAAGTCTTGGTAGTAAACATCCAGTAATTTTTGTTACGTAAAGCCCGTATGGATAATAAGATAATGAGCGACCTCAAGGATGAAAGAGCACTTTGGACCCGTGGTTGGGGTGTATTGAATTTGGTCACTGGATAGGTCATAGATAAAAATAGTTGGAATTGATGATAGGCGATTTGAGAATTTCGAATGCGGTAGTGATGATTATTATTTTGAAGGCATCCACTAAATGGTAAACGTGTGTTGGGAATTTTCATTTGCTTCCCTAACACTTCAGTGCACAGGCTGAGATTGTGTTCGAGGTGGAGAATCGTTCGTCACGTATATTTATTTTTGAGTTCACGTATTGTAATGGTAGAGACTTACTGTATTTTTCGACTTGCATTCATTTGATAGTAAGAGACGTGGTTCCGTCGTGCGTATTTTGTCTGACCAGATTTAGTATTAAATGTCGGAGGTGTTTGAAATTGCTAGTTCGCCTGATATGTTAAGGGAGGCGTAGTACGACCCACTTTGACGCCCGACGATAGATTTAGGACGTCACATGTTATTCTTGGAGTCACTGATGATGAGACGTCCTAGGTCACGCCCGACGATAGAATTTGGAAGGTATCATGTACATAATGATTAGTGTTAGGGTGTACAGATTTCAAGTGAGCCCGACGATAGGTCTGGGATGGTAGCTGTACACACTCAAGTCTCGGTTTAGATGTTTCGTTTGTTTTTTTGTTGAAGTGGCCTGGATGAAGGTAGCATCTACAGTACGATATGATTTATGAAGAGGGTCAATGCGTAGCTCTCCATTGAGATAACGGGACTGCTATCGACGAGTGAGGGTTGTCCAAGTGTTGGATATCGGCTCGATATAGATTAAATATTTTTACTGTGATTCTCCGTGCGTGTTAAGCTTTAATGACTTCGAGAGGTTAATTTAATTTACGGACTTTATTGTTTTCTCGTTTTAACGTCCGTTTTCGTTTGATAGTGTGCATATTGACACTCAGTGTATTAGTGTGAGACTTGAGTTGCGAATGCGGTTTCGATTCGTCAGCCAGTATTTTATTTTATTTTCAATCTTGTCGTACTTTCATTTTTATTCATAGTTGAAGTAAGTAAGCAATCACTTTACAAGTAGTGTGTTGGGACAGACAGTAAATAGAGAGATCTGTACTGGTAGCATTGTTTTTCAAGGGAAAGAATTCCTTAAAATTGTAGTAAATTTTAGCGTGGACTGGTAATTTTATTAAGCATAACAAACCCATTTCTAACCTGAAAATCGGTTCGATAATAATACTTTTCAAGTGACTTTCCACTTTTTAATTAACTTCAGTGTTTGGCATTTCTTCTAAATGCATGATTAGTAATTGCTTCCTGCATTTCGCAGTTTTGTTCCTTTAGAACGACATAACGTAAGATCCTCACGGATCCTGTTGTTGTTGGTTCCTTCCGAACAGCTGTTTGGGGTGATGCACATTTAGCATCGGGATTACCTTATCACTTAAGGGTGTCATGAATGACAAATACATGGTGGGATTTTATTTCAATTGTGAATGATGCTGTTAACTTGTAGTGAACACCATGCTTTCCCATAATATTTCGCAACCTATCCAAAGCAACTGATAGTCAGTTTGGTTCGATTAAGGGTCCATTCGGCGGGTGTTCCGTATCCGTGAAGGGTATTCGACTGGTGGATAACCTTAATTGAGAGAAAATCAGGCGTTCTACTTGTTGAAAGTCAGATTTTCCACGGATCGTGTGGATTAACTCTCAGTTCTCGTTTGGAATAATAGGTGCCCGGTTTTCAGGTCTTCCCTTTTTCAGTTTTTCAGTTTCGCTGTCCACTAACATATTAACTTCTCCGAAGCAACTCTTCGATATTGTAAGAAACGAATTGACGTTATGTAATGTGACTGTGTTTGGAACATTCAAAAATTAATAATTCATAATTTTTTTGTTTTGCAAGAATGCATATTAAATTAATGATGTTATCGTGCTCTTTCAATTTAATAAAAGTTAGTAAGCACATTTTTGCTCCTCATTTCAAGTAGTTAGGCTCTCTTCTGGACCCCATCGTTTGGTTAAGATCGTGACCGAATTTATTCCCGCAACGACCCAGGATTTAAGAGCTCTACATTGTTCTACTGTAGCAGCCGTGGCCGACCAACGATGGAATGGTAAGTTCAAGGGTTCAATACGACAAAAAGTCATAGGACCAAAGTTGTATGAAAGGCGATTTTGCTTTCTGATTTGTGATACGACTTACCGATTTGCCACTAATTATCCCGAAACGAAGGTCTGCACCGTCGTTAACATTGCATCCATACATATTTCGATATTTTGCGGGGCCAAAAGTTATACATTTGTACAGTTTAGAATATTTCCTCAAAGAAAATAGTGTCCAGCTTATTATTATTATTATTATTATTATTATTATTATTATTATTATTATTATTATTATAGATAAGAAGATGACTAATGGTGTTATTACTTAAGCTATTCGAGGACGGTTATAACCTCCAACAATATTCCGCCAATATCCCGCAGAATGGCAGATTGACGCCTCTCTTGCTTTCTACCCAGTGAACAACCACGAATTTACAGGGATGATGAGTAAATTGGCAATACGTTACTTCCCTGCTGGCAAGCAGTCAGAGACGTTGCCATGGTAACCTGTAGGTTCGTTGTCGATCTGCCGGTCACCCAATGCAGAGCATGATACCCGCAGAAAATAGTAATTTTCTCCGTCATTTGAAGAGTAAGGTAAATTATGAACATAATGAAAATTGTTTTATAATGAAGAGATGTTTCACATACGGTTCACGGAGTTTAAAGAAAATCAGTAGCATAAGAGAAAATGGAGGAAAACCGTTCTGGTTTTCCTATAAATCCCCCGTCTATTCAAAGATTTTAAAATAATAGGCATATCGGAACCATCCTCGGGATGAGTATACTCTAAATATGAAGTTGATATCTAAACAGCCGTTTCGCCGTGATGGTGGAACAAACAAACAGACAGACACGAAAAGTAAAAACCACCGATTCGGACTTCAGTTGACCTAAAACGGATAAATATGTGAAAATTGGTAAAACAAAAGAAATTACAGACAGCGGACCCCCTACAACTTTATTTATATAGATTTCTCCATATTCAAAAAGTCCAGACCCTTGGCTGAATGGTAAGCGTAGTGGACTTCGGTTGAAAGAGTCCATGGTTCGATTCCAGCTGGGTCAGGTAGTTTAACCTTAAACGGTTAATTTTACTTGGCTCGGGTACAGGTTACTTGGTGTTTTCTTCAACTTCCCTGCAACTCATATGCCACATGCAACACTATTCTCCACCACAATAACACGTAGTTCCCCATACACGGCAGATACCGCCCACCCTTGTTGGAGGGTCTACTATACAAAGGCTGCACACCCACACGAAATTATATTAATATTCAAAAATAGTCAATTATAAACTAAGACTACAAAGAACAATCTGGAATACAGCACCTGTGAAGATGGAGAGAGAAACCAGAAGGGAGATTTAGAGTGAAATCATTAGTGTCTTTGGCAATATTGGGAAGAGTACAAAGTTCTCAAAGCTTATTTAATTTTGGCGCTAATTTACACATCCTCTTTGCTTTACGTTAACAAGGATAAATGGCGAATATAAATTAAGAAGGGTTAGTCTCAAATGTTTCGTTATGACAATCAATATTTCAAATCAACAGTTTCTGCTGACTTTATAGTAAAGATAAAAAGTTGTATGTAACATTAGCAACTTGTCAACGTCGAAGGCAGCTCAGAAGTATCGAAGGGGATAACCGTAGGTTAGCGTAGGAGTTGGCATAGAAGTTAATCAAGAATAGCGTCGAAGATAGCTCGAAGTTATTATTGAACTTAACCAAGAGTTGAAGTAGTAAATAATTCATTGTTAGCGTACGAGGTAATTCAGAGTAAGAATAAGAGACAATAAAAATTTAGCACTGAAGTAAACACACATTTAACGTGGGAGATAGTCCATAGTTTAGCGTGAGAGATAACTGACGCTTTACGTAGGAGATAACAAAGAGTTAGCGTGTATGATAACTCAGAGTTATCCTAAAAATAACAAAGAATGATAGTACCGTGGGGATTACCCACGGTTTACGCTGGAACTAACCAAAAGATTGGAAATGACTAATAATTAACACATGAGTAAACCCAGAATTGGGGTAGGAAAAAATCAAGAGTTAGCATGGGAGATAACTAAGGATTAAGATAGAAGACAACCCAGAGTTAGCGTGAAAATAACCAAGACTTAGTGTGAGAGATAGATGAAAGTTAGATAGGCAATAACCAAGAATGTTCGTGGGAAATATTGTGAGTTATCATAGGAGGCAATTCAGGAAGGAAGGAAGGAAGGAAGGAAAAGTAAGCTAGAGGCTATGCAATATATCCAAATTTGAGGTACACTGAGAAGGACATTATGTGAAAAAGTGTCAGATAATTTTCAGGGCAAAACAATCTTTCTTCCAACAAATCACGCGGAAGGATGACATTTATAGACCTATTTTCCACAAAATTAACTTCTTTGAAATTTTCGATGTTAATTGTACTTGCATACAGCATGTGGTCGGTGTAATACAACAAATATATACCAGGTGGCTCGCCAGCCCCGTCCTTTCTACTTATAAGTGTCCCGCATGCACTAGTGATGAACGAGAAGTCTAATGACTGATTTTCACAGGGGTATTACTGCATGAGGCTGGTTACATCAAAATATGAAGAGAGAATAACAACCGGACGGCCGCTCGTTGCATGTTCCTCACCGCTACCCGTCTAAGGCTCCGAGTTTTAGAACGTATAGTATTAGGCTAGTATTTGGTAGACAATGTCTGGTGTGTTCAGTAATGACGAATGCACAGGCATAATTGTAATCTATGAACTATCTGGTCGGAATGCAGCCGAAGCTCGCACGCCTTCTATACACGTATTTCGCCGAACAGAGTTGCAATTAAGAGCTAATGGATCGGTCAAGTCACATACAAGCAACAATTTGGTAGAGTGAAATGACTGTACATGTATAAATTAATTTATTATACTTTATTTTCTGCATCTTTTTTTTTTTTTTTTTGCTAGTTGCTTTACGTCGCACCGACTCAGATAGGTCTTATAGCGACGATGGGACACGGAAGGGCTAGGAGTGGGAAGGAAGCGGCCGTGGCCTTAATTAAGGTACAGCCCCAGCATTTGCCTGGTGTGAAAATGGGAAACCACGGAAAACCATTTTCAGGGCTGCCGACAGTGGGGTTCGAACCTACTATCTCCCGAATACTGGATACTGGCCGCACTTAAGCGACTGCAGCTATCGAGCTCGGTTCTGCATCTTTGGCGTATTTACAAATGCACCCTGTTATGGAACGTGTGTAATAAAATGACTGCTATTTGTTTCACCCGAAATATAGCATGTTGTAGCGCTCCTAGCGACTAGGCATCCCATTTGTCATCAGTGCATGCGGGACACTTAAAAGTAGAAAGTACGGGGCTGGAGGGTTAGGCCTACCTGGTATAATTGCTTGCATTCTGTATACGATAACTGATTCAATAATATAATACTTAGCGTGAAATTTAAACATTAGAACCCTAGTTCACCTTTAAACTTAAAGAGAGTTAGAATGTCCCATCCCGGCAGTGTAAACATTGCCAAATGTGCTCGTAGATATCTATACAGCGTCTCTGAAACTTCGGCACCTATGATGGCATACGAGAAGTAGCTACGGCTAATTTACACAAGGTTTACAGTGTCGAAGCTTGCCCGCCGTAAGCGCAGTGCCCGTGCTAGAAACACCTGTGCACGCGGACACATGTCGCAGTCGGCTTGTACTTCCCCACGTTGCTGACTGTGCACGCCTACCTGTGATAGGCTCCAGTTACCTTGTTTGTGCTACAAGTAATAGTTGAAACATTCAGCCGCATAGGCCGTGGCATAACGAATTTTTTTTTTTTTTCAAATAATTATTTTATTTTCTAGAGCAAAGTAAAGGATACATAATTAATTACAGTGCTGCGTAAATTAGACATACTGTTACAGATAAACTTCAAATACAAATCAACAAAAAAAACACCAAACAAATCTTGAGAGATATCACGACCATTAAGATATCTTGTTTTTGTTAAAAAAAAAAAAAATATATATATATATATAATTAACACACGTGATCCATCACTTTACTGAGGAACGGGAAGGCGATCCACTTTCGTCGGTGACCGATACACTATACAATTACATCGTTAATTTAGATTATTAAATGAAGAAACAAATAAATGCAAACAGAAACAAAGTATTATTTACACAACCTGTATCATCACAAGTTAAGAACAGAAAGTTCATTGAATTTCTCCTGACCTCCAGAAGCACTATACACTTTCAGTTTTTGTCTCGCTGTCTTGAGAAACTGCCTAAAACCTTGGACAGAGCATTTCTCGTTGGTCTGCGCATAATGAAGAAAGCCCATTGCTAGCCATACTAGGGCAAACTTGTTGTTCCTGTTGGGTATGTCCAAAGCTAACAAGATACGATATATATCGTTAGGGTTATTGGAAGATGTTAACTGCTGCACCAGAGTCAGTGTCCATCGCCAAACGTCCATCATACCATCACATCGAGTTAGTCTGTGGAGTTGTGTATCAATAGTTGGAATCTCACATTTGTGGCACAAGGGTGACTGGACCAAGTTGTGGCGAAATTTTTTCTCCTCGGTTGGTATGGCATCTTGGATGGCTATGTATGCTGAACTTTTCCAGTCTGTTGGGATCTCTTGTGTTGTGAACTGCTTCCAGACATTTTTCCAATTTCTGTTGGGGAATTTTTCCATGATCTGTGGGGTAACAAGTTGACGGTTTAAAAGACGACGGTAGATGATTTGCGTGGGTGGAATGCACTGTTGATTCACATGAGGATAGAAAGATTCAATAGTATGCAGTACTCGTTTAAAGCTTCCAGTTCGAGGTGATGTCCAAAAATGCATATCATTAATATCCCCGAGTCCGTTCTTTGCCAGTAGAATTGACCTCAGAAGCAGAGCTTGGCATTTAGCGGAGACGGCGATGAGACCTAGGCCCCCTTGATCAACTGGCCTTCTGAGCTGATTTCTTGATATGCGATATATGTATCCTCTCCATAGATAGTAACTAATTCCAAGTTCTACTCTTTGTGCATGTTTCTCTGAAATGGGGAAGACCTGAGCCGCGTACCATATCTTGGACAGAGCGAATGAGTTAATGTGCCATACTTTCTGTATTAGATTAAGATTTCTGCTGAGATCCTTCGTCATTGTGTTCCGGACAGTGTTGATGACTGCAGTCCAATTCTTTTCGACTGTCTCCTGAAATTTGCCTGTAAATTTCAAACCGAGAATTGTTATGTCTTCTTTGACAGGGATTCCAGCAATTGTGATGTGGTTTGGCCAGGCACCGAGAGGTAACAAGACAGATTTCTGATAATTCACTTTCGCGTTGGCGGCTCTTTCGTACACAGATATTATGCCAATCAGCTGATCTGCTTGGGCTCGGTTCCGTAATAAAAGTGTTACGTCGTCAGCATACGCTCGGACGGTAAACATCTTGTGCGGATTTGGTACATCCTTTAGGAGGTGATGGACAGCTCGAATGAAGGGTTCTATACTTAAGGCGAAGAGGATCATAGATAGAGGACATCCTTGTCGCACTGAATTTCGTATTGGAATAGGCTTGGAGAAATGACCATTGAGGAGAATTCGGGAATGAGCATGAGTGTATAGAGATCTAATGATACTACATGTTGACTGTGGAATACCAAACTTATCGAGAATCGTAAACAAATAACCATGGTGAACTCGATCAAAAGCCTTTTCAAAGTCAAGATTAAGTATTGCTGCGTCATTGTGAGGGTAGTGTTCACATAATAATATAGCATCTCTAATTGCTTGGAGATTAAAAGTGATTTTCTTGTTCGGAATGCCACACGTCTGCCCTAGCTGAATGATGGTTGCCAGAAACGGCCGTAACCTGTTGGCCAGAATTTTCATAAATAATTTGTAGTCTGCATTTAGTAAGGTTATAGGACGATAGTCTGATAAAGTTCGGGGCATTGACACTTTTGGAATAAGAATGATTATGCCTTCGCTGAATCCAGTTGATTCTTCGGAGTTGTTTAATAGAATGTTCATCAATTCTACGAGCGTATGTTTAATGACTGGCCAGTACTTTTTGTAGAAGGTGAAGCTGAGACCGTCTGGGCCAGGAGCTGATCTGTCACTGGCAGTGCGCAGGGCCTTTAGAACTTCCTCCTCGGTGATCTCACGGGTCAGCTGCTGTTTTCCTTCCTCAGGCAAACGTTGATCTAAGTAAGAGAGTATTTTGTTTTGGTCGGGTATCGATATCTCACTTTCACTACATGTTCTCTGGAAGAATTTTTCGGCTTCAGTAATGCAGTCTCTTGTAGTGGTAAGACTCCTATTGTCATCTGTAATTAACGAGTGAATGTATTTATTTTTCGCTTTATTCTTTTCGGAGGCAAGGTGGTACAACTGTGCTTTCTCTTCGTGTATGACTGATGTTGCACGGGAGCGAATGATTGCTCCTCGGAGAATAGTTTCCTGTATTGACTTGATTCGGCGTTTAACAGCGGTCAAATGATTGGATACGTCATTTCCGGCTTGCTGACGGGTGACAAGATCGTGAAGAATCACGTAATAAGAATGCAGCGTACGGCGTCTGTTGATGGCCTTTTCTACTCCCTTTCGTTTGAAAAAGCTCTGAATAGCTGGCTTAAACTTGTATAGCCAAGATTTGATCGAAAGTTGTCCACCTCTTCGCACTCGAGTTTCCAGATCATTCCACAGGAGTGAAAATTCATTTTGTATATCGTCGTCAGACAGTAAGGAGCTGTTTATTTTCCAGTAACCCCTTCCCATCTGTGCCGCCGGTCTATGCCCCGCAGTCTTCATCACTACTGCATGATGATCGCTGAATGGTGCAACATTAACAGTTACTGCTCGGATATTATTCTCTGATTCTTTATTTACATAAAAGCGGTCGATACGTGAAGCAGCCGTACCTCGGAAGAAAGTATATTCGACTCTGTTACCATGAAGAACTTCCCACACATCACATAGCCGAAGTTCGCGATATACTCTCCCTAATGCCAGGGAGGGATGGAATTCACCTGTCTGATCTTTTGCATTTAATACACAGTTGAAATCACCTCCGAGAATAATATTATCATAATTGTGACGCAGAAAATAAGGCAGCTCCTTCTGAATGAAATCTTCCCGTTCTTGGCGTCTGTGTGTTCCTGAGTGTAGATATATATTAATCATCAGTGTATTATCTTCGGTAAGTATGCATGAAATTCTTCCACTCGGGTGACATTCACTAAGTTTTATATTTATCCCAGCTCTATAGACGATGGCAGTTCCTCTTAAATTTTCTCCGGCATTGATTATATAACTGTATTGAGATCCAAGGAAAGCTAAGTTCGTGACGTTAACCTCTTGCAAGAAAACTACGTCTAAATCATAATCTTTAATAAATTCTTTTAGCAAGGCCTGCTTGCTCTGACTTCGGAGGCAGTTCACATTCAGAGTACCGTAGCAGCTAACTACTGACGTCACAGCTAAGATTACCAAGAAAAAAACATTAGCACATTCCATACTCGTTTGGCGTTACCCAACAGCACGTAAATATTCTTCAGATTAGGTTTGTGAAAGACATTTACTTAATTTTATTACTTTCTTCCTATCATTCCCCTCAACCGATCTTTTTAATCTTGGATCCCTGTGACTAACTGCTTGGTTGGATTTTGAATTGGTGGTTTCCGTTTCCATTAAACTACCTTCGTCACCGCCTACTTTGTTTGTGCACTGTGCGGAATGCGTCTGCACAGACTGTGTGGTGGTGTCATTTTTTAAGCCATTCATGTCACTGGTAGGTGTCGGGGACGGTTCGCTGACAGGTTCACAAAGTTGTGTCTGGTGCTGTGAGGGTGGTTCTGATAGTACCGGTACATCATTTAACTGGGTATTATTTTGGTAGGTTGATGAGCTGAGCGACTGTTCCATTGGGGAATTTCTATCGCAAACAGGTTCTGTTGTCTCCTCAAGGTGGTTGTGAGCTGGCTGCACTACTTGTGTCTCTTCCTCTTCTGTGGTTATTTCTGCCTGTTGTGCGGACGGTGTGTTTACACGTGAGTCTGGTGTATCAGCTGATCGTGTGTCCACCTCTGGAAAATCTGGGGTGAGTTGTGTTGTTGTGAGAGGTATACGTTGCGTCGGTAGCTTCCCTAAGGCTGAAGTCAAGGTCGCCCAGGTTGGCTTGTCGGGTGTAGCAGGTGTTTGAACTGGTAAACGGCGCGTTGGGCACTCACTACGGTAATGGCCTATCTTACTGCAGCTGGCACAGGTTGGTGGTTGGTTATCATAACTTACTAAAGCCTTATTTCCTGCTATGTCTACGTAGGAAGGGATATGTTTTTTAAGCATGATGCGTACTGCACGTATGCCATTGTGCACCTTATATCGAAAATTGGAACTCCACGTTTCATCACTTACTGAAAGTACAGTCCCGTACTGACGCAAAACGTCTGAAATGTGTCCATGAGATGTTTCGGTGGGCAGGTTAAAAACTCTCACAAGTTTAATCCCTAGGCCGGCCGAATCAACAGTTATTTTACTACGATAGCCATTGCTATGAACAAAATATTGCTCACCTGCATAGTGCTTGAGAAGATGATCAACTGTCTCTTGCCTCCTGCACTTAATGAAGACTTGTCGGGAAATTCCGTTGAGCTGTAATGTTTCGATGTCGGCTTCATCAAGTTTCAAATTTTCAAAAATCCACTCGTGGATTTCGTAGGGGGCTGGTCGTGGTATATCTCGTTCTGTGAAAGTGATGACGATTGTATTTTTCCTTTCAACTATCATCGTTCGGTAATGTCGTTAGTTCCCTAAGCGTATAATACGCAAAACACTGAAACCAAACGGGCTTTCCCCACTTCACTGTACGGCTCCACACTTGTACACACTTGCTCGAGATACGTGTTGCTCGGGCTAAGGCTAAAGCGGAACAAACGATTGACACAGTAATTTGTTAGAGTGTATATCAACATGGTTGCATGAAGAGATGCTACTTTTATCATAGCCCATTTTCCTTTGCCTTCTTTTCATGCACCTTTTCTTGGACTTGGGCCGTCCATAACCATGTTTGCTTGTCAATACGGTGAGAACTAGGTTTTGTTGTACCCAAGGTTGTTGTGAAGGTTACAGTGACTGATTTCCAGAATGTGGTCCACGTGTTGTCAATTACATTCAGGTCGATGGGAGGAAAATTTACACTGTCCCTAGAGTCTCCTTTTGGTCTTTAAGCTCCCACCACTTGATCTTTTCGGGGACATTTATCTCTCCACGTCTATGATGTTTACAGATCCTTAAGTCTGCCATGAGCAGAGGGGTTACACAGTCAGATGGTATGACCTTCACATCTAATACTAGTCTGAGATCACAGCGTCGAAGAAGGATAAAGTTAATTTGGCTGCTATAGTCACCACTAGTGTAGGTGATGAGGTGGTTGGTGCATTTTAAAAATGACGTTTTTGCTACAGAAGCGATATGCTAGCGGCATGTTAAGCTCCTACAAAAATGCTTTTATTTTGTACTTATTGCTTATGGCAACGTTTAAAATACCTAGTTCTTTATTTTCTTGGTACACAGTGGTTACAAAGCATGTTGTTCGGCACATTTTATGCAAACGCTGTCTTGAACATATTTAATTGTGTATGTCCTTATATGAAAGAATATATGCATGTATTGCACGGAGTACTGCAGTTATGAACGTATGTCCGGCTCAATGGCTAGATGGTTAGCGTGCTGGACTTTGGTCATGAAAAGTCGATTCACAATTAATTGTCAATTCATAATTAATAATCAGAAACACAAAAAATTGTAGCTGGCTAAATGGTCGTTAAGACCGAAAGAAAATATTTATTTTTAATTTAAAAAACGTGTAATGTACAACCCTCCAGGCTTGAGTTATCTGATAAGTGAAAAATCTGCGGTAAATTAAGAAATACCGTCGTTACTAGAGAAATATGTATACGTACTTATGGGCTGTAAACAGAACTCCCTTATGTTGTATTCCGCTGCTCGTGCCGTCTTTTGTTACTTTATTAAGGTTCAGGGCTAGCACCGACGAATGGGAGTACTATGTCTGTAAATTCTCATTATCTTTGTCCATATCACTAGCGCGGGCAGTTGAAGCAGCAAAATAGCACGATCCCTAGACCAATAAATATAACATTTAATGAATGTGTTAGGGAACAAAACGAATGATCAACATGTAGAAAGCGACACCTAATTAATTCAAACAACTTCAGTGAGCAAAGACATCACACACGAAAGTGTTAGACAAACAAAACACATAGGGAAGCGCTGCGACGTAGCAGAAAAAATAGTGGTACGGTAGTAAAGTATGTATCCATGTTATTCTCTGCAAGTAAAATATTTCGTACTACAGTATTTCTTAATTTACCTCCGATTTTAGACTTTATTTGTGTAAAAGCAATTATTATGTTCTACTTGGGACAAGTATTACAGTGACATTTCGTAGATATGTTAGCGCTCCGTAACTTCTAGTCGTTCTCAAGCACAGCGTGCGCGGAAATATTGAGGTGTTCCATTGCTCTTGTTACACTCAGACTGCAAATTACTTCTTTTAATTTACATATAGTTGCTTTACCGAACATTCTACAAAATGTTATACTTCTGGTATGTCAGGTCTGGAATACAAAACTGGAACACGTAGATCATTTCAAGTACTGTATTTAAGATTTGTATTCTCTCAGGTTGGTTGTATAATGACATTGAATCAAGGTGCAGCAGAATTAATGCAGTGAGATCGTAGATACGATCAACAGTATTCTGAAAGAACGAAGTCAGCTCCCGAATGAAGCTATCTATATACCGGTCTGTTTTCAGACCAACTTTTCTGTACGGGAGTGAAAGCTCGGTGTACTCAGGATATATTATTCACAAGTTAGAAGTAACAGATCCGAAAGTAGCGAGAATGATCGCTGGCATAAAACAGGTGGGAACAGTGGCTGGAGGGTACTTGTATGACGAGATAAAAGCTGAGTTAGGAAAGAATTCGATGGATGAAGCTGTATGCGTAAATCAGCTTCAGTGCTCGGTCATGTGAGGCGAATGGAGGAGGATAGGCTACCTAGGAGAATAGTAGACTCGCTCATGGAGGGTTAGAGAAGTAGAGGGAGAGCTAGACGTTAATCCTAATAATAATAATAATAATAATAATAATAATAATAATAATAATAATAATAATAATAATAATAACAATTGTACCGGGCGGTACATCTCCACGCCGCGAATTCAAATATTGCGCCAGTTGAAACCTCTCTACAGGAGAAACTCTGAACTTTAAAATCTGTATTAAATCAAAGGTTTCTCGGAAGATGTCTCTACTGTAAATTTTGAAGTGTTCTGAACGATGTCTATTTCGATTTGTATTTGTTTGCTGTGTAGCAAGAAGTGTGGACATTCTCTTCTAGATGGCACTACTTAAGAACTATAATTGTGCACCCTAGTGCGAAGTGAAGGAACTTTTTTTTTTGGAAGAAATTTGGTATTCATAAGTTTGTTCTTTGTTAAATTTCCTTCAGTCACTTTTTGGGTTGGCAGTATAACCCTTCTCTACCCGCTTGTTTTGAATTTAGCCAATCCCGAATTTCTCTAATTAATTTTTGACCAATAACGTATGTCTTATCCGATATGGATATGTTGCTTTCAGCTATCCAATAAAGTTGTGGGGGGTATGTGTACTCATTCTTGAAAGGTCTCGAATGTTCCACGAGGGTATATAAACTGCTGATTTTCTTGTCTCGGGGCCACTTCACCGACATCTTGCTTAGTGTGTGATTATGTAGCAGGGGCGGGAATCGCCTCTTTCTCCGGGCAGCAGTTCATCCACAAGGTAATGGCCGTTTAATAACTTTATTTCTTGCTAGCTCAGCAGTTTAACCCTCGGGGCAGGTTCGAAACTTTTCTCATGTAACCTACCTTTAAAATGTAATAGACATTTGGTAACAATTCCGTCTCTTTAACTACAAATTGGGATAGAGAGTGCCTACCCTCTCGAGCTCCCACCCATAATGTTTTGAGGTGACCATGTTTTCATAACCGTTTTTCTTCTCTTCATAATGTAATAAAGTTTTCTTATCGTGTCACCTCCTTAGTATGGGATTAGCCCTTGCGTGAGCGGCCTAGTGCCAAGTAGGTTTCAAGAGTGTATTAGGAGTGCAAGCTTCGCCTCCATTCTATTTTTACGGGCCAGTAACTTAACCTGATGTTTATTTTCCTCATGTAAAGGCCCTGTAGGTTGGGTATCAGATACCCCTGTTTCTTGGTTTGCCTTAAGGGCGGATAGAAATGGAGTTTGTGTAACCTCTGATAGGCTTGTCAAATTGAGAGCGGGTCTGCTCTTCTTCTTAACGTTGTAATTAGGAGCAAGTGCTCCTTGTACTTAGGGGTTTTCTGCCCTTTAGCTATTGTGGTGGTGAGCTGAGAGCTCAGAAATTAGTCTTGGGGCTCGAAGCCCAAATTTTGTAACTATTGTAATTTCTTAAATTGTTTTCCTGCTACTTGGTACCTGTTACTCTATTGTTGTTATCTGTTGATTTTGAAAAGAAAATATAACCTTGGTTAAAATTTTAAATTAACTTTAATTTCGTAAGTTGAGACCTATTCCACCCAGCACCTTCTTTCACCTCTGCAAATCCACAAAACATCGTAACAACAATAATAATAATAATAATAATAATAATAATAATAATAATAATAATAATGATAATGTCCGCCTCTGTAGTGCTGTTCTTAGCGTGATTACCTGCCACCCCCGGAGACCCGGGTTCGACTCCTGGCTCTGGCACGAAATTTGAAAAGTTTTACGAGGGCTGGAATGGGGTCCACTCAGCCTCCGGAAGTCAACTGAGTAGAGGGGGTTCGATTCCCAGCTCATTCATTCTAGAAGTGGTTTTCCGTGGTTTCCCACTTCTCCTACAGGCAAATGTTGGGATGGTACCTAACTTAAGACCACAGCCGCTTCCTTCCTCTTGCTGGTCTATCCCTTCCAATCTTCCCATCCCCCCCCCACCCACAAGGTGCCTGCTCAGTATAGAAGGTCAGGCCGCCTGGGTGATGTACTGGTCCTCCTTCCCAGTTATATCCCCAAACCCAAAGTCTCATGCTCCTGGACACTGCCCTTGAGGCGGTGGAGGTGGGATCCCTCGCTGAGTCCGAGGGAGAAACCAACCCTGGAGACTAAACGTATTAAGAAAGAAAGAAAGAAAGAAAGAAAGAAAGAAAGAAAGAAAGAAAGAAAGAAAGAAAGAAATAAGGAAGGAAATAATATAGTACTGTTGCACCACGATACCTCGAATCACCTCGGGAACTGAGTTTTATTTCGAGTTATCGAAATTTTGAGATATAGAGAGTATTTTTGTGCATGTTTAGCGCATAATTGAATCATATGTATCCACGGGCTTATATCGAATACATTATTTTTAACAATATTTTAAAATATACTAAGAAACTCGTATTTTACGGTATAATTTTAATTATAACTCTTATTATAGTAACTTTTTAGAAGTGTGTGCTGATACGACTGTATATAATTAATAATAATAATAATGAAATATACACAGGTGTGTTAGCAAAAAGGATAATGAAGTGAGCAGAGGGGGAATCGATTCTGGAGAGACTTCAGTCAGGCTTTAGAGAAAGGATGATGACAACTGATAATAATTTTTGTAGTAAAAACAATAATGAATAAGTATGTAAAAAAAGGTGTAAAATTGTACATTACTGCTATTGACTTGGAGAAAGCATTTGATTCTGTGAGCAGAGGGGCGGTCGTGGCCAAGATGAGATGTATAGGGGGTCTCAGAAGATGATAAGTGCGGTTGAAAACGTATATTCAGAAGTGAAGTGCTCAATAAAACTAAGGAGGGAGTAGTATTTGGGGAAATATTCTCAAAAGTAGGGCTGGGACAGGGTTGTAAGTTGTCACCAGTACTGTTCTCACTGTTTATAAATGACATCTTTCAATCGAAAGGTATTGAGGAAGGGGCTTACCCAAGTCTTGAGGACCAGGATATTCCGGGTCTCATTTTTTCTGACGACATCCTTCTGCTCACTTTGACACCCAATAGTATGTAGGGTAGTATAAATGTAGTGGTAAATTACTGTAAAGAGTGGAATTTAAAAATTAATGCACAGAAAACCAAGGTAATGAACGGTGTGTAAAAAAAGAATATAAATTGTCAAGGAATGAAAAACTGGTGGATTGGAGAGACGAGATTAGAAATTGTCAAGAAAGTGGAATATTTGGGTTTGATATTAAGTGGAAATGGAAAATGGGCAGAGCAAATAAAAAGAGCTAAACTAAAAGGTCTGAGTGCACTGTCAGCCATTAACATACTGGAGAAAAAGATGCCCAACACATTACAATGTTTTTAATGCATTAGTTAAATCTAGAGTGTTGTACGGAGTGGAAATTTGGGGAGTTGAAGAGAGGGTTGATTCACTTGATACCATCACGAGTATATTTGGTAAAATAATTATGGGCCTATCCAATTGTACAGCTAACTGTGGAGTGAGAATGATGTGCATCTGCAAGCGGATATTATTAAAATGATAATAAAGTATTGGCTGAGACTGAAGCTGCGAGGAGGTGGCGAAGTATTATAGATAGCATATCAGCACCAAATGAAACATCAGAACCAAGGATACTGGGTTGATAGGGGTACGGAACATTTTGGAAACGATAGAAATGGGATATTACTGGAAAAGAGACTGTATAGAGAAGATGATAATATGTAAGAAAAATAGTCCTAAGAGTTAAGGATATTGAAAAGCAATGTATTGCTGCACAATGTAGAATTAAGAGGTCATTAGAAGAATTTTGTAATGTAAGTGAGCGAATGAGGATAAATGTAGAGATTATAACAAAAAAAAGGGAATTAGGGGTATAATATGGTGGTTAATGGGGATACATAAAAATAAAGCATACAGACAAAACAGAGATTAAAATAAATGTTTACTATGTTCTGAAGAAATGGGATGGGCACACCTTATAAAATATTGTTCAATGACAAAGCAAATACGAGAGAAATTTATAGATGAGGAGGATGTAAGGAAAATTGAGAACGAAAATCAGCTGTATACAATTGTAAAGTTATTGAACAGATAATGGATTCACCCGGGGAGAATCGCAAAATTATTTTTATTAGGGGAATGTGTAGTAAGAAACTGAGGGAAGGAAAGGATGTGGTACATGTCAGCCAGGAACTGAATTGTGCCTAAGCTAATCTAGACAATATAACTCCGTTGAAGTCTAGAGCCATTAGGTACGTAGACTTAAGGTATAGTACGGTACTACTTTGTCGTAGTAGTTCTATTAGTCTACCGTATTGCCGAATACTAATTTTCCTTTTTTCCTTTTTGCGAATTAGTCCGAAAAGGCAATATTGAGATTCTTTAAGGTTTTGTTTATAATCCGAAAAGATATTAATACTCATAGACGTTTCGGTTTTTCTTTCAAAGTGCCATCTATCAACGCAACTCCAACATTCAGTTCAGGTTATTCTTTCTCTGTTCAGTTTCTAATCATCTGTGTTTATATTATTATTCATTGAATGTATCATTTATTAACACAATTTCAATAGTTATTTCAGGTTACTCCTTCTAATTTTGTATACTGCATGTATCACAAATTATGAAACTATTACAATGAACAATACCCTCTCCCTAATATATGGTTTTCGAGATTAGGGGAGATGTGTATCTTTGACTTTTATAGTGAAACAAGAAACATACCTTCGTTAACACCCTTGGAAAAAATCCGGTAATCTCTTCTGCTTTTTCCTGTTAACATTCTTTTCTTCCACATACTTTTCAACAACATTTATTGCTGTGAAAACACGGTCGTATATATTCGACCGAATCTGTACACAGGTTCGAAGAATAACCCACTGCAGTTAACGCATGGTGTATTGACGGTACAGGAGAAGGCAGGTCCAATTCTTCAGGTTGGGAATCTCCTCCTTCTTTTCCTTCTTCTTCTTTTTGTTCTTCTAGCCAGGGCGTTGACGGTATCTGTAGGAGGCTCGGCCATTATAACGCCAGAGTCCATGTTTATGTAAGCCTCAAAATCAGCTTCGCAGTTAACAAACTGCTGACCATTCTTCAGGAATAGGAGTAACTTTCTCCTCTTCGTGTTCTGAAGGTTCTGAGTCAGCTTTCAAAAATCCTGCTTTGCGGAAGCAGTTTAATTGTTTCCTGTTTCACATCAGCCCACGAACTACTCAGCATTGTTATCGACTGTAGTAGATTAATGACTCCTCGGATTCAATTCCTCTCTTATTGAAATGTTTCAAGTTTTTAATCACCACTTCAATCAATCAATCAATCAATCAATCAATCAATCAATCAATCAATCAATCAATCAATCAATCAATCAATCAATCAATCAATCAATCAATCAATCAATCAATCAATCAATCAATCAATCAATCAATCAATCAATACTGATCTGCATTTAGGGCAGTCCCCCAGGTGGCAGATTCCCTATCTGTTGCTTTCCTAGCCTTTTCCTAAATGATTTCAAAGAAATTGGAAATTTATTGAACGTCTCCCTTGGTAAGTTATTCCAATCCCTAACTCCCCTTCTTATAAATGAATATTTGCCTCAGTTTGTCCTCTTGAATTCGAACTTTATCTTCATATTGTGATCTTTCCTACTTTTATAAACGCCATTCAAACTTATTCGTCTACTAATGTCATTCCACGCCAACTCTCCGCTGACAGCTCGGAACATACCACTTAGTCGAGCAGCTCTTCTTCTTTCTCTCAATTCTTCCCAACGCAAACATTGCAACATTTTTGTAACGCTACTCTTTTGTCGGAAATCACCCAGAACAAATCGAGCTGCTTTTCTTTGGATTTTTTCCAGTTCTTGAATCAGGTAATCCTGGCGAGGGTCCCATACACTGGAACCATACTCTAGTTGGGGTCTTACCAGAGACTTATATGCCCTCTCCTTTACATCCTTGGTCCATGGGCTGTAGTTTGGATGTTAAGTTCGGTAGCAAACATCCCCGCGCACTGCCTTTAACTCCAGAACGAGCACCTTGGGATGAGCAAAAAGAGGATTTTCTTCCCTTCACGTTGAAATTCTTCCTCAATATCACGCAACCAGTATTCTTAAATGGAGCTTGTCAACCACGACTTCCGGAGTAGCTTTCGTACCTCACCGATAATGAATTCACACCCCAGAAAAGTCGAAGCTTCATCGATTTTCCAATCACTAGAAGTTTGTTTTTCGGCTCCCGTCATATTAGCTCCTAGCGTCACTGTAACCCTTTCTTTACTTGTTAACTGTTCCTCACAAACCACAAATGCTGCATTGCACAGTTAATGTTGCACAAACTTCGAGTTACAGAGTATTTTTTTGCTTCAATGGAGGAAACGTTTGCTTCGAGAAATCGAGTAATTCGTGTAACTGAATTTCGAGTAATAGAGAAATAAATATACGCGAAGAATAGGACAAACGACCGGGAAAATTAAGTTACTTCGAGATACTGAAAATTCGAGTAATGGAGTTTCGAGATATCGAGGTACGACTGTACTGGGAAAAAGCACTAAAAGCAGATGTGTAGTAACGGATGTCACCGACAATAATAACAGATTTAACTAATTTATTTATTTATTTATTTATTTATTTAATTTATCTATTTATTTATTTATTTATTTATTTATTTATTTATTTATTTATTTACAATTTGCTTTACGTCGCTCCGACACAAATATGTCTTATGGCGACAATAGGACCCGGATAGGAGCGAGAAGAATGCGGTCGTGGCCTTAATTAAGGTTCAGCCCAGCATTTGTCTGGTGTTGAAAATGGGAAACCACGGAAAACCATCTTCAGGGCTGCCGACTGTGGGGTTCGAACCAATTACCTCCCGAATGCAAGCTCGCACCTGTGCGACCTTAACCGCACTGCCAACTTATTGAAAGCATTAGGGAGACTGCGTTATTGTTAGGTATTGCCTGATCAGGTACCTGCAATCATTTTTTTGCTAGTTGCTTTACGTCGCACCGACACAGATAGGTCTTATGACGACGATGGGACAGAAAAGGGCTAGGAGTGGGAAGGAAGCGGCCGTGGCCTTAATTAAGGTACAGCCCCAGCATTTGCCTGGTGTGAAAATGGGAAACCACGGAAAACCATTTTCAGGGCTACCGGCAGTGGGGTTCGAACCTACTATCTCCCGAATAGTGGATACTGGCCGCACTTAAGCGACTGCAGCTATCGAGCTCGGTGACCTGCAATCCACGGGTGTAGGAGGGGAATAGGGGAAGCCACAAAAATAACAAAGTATTTGAAACAGGGTACCAGTTTCTTACGCCACGTGGTTAATCTAGCGAACACTCCATCCTAGTACGCTCGACCGGGAATAGAACCCCAGCCGTCCAGATTGGAAAGCCAGCAGATATGCCACTGTGTTCCTAAACGTTTCGAATAATAATAATAATAATAATAATAATAATAATAATAATAATAATAATAATAATAATAATAATAATCCGTCGAAGCAAACATTGACCGACACAATATCGAAAGTAAAATTTTTAGGAGAAATTTGTGAACCACTTGAAATCAAAACAGGAGTCAGACTAGCGGATGGATTATCTCCCTTAATGTTTAATTTAGTTCTGGAGATGTATCCAAAACAAAATTCACCTTAATTGCCTAGCATTTGCTGATGACATTGCTATCCTATACAACAACAGACAGGAAGCAATCCAGTCTGTAGAAAAACCCCACGACATAGCAGCCAAAACAGGACTCCAAATTTCTTATGAAAAGACTAAGTATATGGAAAGGACTAGATCAGGTTTCAACATTCAACCATTAATCATCAAATGTGGGGAATATCGCTCGAGTAGACAAATTTAAGTATCTGGGTGAAATTATTGAACCAGAAGGATTAAATCAGCAAGCTAACAAGGAAAGAATTGCAAAACTTCAAAGAGCATACAAAATTACTTAGAACAGATACAATAAAAGAAATATATATTTTAAAAGGCAAAATTACGACATTATAACACAGCAGTTAAAACGGAAGGACTTTATTAATCTGAAACTTTTATGATTGGTGGCAGATTTGAAATAAAGATGATCGAAAAACAAGAAAAAAATAGAAATATATATTTTAAAAGGCAAAATTACGGCATTATAACACAGCAGTTAAAACGGAAGCACTTTATTAATCTGAAACTTTTATGATTGGTGGCAGATTTGAAATAAAGATGATCGAAAAACAAGAAAGAAAAATCCTCAGGAAAATATTAGGACCAAGATGCGAAAATAGAATTTGGATGAAAAAAGAAATCACATGAAATCTATCAGGTTACATAAAGAAACACAGATATGATAGGAAAACGGCGATTACAATTTTATGGTTACTTACATAGAATGGATAATAACAGGCTCACTAAGAAAATGTTAAACTTAGCCTTGCCAATGAAAAATTGGCTTTAAAAAATCAGTGAAGACCTAAATGAAACTGGCAGTAATGAAGAAACCATTCAAGATAGACTAACATTCAGAACCTTAATTCACAAACAAAAATTTTCTGTAAAGCCCACCCGACTAAATACAGAATGGACTGAACAATGTAAAAGGGAACACAGCAAGAGGATGAAGAGAAATTGGGAAGAAGAAAACCAAAAATAAACGCGCTTCTCAGTTCGGTATAACGAATCAAACCAAACCCCATGGCACTACAGCCATTGAAGGGCCTTGGCGTACCAAGCGACCACTGCTCAGCCCGTAGGCCTGAAGATTACGAGGCGTCGTGTGGTCAGCACGACGAATCCTCTCGGCCGTTATTCTTGGCTTTATAGACAAGGGCCGCTATCTCACCGTCAGATAGCTCCTCAATTCTAATCACGTAGGCTGAGTGGACCTCGAACCAGTCCTCAGGTCCAGGTAAACATCCCCGACCTGGCCGGGAATCGAACCCGGCCCCTCCGGGTAAGAGGCAGGCACGCTACCCCTACACCACGGGGCCGGCAATATAACGAATCAATAATAATAATATTAATGTGTTACGGCGGAGAAGTGAGAAAATAATAATACGAAAGGCAATTTGGTGTGGTGACAGATGGTTCAGCTGTGGAGTTGTACGCACAACAGTGTAGTGAGGTGTAGCAATATGTCCTGGACACTGTGTTTGGAATTCCTTTGCTATTGTCTTTGGCTCATATTTTATTCCACTAGGAAGGCTTTCCCCTAAAGCAAGTTGTTGTAACTTTGTTACACTGGCAGGAGATTCCTCTCGTCATTGTGTTGGTTGGAACATAAAGGAGAACACTGATCTAAATAAAGACGGTATCGTCACTGATCGTGGGCAGTTCCCCGCTACTCCGTGTGATTCAGCCTTGAGATCGTTAGTGGCACTCTGTCGCTGTACAAGTGATGTACAGGAAGAAGTTGTTGCAAGGAAATGTCAGAGAAAACTTAAATATCGAGTTTGGAGTGTAGATGACGAGCGCTGGTTTTACGAGGTACCTGGGGCGTACTGATCCACCGGGATACCGGGACATATCTCGGTACGCTCTCGCCATCGGCCTAATAATGTAAAATATTCATATTAAGAAGTTATTAGGTCCGCCTCTGTGGTGTAGTGGTTAGCGTGATTAGCTGCCACCCCCGGAGGTCCGGGTTCGATTCCCGGCCCTGCCACGAAATTTGAAAAGTGGTACGAGGGCTGGAACGGGGTCCACTCAGCCTCGGGAGGTCAACTGAGTAGAGGTGGGTTCGACTCCCACCTCAGCCATCCTGGAAGTGGTTTTCCGTGGTTTCCCACTTCTCCTCCAGGCAAATGCCGGGATGGTACCTAACTTAAGGCCACAGCCGCTTCCTTCCCTCTTCCTTGCCTGTCCCACCCAATCGCCCCATCCCTCCACAAGGCCCCTCTTCAGCATAGCAGGTGAGGCCGCCTGGGCGAGGTACTGGTCATTCTCCCCAGTTGTATCCCCCGACCCAAAGTCTGAAACTCCAGGACACTGCCCTTGAGGCGGTAGAGGTGGGATCCCTCGCTTAGTCCGAGGGAAAAACCGACCCTGGAGCGTAAGCAGATTAAGAAGAAGAAGAAGAAGTTATTAGATTTAGAAAACCAAGACTAAGATTCGAGATAAATGGTACGAAAGTTTTGCTTAGATTTTTCTTTTTCTTTCTTTCTTCTTCTTTTCTAGCCTATTTCAATCCACTGCTGGATATAGGCCTCTTCCATGTGCTTCCATCGTCTTCGGTCTTGAGCAACTTGGAACCAGCGTGTTCCAGCCAACAGCTTTATGTCGTCGAGCCATCTCTTCTGGGGTCTTCCAATGCCTCTCTTGTGTTCCCATGGTCTCCAGTGAACAATCCTATAGGTCCACCTGTTGTAGTCTTGTCGAGCTACGTGTCCTACCCATTGCCATTTTAGTCTTTCTACTCTCTCTAGGATGTCTGTTACATTAGTTCTTCTCCTGATGTCCTCTGAACGGATCTTATCCCTAAGGCTAATCCCTAGCATTTGTCGCTCCATGGCTCGTTGTGTTCGCTGAAGCTTGCGAGCATTTTCCTTCGTCAGAGTCATCGTTTCCAGACCGTAAGTAGTAACTGGAAGCACGCACGTATTATAAACATTGGTCTTCAGGTTAATTGGAACATCCTTGTTGGTGAGGATGAATCTTAGTTTTCGGAATGCAGTCCAACTCATACCTATTCTGCGAGGAATTTCTGCACGTTGGTTGTCTTTTCCAAGTTTTATCTTGTGTCCAAGATAGATGTACTCATCGACAGCTTCTATATATTGGTTTCCCATTTTAAGTGGTCGACTGTCTGGGCTTAGTATTTTCGTTTTATTAATGTTCATTTCCAAACCAATTTTAGCAGAAGCAGTTTTTAATTCTTGGATCATGCTTTCTAGATCATCTAGATTTTCACTTATGAGCACGATGTCATCGGCAAAACGCAGGTGGTTCAAATATATCCCGTTGATTTTTATTCCTTTATTATCCCAATGAAGGGTTTTGAATACATCTTCCAAGGCAAGGGTAAACAGCTTTGGAGAGATTGTGTCACCTTGTCGAACTCCTTTGCCAACTGGGATTTTATTGGTGATGAGGTCTTCGTCCACTCTGACTACCATTGTTGCTTGATCATAAATGTTTTCCAGGAGCTTTATTTACCTTGAGTTTACCATGGCTTTTGAAGTGCCTTCATGATTGCCCAAATCTCCACTGAGTCAAAAGCTTTTTTATAATCAATGAAGGCCAGATGAATCTTGATGTTGTACTCAGTAGTTTTCTCAAGAAGAAGACGAATAGTCTGGATGTGTTCAACAGTTGAGAAACCTTTACGAAATCCCGCTTGCTCGGCAGGTTGATAAAAATCCAGTTCTCTTGTGAGGCGGTTGGTTACAATTTTAGTCAGGAGCTTGTAAAGGTGTGATAACAAACTCACAGGACGATAGTTCTCTAAATTTTCCTTATCACCTTTCTTGAAGAGAAGTATCACTTCAGCATTTTTCCAATTTTCTGGTATTCTTCCAGAGTTAATACACTTGTTGATGAGTATTCTCACGGCTTCTAACAAATCTCTTCCACCTAATTTCAGCATTTCATTCGTTATTTTATCCTCCCCAGGGGATTTTTTTATTCCTTAGTTTTTTTAAAGTGCATTTTCAATCTCAGCAGTGGTTACTTCCGGTGTTACTTCATGTGTATAATTCTGGGCTAGTTGTCCATCACTGGGTGGTTTATTAATGGTTGATGTATACAGCTTGTAGTAGAAATCTCTAATAATTTCAGTAATGTTTTGCCTATCTGTGACTATTTCTCCATTTTGGTTCTTAAGTTTTGTGATTTTTGGTCTTCCTGTAGACATAATCTTTAAAATCTTCATTTTTTATTTTCTTCAATTGTCTGCATGATCATGTTATTATTAAATTTCCTTAGATCTTTTCTTATTTCCTTGCGAATGGTCTTGTTAAGATTTTTGCATTCTGCTGTATCCCTGTCCTTTGTCTTCCTGTCCTTAATGAGCTCCATGGTATTAAGTGAAAGTCGGCTCCTCTTATTAGTTTTCTTCAATGGGATCTCCTTTGCTGCATTTTGAATACTGACTGTAATTTTCTCACTAAGTTCGTTCACGTCCAAGTATTTCAAATCTTCTGGTGGGTTAAGTTTTTTGGTAAGAGCTTGTTGAAATGATGATTGATGTTTTTCTAAGTCCTCTACTCTTGGAAAAGTGTATCCCCTTGTCATTTTGGACCGTTCAAGTTTGAGGTCAAATGTGAAGGTTGCTCGAACTAGCCTATGGTCGCTTCCTGTATCAAATCTGTTGAGAACAGTAACATCTGTACAATATTTCTTCTTGTTGGTCAGAATAAAATCTATCTCATTCTTGGTTTTTCCATCGGGGCTCTTCCATGTCCATTTTCGTTGGATGGGCTTTTTAAAGAAAGTATTCATGCAATAGAGATTTTCGGCTGTGAGATATTCTAGCAATCTTTCTCCTCTTTCATTTCGATCGCCTAGTCCATATGTACCAATGTTCTCTGGGTCTCCGATTTCCTTTTGACCCACTTTTGCATTGAAGTCTCCAATGATGATACAGAGTTGTGTCTTTTCTGAATGTTTCGCTTTGGTGATATCTTCATACAGCTGTTCCACTTCCTCTTCGTCAGAAGTACTGGTTGGAGCATAGACGTGTATGACTTGTATGGATAATTTACTATTCAATTTGAGGACGATATATATCCTTCGGCGATGGAAGCATGTGAAAAGGCCAGGATTGGGAAGGTATCAGCCATAGCGTTAATTAATATATAGTCCCAGCATTTGACTAGTGTGAAAATGGGAAACTACGGAAAACCAGTTGCAGGGCTGCCGACGGTGGAATTCTAACCCACTATCTCACGAATGCAAGCTCACAGCCGCGCGATCCTTAACTACATATTGAAAGGCATGTTTCATGAGTTTTTCTGTCAGACTTGTAACGATATCATTTGATTTTTTAATATTCGTGTTTTATGCATCTTTTAATTCAAAAACACCCCGGAACGCCCCTTTGTAGGGAGGGAATGCAAGCCCCACAGATTCCCTGATAGTCGGCCTCCATGCACCGATCTATCCACCGCCTTTGACGTAGCCAGCACACCCCTGGTAGAAACCAGAAACGAATTCGGCGATGTAGGTTTAACATAATTATACAGTAATCTTAAAAATTACTATAACATAGTTTATTATGCAATGTTGTTAAATTGACCACATAGGATCACTCTACAACTTCATTTTTTCTCTTTGAGTGAAGTTTCCCCATTATTCAATTTTCCTTCATACGTTCGGTGGCCTGCTTCCGTTGTTCTTCTATCCAGGCTCTTCCGGTCTTCTCGGCGTGAAACCCTTCCAAATTTTCACTCTGTGAAGTTTTCACACCCCACGGTGTGGGGGTAGCGTGCCTTTCTCTTACCGGGAGGCCCTGGGTTCGTTTTCCGGCCAGGTCAGGGATTTTTACCTGTATCTGAGGGCTGGTTCGAGGTCCACTCAGCCTACGTGATTACAATTGAGGAGCTATCTGACGGTGAGATGGAAACCCCGGTCTAGAAAGCCAAGAATAACGCCCGAGATAACATCGTAATTGTCGCGCAGGTAGCCCAGATAGAGACAAATCAAAATGGCTGCACACGGTAGCTGAGATGATTATTATCATTACAACTAATTTTACCCAGCTCGGTAGCTACAGTCGCTTAAGTGTGCCCTGTCGGGAGATAGTGGGTTCGAACCCCACTGTCGGCAACCCTGAAGATGGTTTTCCATGGTTTCCCACTTTCCACCAGGCAAGTGCTGAGGATGTACCTTAATAAAGGCCACGGCTACTTCCTTCCCACTCCTAGCCCTTTCCTGTCCCATTGTCGCCATAACACCTATCTCTGTCGGTGCGACGTAAAGCGACTCGTAAAAGTAATACAAAATACTGGTATTTTTTTTTTTTGCTAGTTGCTTTACGTCGCACCGACACAGATAGGTCTTATGGCGACGATGGGACAGGGAAGGGCTAGGAGTGGGAAGGAAGCGGCCGTGGCCTTAATTAAGGTACAGCCCCAGCATTTGCCTGGTGTGAAAATGGGAAACCACGGAAAACCATTTTCAGGGCTGCCGACAGTGGGGTTCGAACCTACTATCTCCCGAATACTGGATACTGGCCGCACTTAAGCGACTGCAGCTATCGAGCTCGGTAATACTGGTATTATTATCAGCTTCGTTCCTCTGTGGATTAGTGATACAAGTATGTGGAGGACAGAGATTTCGCAAGGTTAATCTACATGAGCACTAAATCAATACCTAAAGTGCTTTCATTTTTGAAATTTCAATTTCAGTTTTGAAGACGATCCGTTGTCCAAGGCGGCTGCGGTATGAACCCCTGCCAGTATATATGGGATTTAAAAAATGAAACGTCACGTCTCTGTGCTTCAGATTTTACATACAAGTATAAGACTGATTTCTTTTCTGCTTGTCATCGCCCTTTACGTATCCGACCAACCATTTTCAACAGGATACAAGTCGACATCGTAGGAAATGCAATGAGTAAGGTCGTCTTGGTTTTACCGAACAAGACATTCTTGAACCAAGTGGGACTTCGGGATCGGAGACCAATCTTGCTTGAAACGGAACGCACATGAGAACAACACCTGCACTGAGGGGATAACAATGCTTTATAGTATGTGCACGTACTAACCACTATTCAGACCACGTCCATATAGATAGACTGTGTCCTTCAATTCTGTGCTACATCGATCCCATGTGCGTTGATCCATCCTCAAGATGCGAACATGGGCAGTTTTCACGGAGACTACAGTATCATTTGTCATAAACTTTTGCATATTTATCAACACTGCTTTCTGATTACGAGTAAGGGAGAGCAATAGTCGCAATAGTCCCTAGATCATGCAAATTCAGCAGAGGTAGTGAAATGGATCTTGATATGTAGCATATTACGAAGGGTCAAGGATATTCAAACACAGTTTTTGGAGTCTGAGTGCAGGAATGAGGCGACTCTTTCAGTATTTAATATGATAAACAAGGAAACGAATGTAAGAATAAGTAATGTAAACAGAAGAGAAAAAAGAGGGCTGATGTGGTTGATGATGGGCAAGGGAAAAGGACAATGCAAGATGTGTGATGAATGGGGAAATGAGAGAAGAATTTCATCTCCTAAAAGTATGTTAAGAAATTATAATGATTAGAAGAACAGTTTGAGTAATAGTGAACTATTAGTATTAAATCAAAAAGAAAACAATCATAAAATTATAAGATGGATGAAGAATGAATGGAATAACCTTAGTAATGTAAGCAAGTACTTAGCTGGAGTTAGAAATATGTGTATACGAAACTTACAGGAAAGGAGTAGTTATAGTAATGGAAGGAAGGAAGGCAATTGTAGTCGTAAGTGGTAAAAGCTATATGAACACTTACTCAGGCACTGAGAGAGAGACAGGTGTGTACCCACAGCCGGCGATAATCCGTACCTGGGGTGTAGGCTGTTGTGGGTGCATGGGCACTCTTAGCTAATATAGCAGTTACATGAGTTGAGAAACTTGCTGAGATAAGGGCATGAGGTGACAACGTGATCTCCTCAGCTGCCGGAAGCCGTAGTGGGGAGAGGCTCGCTCCCTGGTTGGTGGATATCGGTGACTGGGGGGATGGAGTTGTCATATGCGCCCATGCAGGCACTTGCACAAAAGAATATTCTAAGTATACTTATATTCCTGATATCATAGGGTCTGTTAATCGGAGGAAACTCTGACTAGACTTCTGGAAATAAATATTGTATACTGTATGTAGCGTATTACCTTCGCCAAGTAAATTATCCTTGTTGCTTCCTTGAATGGGGAGCTATGACAGAATCATATATTCTTAAAATAAGAAGTAGTTTTTTATACATTCTATTCACTTCTCCAGCTATCAGTGAACGATAGTCTATTAAGTCGGGGTGCTGCCTAACTGAGATGGTAAAGCTGTGCTCGATTCCCCGAAAAGGATGTGATTTACGTCCCCTGTCAGAAAGTCGAGAAATTTACTGAGTCACGAACAATACTAAAATCCAGGAGAAACTTTTGAGAGACTATCCCAGAGAGCAAGAATCGCCAAGTAGAAAGAACCTTCAATCTGTCAAGTTGGATGGAATCCAAGGAAACCTTTTTTTCTATTTGCTTTACGTCGCACCGACACAGATAGGTCTTATGCGACGATGGGATAGGAAAGGCCTAGGAGTTGGAAGGAAGCAGGAATGGCCGTAATTAAGGTACAGCCCCAGCATTTGCCTGGTGTGAAAATGGGAAACCACGGAAAACCATATTCAGGGCTGCCGACAGTGGGGTTCGAACCCACTATCTCCCGGATGCAAGCTCACAGCCGCGCGCCTCTAACCGCACGGCCAACTCGCCCGGTAAGAAACCCTAGCTCCTGGCTGTACGGAGAAATGGGTGATCTAGAAGTCCTTAGAGACATTAGGAACGGAAGAAGGTAGATACAGCGTGAACTTAGTGCTGGCTACCTCCAGCATTCTTGAAGTGGCTACATACTGGGTAGGAACTATTTAATTTTCTTGTATCCACACTCCCAATATGATCATTTGTATTTTTAATGATAATAAAGTTAGGTTAAGATAATTTAGTGCTTTTGAGTCGAATGTATGTATAAATAGGTTAGGTCTTTCAGCCTGTTCTGGTCTCAATTTCATCTGTTTAACAACCGACCCAAGTATCTCTTCCCTATATGTTTATAATCAAAAGTCATCTTCAGATATGTTTCTGTTTCCTACATCCGTTGGACGTATTCTCCTCAGATTTTTCTATGTTATCTTTTTTACTGGGAATATATTTCACCTTGAACTCATCATAAATTTGTTCAGTGAAGTTTGCGCCTTTTCGTGTTTGGTCCTTCCAAACACTTATTGAACAGAATTCTCTAACAAGAAGATTTGAGCGAGTCTAGATTGAGCGGGACCCATTTCTTGTAAATGTGTGTATACATCTTTTTGCACAGCTCTGCTACCTCGTACATCCTGTTGTGTTTTTCGTTCTATTCTTTTTTAATTAAGTTTTATAAATCGTAATTAAGTCATTGAAAGAAAAGCTATCTTGCCCATTGAGGAATGGCAAGTCTTCACCACTCGTAATTTCGCCACAGAGCTACACGGTATAGTGTCGCCTTTGCCCTAAGGAACAAACCTGAGAGAACATTACGTTAGTGTGATCCTCAGAAGTAGATGTCTCTTGTTTACATTTCTAGGACTTCAAAGACTGGCTGTCGAACCCACGTCTATCCTTGTGATCTACTGTATCTTTTCCGCCACGGCTCGTCAGCCGCCTTCGTTGCAACACTTCTTGTTCTTAAACTTTAATAAACTAATTAGGCAGTTTAATTTGATACTCTCGACCTCCCAAGAGTTCACATGTGTGCAGACCAGCTGCTGCTGCGCTGAGTTCAGCATTGCTCAACGTACCTGTGTCAGGCTCCTCAGTTCTGAATTTGCTCCCCGACCTCCCTTGGACAACTGCCTTCCCTTCGATACTAACAGTTAGCTGTTGTTCTTTAATGTTAAGAACTTGGGACATCATTTCCATGCACTTTGATGAGTGAAAAATGTACTCTGGTGGCCATAATTCTGGAATCATTATAAGAAATGTGGTAACTTCATTTTTTTAAGTATTACATTTATTCTTACCAATTTGAAATTGATCAAAAGACGCTGAGGACATAAAACAATTCATTGCTCCTCGAAATATGTTCAACTTACTTTAAACAAAGTCCTCTTTAAACCTGAAAACTGTGAATATTCATTTAATATTCAGCAGGATTTTATGCGATGGGTTTTGCATTTATTGCGTAACAAGGCAGTGTCAGAATATTGTTGGACAAGATTTATCATCACTAGTCCAAGATTTACGATTTCTAAACCATTTCATACGATTTTCAGATTGTATTTAGTTGAGAAGATTTTTTCCTGATGATCTAGATTTTAGGCCAATTTGGAATAATGTCCGTACAACAGTTTTAGCAGAAACATTATTTCCAATATGTTGTCAAACTTCCTGGATTTCTTTAGAGGGTTTCCTGGGATCTCTATGCAAATAAATGTAGTTCATCTGGTAACAAGTGCAAATGTTGTGGATATATAACAAACATGCAAAACGTTTCCAGAAGTATGGCCATCAGAGTATGCTAATAAATGGAAGTCCAATTGTAGCGATCTTTGAGAAAAAAGGTGAGTATAAAAATGAAAAGAAACATGTATTAATGAAGCATATCTTGAAACCTAGAAAATCAAAACGTTATACCAGGAAACCTGATAGTCCCAATAACCCTAGAAGAATGGAAAATTCCAAAAACTCCATGAGGAGGGTGGAGCTCGGAGAGATGGGAAGGGAGGTTGAATTTGGGACTCAAAAGCAAAACGGCATAAGTACATACATACTGTAAAAATGCGCAGAAATTCTCTTGCACGAAATTAATTACTCCCGTTAAAGTAGTAGGAAAAATCAGCAAACAACACCACCGTGACTGGAAAAATTGGTGGAGTCTCTGGAGTGAGTCTCGACATCGGTCCAGTGGTCGTCAACTAGAATGACTGCACCACAGTAGATAACGCCAAGTAGAGCGTCACTAGAAAAGGCTTAAACACCCCCTCCTCAACCAAGAGCGTCAGTCGTTATTCTATGTTCCGAGAAGGGGAACCTACGTCAGGCAACATTAAGAAGACGACTTGAAGTGGGCTAAGTAGACTTGTAAATTCTCTAAAGCCAGTCGGCTTGAGGGATGAATATTTACCAAGTGGTAAATAGTGTATGAAGTCAAAATTAGCTATTGAAACACTGTAGTTAGGACATCTATCACGGTCGGGGAGGAAAATCATAAGTTAAATAATTGTAGGATTCCTGAACTTCTGCGTAGGGAGACAGCAGATTCATAGATAGCTGTTATAGATTATTGCGGTCGATGTGACTTTGCTAATCGGTAAGGGAGAATTGTTGTGGGCTGGCCGAGATAAGCTTGTATCTCACGGTCAGTTACACCTGTGGAACATCTGGAGAGGAAGGCGTTGGAGATTTTCACAAACTGTATTAGTTGAGCTCTCGACACGAAGCGAGGCGGTTTAACTGTTATAAGTGTATAGAATAATTTATGGTAACGTGTGTTGCTTCAAGCGAAGTGCAAAATCTGTGTATGAATAAGGTAATATTTAAGTGAAGAATGTATCCTGCAAGGCTAAGTTTGAGGTGGCCGGCATAAAATTAAGCTGAGATAACTCCACGCCAAACTACACAATTACAGGTCTGTCTAATTTAAATATCATGTTTCGTAGTTAGAAGTGTAAATGCTTGTCCGTTTTAATTAATCAATTCATGACTCATAACGTCGCGTGGTATATGTGACGTGCGTAAAATTTAAGTGTTACGACTACTAAGCTACTAGAATTTCCCCTTATCTGTATAAGAGGGCAAATGTGGGAACACAAAAAATAAATTGTTAATTTGCATGACTTTTTTGTTACAGGGGCACGAGTGAGGTAAAGACAGCCCACAATCAAGGCGCGGACGACGGTTTCCTCTGGTTGACCGAACAGTGCATGTTCCGTTTTACTGTTTTTCCTTTCATTAGCTATATAAGCAAAATTGTTGTTACGTCCCAGAACAACAGCGACATGAAAGCGGAACCCACAACCCGACTCTGCAAATGTATATACCTGATCAATACTTTATATAGTTTGTTATAATTTAGTTTAGTTTTACCGATGCGTATTTATATTCTCTGTAGTTTTACTACTTCACAGTGTTTTGAGTGTGCACCACCGCAACGCCGGAACATGAAAGGGAGAGAGAAGAGGAAGAAGAAGATAACCACTGCATTCCACAGGCTTGGATGGAAATTCTGCCTTCTCCGCCAAAGGAGAATAAGCACCATGGAACTCTGGCTGCTGGACCGTGGGACTGTCCAGAAGCCCTACAGCCCGGACGGCACTGAACCTGCGCACTCAAACCTACACTGCCAAGACGACTGCTCCCCCTCATCGAACAAACATTGCAGGAAATTGACATGTCTTGTGCATGATACGTAGGCCTACTCCTCACTAATATAACCTCTGGAACATCCAGCCCACATCCTTGCAAGTACTATATCGACGGTGCGCGAGCAATACCCGCATCCTACAGTGTTCTTCCTATCCATTATTGCCCTTAAGGCAATCCATCAGAACAACGTTCATTGCATTCATTTTCCTATGCAAATACGTAAAGGAAAATGAACCATATTGTATCGTAGTCTAGGAATTAGTATTTACGCATTCCTACAGTAAAATGCACTTAAGGTTCATTTTCCTTTACACATAAACACAGGAAAATGAACAGCACGAACGTTGTTCTGATGGACAGCATATCCATGTATGGCTGGGAGGTGTGACTAGTCTTAAGGAGGATAATAGACCGAAAGAGCATTGTGGGATACGAGGTTTTGCTCGCGCACCGTCGATGTGCAAAATGCCAGATTTTACATTTAAGCAGCTTTTTATTTTCGCCTATGTGGTTTTTCCCTGGCCATTATTACCTGATTGCACCGCTATTATATCTTATCACCAGATGGCGAGGGTGATTTTTATTTTAAGATTAAGTTGTTGTAAGTTGTTGTAACCTTATAACTGACAAAAATGACCAGAGAATCCCCAAAAATTACTTAAAATGAGCAAGATGACGAAAAAATATAAAGGAAAATATTTATTTAGCAAAAATAGGAAACGTGTACGTTATATCGTTATAGCGTGGATACAATATATACGAAATACCAAATAATAATAATAATAATAATAATAATAATAATAATAATAATAATAATAATAATAATAATAATAATAATAATAATAATAATAATAATAATAATAATAATAATAATAATAATAATAATAATGCACAAATACCTGATAGGTATTTCAGCCCTCTGTTTGGTATGAAGTTCTTCTTACAACAAACTAACTGCACATCAGGATCTGATATTAGAATATTCATGCTTATTACAACCAAATCCCTTAGCGCAACAGACCCGAAGGGCCATGGCCTACCAAGCGCTCGCTGCTCAGCACGAGGGCCTGCAGAATACGAGCCGTCGTGTGGTCGACACGACGAACCCTCTCGGCTGTTATTCTTGGCTTTCTAGACAATTTATCAGGGAAGATGTTTGGTAAATTTCCAATGCGCCAATGTGCATCATTTAAGAAGAGACTAGGTGTACAACTGATAGGGGAATCTGCCACATAAGCGACAGCCCTAACTGCAGATCAATGGTGATTGATTGATTGATTGATTGATTGATTGATTGATTGATCGATCGATTGATTGATTGATTGATTGATTGATTGATTGATTGATTGATTGATTGATTGATTGATTGATTGATTGGCCTTGTGAATCTGCTAGGAGAGGTAATAACGACGATTCAGATCAAATGCATCAGCCGTTAAATCGAAGGACGAAGTGTTCTTTGGGTCGCAATGCTGAAATCAACGGAGATCAAGATAGGCGCTCGGTGTCGAGTTTCATGTCCAAAATGAATGTATATATTTTCTGTAGCATTCCATGGACTGGTAAAGGCACCAATGTCCATCATTTTGAGAGACGCCAGGCCTCGTGTAAAGTGTTCGGAAAATTAAATTGAAGGTGCTGACGAGAATCACATTAAGCAGACAAGTTGAAAACTGAGAAGAGTTATGATTGCATAGTTCAGACCTTTTCGAATTCCTCTCTTCAGTGATACCATACGAGATAATGTTTCAAAATATTTAGGCTTTGGTTATGTGAACGATTCCTATTCACGAAATGTCACTGTAATATTTGTGCCAAATGGAAGATAATAATTGCTTTTACTCAAATGAAGTGTAAGATCTGCGATAAATTAAGAAATACCGTCGTTACGAGAGAAATATCTAGAGAAATCTGTATACGTACTTACGGGCTGTAGACAGGACTCTGTTACGTTGCATTTTGCTGCTCGTGCCGTCATTTGTTTCTTGTTTGAGGTCCAGGGCTAGAACCGACGAATGGGAGTGCTATGTCTGATTCTCATTATCTTTGTCCATATACTAGCGCGGGCAGTTCAAACAACAAAATATCATGATCCCTGGACCAATAAATATATCACTTAATGAATGAATTAGGGCACAAAACGAATTAGAAACATGAAGAAAAAGACACCTAATTAATTCAAACAACTTCAGTGAGCAAAGCCATCACTCACGAAAATATTAGACAAAAAAACACATACGGAAGCGCTGCGACGTAGCAGAGAAATAGTTGTAAGGTAGTAAAGTATTGTACCAGGAAGGCCTAGGTCCTGGTCCATGTTAATTGAAAGAAATGTTATTTCCACCATTAAAGATCCGACCGACGTACGAACATCCATGTAAAGAATGTTCCAGTATGTGCCAGACCCTACGAGTGCGCTAGGCGGAGTCAAGTGACGTCACCTGTCGCTTGAAGCTCACCTCCCCTAGAGATATTTCTCGAAAGAAATTTTCTTTTAACAGCTTTTTAACGCCTTAACCAATTTCAACGGGACAAACGCTGAATTATAGCAAACATCATAAAAGTTAATCCCTGTAAATTTCAAATTAATTCATCAAACGGTTGTTGAGTTATAATAATTTAAAGTCTCAACGAAATTACGTAATCATGGTCACAAGGCCGAGAGAGCCGCCACCCCTCCCTGCGCTGGTATCTATATATGTCAAGGCCAGACAGCCCGCAAACTAGTACAAGGACAAGCAAACAGCTGTGTGAGTGAGATAGCGAAGAGACCGGCCCGCGTACAGTATGTTCGCGCAGTCACGGTAGAAGTACTTTCCGTCGTATCTCCGGAACGCGAAATTCTATCACCGATAGAATTATTAAAGGACGTCGCACTGCAGTTAGTATACCGCGTTGCGATTACAATATAATCCTAAAGACATTTAAGACTGTAACGCGAGTGAACTTATTGGAGTACAAATATTAACTATTTCATTACGTGTGGACTTAGGTAACTTCAAGTAACATGGAACTTTTACTGAGCCTAATACTTAGAATTACCAGAACTCATATTCACGTCACACCAACATAAGACTCACAGTAGTAATTTGAGTGAAAAAGTGAGAACTTTTCTATGTTAATATAACATTATAGTAACAGGATTAGCAGAAAATAATCCCTAGCAACTTCAGACTGTGTTCAAAGACTGTGCTTATCGACTTACTTTCTTTTTTTTATGTGAACTGTGTGATTATGAACGTTTCAATAACGACTGTAAATAGCATTTCGTACAGAAAGGACTGTGATTCTTCATACGCCATTTTCGTGTGCGAAAATCACCCGAACAAGCTACAACTCAACGTGATCCAGTTCCAGCCATCATCACCTCATTGGGAACGTCAACATCGCCAATCCTGATTCTACATGGAACATTCCAGACGTCCATCTTTCGACATTTGGTAGCAACAGTTCTTGTCATAAGTGAGTAACAAACTGACTAAACCTTTTCATTTATTTTGAACAGTGAAACTTCAGTGTCGCGTGTGAACAATTTTCATAATTTCTCAAAAGTGATAAATTTAATTTCAGTAGAAAGACTGTAGGCTTTCAAGTGTGCTATATATCGAGATTGACGAACTGAGAACTGAAAACTTTGATAATTTCTCATTATAAAAGTGTGCTTAGGTTTAAAAAGACTTTAGGTGGAAATTCCCACATATGAAAGACTTTGAAACCAATGATATTTATGCCATTTTTTTAAGGAGATTATTTTCGACATTTAATTTCTATGCAAAATTTGAGTCAATAATCATACCGCAGGGTGAAAAATTAATAAATCGTTTTAAGAAAAAAAATTATTTACCATCTATTATTCGCTCTGCGAGACTATCCTTCTCTGTATCGGCTCCAAAACCCAGTTCCACTCCCTGAGGTCCTACTCATGCCCTTTGCCCACAACTTTTCCTGGTACAGTATGTATCCATATTATTATCTACAAGTAAAATATTTCGTACTATTTTTAATTTAACACAGATTTTACACTTTATTTGAGTAAATGCAATTATTTTCTTCCATTCAGGACAAATATTACAGTAACATTTGGTGGATCGAATTCGTTCACGTAACCATTTGGAATTATTATTATTATTACTAGCTGCGTTGTCAAGCACTGAAGAAAATATGGGTGATTTAAGAAATGTACATATTTTGTTGAAACAATATGATGACGTAAATTTGCTTTACCCTAATGTAATGGCATTATGGCAAGTATTGCTTATAGGGAAAGTTTGAATGTTTTTGAGGATAAATTTATAGATTTTCTTTCTGTTAGTAGGCTTCAAATTAAAAGGAAAATTGTCCAGCTCTTAAATGTAAATTCATTGAATCATGTGTGTAAGGAATGTGCCGATATGTTTATTGACAAGTGTTTTAATATGATGATACAATGCTTTTAAACGAGAAAAAATCTAGCCGTGAACGTTCAGGCAGGAATTCTAAAGCTAGAAAATAATGCATAAATGAAAGATCAAGCCCTTTCACAGCAGTCCATTTCACATCTTGATTATATGTCTAATTTCAGTCTTTAAATGATAACCTGTTACTCATTTATCCAGAATTGCTTTAGCAACTTTGAAGTTAATATCTTAGTAACACTTTCTTTCTAGCGTAATTTATTTATCCATTTCCGTATATACATATCCACTGATATATGAATTTAGCGCAAATTTTCAGGTCAAGCCACTAGGAGCGCCACTTGCGACTTGTCTCCCATTTTAACAAGGCTAAATCCGGAAGTGTCGCATATTGTCTCTACTGTATTTGCTGTCACCAATCAACCGAGGGACGCCAAAAACTATATAATCAACACTAATCCCTGTCAGTTTGGACGTTTTCTTTTTTGACCCCTTCTGAATCACCATTCCGATGGGTGCCGAACTTGGACTTAAACAACATCCGTAGCGTTACAATTCATCTCAGTGACGCCGAAAACTATGGATCACACACTAATCTTTTCGAGATAGTAAATCATATCCGTACCAAGTTCGGTGGAGTGGTGTTCAGGAATATACATACATCCATGACCTAAGGCATTTTGGACATTTTCTTTATCACACCTTCTCAATCCACCTTGCCGATCGGGCATGACTTTCAATTTTTATTTTTATTTTTTGCTTGTGGCTTTACGTCGCACCGACACAGATAGGTCTTACAGCGACGATGGGCTAGGAGTTGGAAGGAAGCGGTGTGGTGTGAAAATGGGAAACTACGGAAAACCATCTTCAGGGCTGCCGACAGTGGGATTCGAACCCACTATCTCCCGGATGCGAACTCACAGCTGCGCGCCCCTTACCGCACGGCCAACTCGCCCGGTGACCTTCAAATTAAAGGCATCCGGAGTGCCAGTATTCATCTAAGCGACCCCGAAATCTATGTATTCGACAGTAATATCCATCGTTTTCGATTGCTTTTAATGTCATCCCCTCCGCTAGGTTTGGTAGGGGTGTCTTACCCCACAACATGTTCTTCAGATAGTACTGTATACTATAGTAAGTCATGTGTTCACCAAGTTTAGTTGACAGCTATGCTGGAATATAACACATTCGTCCATAATCCCAGCCATTTAGACATTCTTTTTTCACCCCTTCCCAACCTCCATTCCGACAGGGCCTGAACCATGACTTAAACGGCATCCAGAGTGTCACGGTGTTAGGGGAGTCCTGCCCCCACGTTATTTTGTTTTTGCAGATAGTAAGTCATATGTGTACTATGTTTGGTTGAAAGCTGTACTGGAATATACACACATTCATCCGTAATCACGGTTATTTTGGATATTTTCTTTTCCATCCCTTCTCTCCACGGCGCCGATTACGGCTCAAATTGGACTTAAACGATTTCCGGAGTGTCACTAATCACCTCAGCGACCCCCAAAACTATGGATTCGACACTATTTTCGAATATTTTTAATTCTCACTCCCCCTCACTCCCCTAACACAAAGGGGGGTGAACATGGACTTATAAAATATCCGCAGTGTCACTATTCATCTCAGCGACACCGAAAACTATGCATTTGACACTATTTTCAATTATTTTTTATATTTCACTCCCCACTCGCCCCCACCACAGAGGGGGCTAAACTTGGTCTTATAAAAAATCCGGAGTGCCACTATTCATCTCAGCGACACCGAAAACTATGGATTCGACATTATCTCCGGTTACTTTTATATATCACTACCCCCCTCGCCCCCACCCCAAAGGGGTCTGAACGTGGACTCAAAAAATATCCAAAGTGTCACTATTCAGCTTAGCGACACCGAAAACTATGGATTCGACACTATTTTCGATTATTTTTATATCTCGCACCCCTGCCCCCCCCGCCCCCGCCGCTAAGGGTGCTTAGGGTATCTTACGCCTACGCGTTTTGTCTCCATATACTAAATCATAAGTGTACCAAGTTTGGTTGAAATCCCTCCAATGGTTTAGGAGGAGATGTAATACATACAATGATATGTATACAGTATATGATTACATACACACCTTCGGTCGTTGGAAATGCCCAGTTGCACTTCGTTAAGAGTTTGTCATAACTCGTGTCATTCCACTGTTGATATTCTACATTTTTCACAGTTTCTTAAATATTTTTCACATCTAATACACAGCAACATTCTTCAAACTGGACAGACCTATCAAAGTTGGTCCTACGACATGAGAATACATCTCTGTCACGGCATGTTGGATTGCTATTTCCAAATAAGAGGCATGGTCATGAACAGCCTAGCAAGAAAGGTACTTTATAAAACATGGCGGCGTGTTCCCATCATTAAATTAATTACATAAAATTGTTCATTGTAAAAACTACCCATCGGATTTCGTTCAAACCACTTCATAAACCCTCACAGGAGTAATAAGAACAAATTGTGAAATCTTCAGCCAAATCGGTCCAATATATTTGAGTCTATTAACCTCAAATATACCAACATCGAATTTTATATAGAGAGATTATTATTATTATTATTATTATTATTATTATTATTATTATTATTATTATTATTATCATTATTATTATTATTATTATTATTATTATTATTATTATTATTATTATTATTATTATTATTATTATTATTGCGTTATTTTCTATGGGTCAGAGAGGAAAGAAGCGGTGGGTCAGACACCGGACAAAATCATACCAAGAAAATTTTAAATTTGGAATATATTTTCAAGTTACCTTTTCTATCTTTTTGTAGATAATCTTTCCCAACAACAATAAAAACAATAACAACAACAATAGAGTGTTTTCAAAAAGAAATCTATAGCAAATAATGACAGACAAGTTTTAAAGCTTAGCTAGTTCACATCCGGGGAGAAAAGGGTTCCTATTTCCTTTACGCAAGACTTTAAGTCTAACCAGACCAATAGATCTTGCAAGAATTTTGAATCTTTGGTTTGAGAAAGAGAACAACGAGGTATTAGCCTTTACAAATGAAGTTCCTCAGCAGGGAGAATATCGAACCTTACTTTGTTCAAGAAAGAGAAAGAAGGAGGAGCTTCCAGAACAAAGTTATCAAGAGGGAATCAAACCCGCAATTACCAAATTTACATGACAGAAGAGTCTCGAAGCCTGAACTACAATTTCAGTTTTCAACGGCCTAATGGGCCAAGAATACACATAAGATTTACACTTAAGCGTTCACATCAGAACACTTCTAATTATTCCTAAAGCTAGTCAGTTCTTTTACTTGCTACCTTTATTTCGAAAGATCTAGAAACACAGGAGCTGAAGCTCATACTCTAACGCCAAGGAAAGGAAAATAAAGGTCAATTGATAGGCCAAGTGCAAAATGAAATGTGAAGCTGAACACCTCAAGCGATCCCATGACATGACTTGTCACAAAACCTAATGGGGCAGAAGGCCCGGTGACTCAGAGAATAAGCCATACTGCATGGTGATTAAGACAGAAAAAGTTTAAGTCGGAATCACAGGAAAGGAAATTTAGAGTTAAAAATCTTAGTCACCAGAAACCAAAGTGAATAAAGGAAACGAAAGGAACACATTCGTACGTCCTTAAATTTACAAAAGTCTCCATAAGGGATTTACACCATGTCCGTAGACAGTCTAGAAAACCTACATGATAAACTTAGAAACACACATTAAAATTATGATAAACGCATTACGTTCTAATTGTTACATGCTAGATGGGAACGTTGGAGTCTTCCCTTCGCCACACGTAGATAAATTTTACGTTCAAGGAATGTTCTGGTCTACCTTGCCACTGCCGCTGCTTTGCTACTCCAGCCTCGTCCGTCGTCCCACGGGACGAGACCTCCCTCTATGTTGCACTCTCCAAGTTCAGATCAAGACAGTCCTATTAAGCTCAAACTCACTCCATATGAAGGGATTGGTAAAAAATAACGTAAATAGGCAGTAGTATGATTAATTAAAAATTATATCACAAAACAGTAAGCTAATTGGTTGATCCAGACATAAGACAGTATTGGCAGTGTAAAAACAAAAACCACTCGGCTAGTATGGACCACCTAATACGCCTAATAAACCGAGTAAGTACAACTGTAGTGACATCTTGTGATACACCAGTAAATTACGTGGAGATAGTTCAGCTTGACTCCGCGTGACTTCACTGCCAACATATGTTTGAGGGTTTTGCCTAAACTCAAGGAGAGGCCGTACTACCGTTACAAACCGGTGAACATAGTAGAATACTTCTTCTTTCTTGAAAAATTGGAAAAAATACATTTCTTGAGGTAAATTCCATATCCAGTAGTAGACATTAAGGTTGAAGACGGATGGAATTAGAAGACAGTCACTGCATAGTTCGGACAGCGGTGCGCAAAGTTGATGGCGAGTACGGCCGTCGTGGCCGAGATCCGGATCCGAGGAGTCCGACCCCTGAAGTACCCTGAGATTTACATATTAAGAAAACATAAGGATTTTGTTTTAAGACGTGTCGAATAAAGTAACTGCTCACTGATAAAATTCAGTGAAATATATGAAATGTTAATTATTCTTCTCGCGGACAAGGCCTAGTGAGACGCATCTCATGAGAATAAAACTTATTAACATTGTGGTTCTTTTCATTTACACTGACTGACAGAGCAAATGCAACACCAAGAAGGAGTGGTCAGAACTTTATGCCAATTGCAGGGTAGACTGACGTCACTGAGGTATGCTCATGATGTGAAATGCGCCGCTGTGCTGCGCACGTAGCGAACGATAAATGGGACACGGCGTTGGCGAATGGCCCACTTCGTACCGTGATTTCTCAGCCGACAGTCATTGTAGAACGTGTTGTCGCGTGCCACAGGACACGTGTAAAGCTAAGAATGCCAGGCCGCCGTCAACGGAGGCATTTCCAGCATACAGACGACTTTACGAGGGGTATGGTGATCGGGCTGAGAAGGGCAGGTTGGTCGCTTCGTCAAATCGCAGCCGATACCCATAGGGATGTGTCCACGGTGCAGCGCCTGTGGCGAAGATGGTTGGCGCAGGGACATGTGGCACGTGCGAGGGGTCAGGCGCAGCCCGAGTGACGTCAGCACGCGAGGATCGGCGCATCCGCCGCCAAGCGGTGGCAGCCCCGCACGCCACGTCAACCGCCATTCTTCAGCATGTGCAAGACACCCTGGCTGTTCCAATACCGACCAGAACAATTTCCCGTCGATTGGTTGAAGGAGGCCTGCACTCCCGGCGTCCGCTCAGAAGACTACCATTGACTCCACAGCATAGACGTGCACGCCTGGCATGGTGCCGGGCTAGAGCGACTTGGATGAGGGAATGGCGGAACGTCGTGTTCTCCGATGAGTCACGCTTCTGTTCTGTCAGTGATAGTCACCGCAGACGAGTGTGGCGTCGGCGTGGAGAAAGGTCAAATCCGGCAGTAAATGTGGAGCGCCCTACCGCTAGACAACGCGGCATCATGGTTTGGGGCGCTATTGCGTATGATTCCACGTCACCTCTAGTGCGTATTCAAGGCACGTTAAATGCCCACCGCTACGTGCAGCATGTGCTGCGGCCGGTGGCACTCCCGTACCTTCAGGGGCTGCCCAGTGCTCTGTTTCAGCAGGATAATGCCCGACCACACACTGCTCGCATCTCCCAACAGGCTCTACGAGGTGTACAGATGCTTCCGTGGCCAGCGTACTCTCCGGATCTCTCACCAATCGAACACGTGTGGGATCTCATTGGACGCCGTTTGCAAACTCTGCCCCAGCCTCGTACGGACGACCAACTGTGGCAAATGGTTGACAGAGAATGGAGAACCATCCCTCAGGACACCATCCGCACTCTTATTGACTCTGTACCTCGACGTGTTTCTGCGTGCATCGCCGCTCGCGGTGGTCCTACATCCTACTGAGTCGATGCCGTGCGCATTGTGTAACCTGCATATCGGTTTGAAATAAACATCAATTATTCGTCCGTGCCGTCTCTGTTTTTTCCCCAACTTTCATCCCTTTCGAACCACTCCTCCTTGGTGTTGCATTGTCACTGTCAGTCAGTGTATAATTATTTAACTTCGCACTGACACCAGGAAGACGTTTCTGCGATGCTAGGCTGTAAAAAGGCTAGGACTGAGAAGATAGTAGTCATGATCTAGATAAGGGTACAGTCTCAGTATTTAGCAGGTGTGAAAATTAGAAACCACAGAAAACCACCTTCCGAGATGCTGACATTGAATGCAAGCTTACAGCCATGCTACGTGTACCTAAAGGCAGTGGTTATTGCTTTAAGGGGAAAAACAACGCGATGATCACACCGTAATGACACTAGAAAGAAGTCTGACCTTAGAAGAATGAAGATATCGGAAAACGTAAGAAGGAATTGTGAAAGGATTCCAAATGAAATATTACCTATGCTTCACAGATCTAATACCATCAACATTGGAAGAGAACAAGTATTGGCCCCGGGATGTTGGATAGGTAATATTTAACCCATTAAGTGTCCAGCCCCGTGGCTAAATGGTTACCGTGCTGGCCTTTGGTACAGAGGGTCCCGGGTCCAATTCCAGACCGGGTCAGGAATTTTAACCTTCATTGGTTAATTCCAATGGCTCGGGGGCTGAGTGTGTGTGCCGTCTTCAGCATTAGAATTTTTCACAGGTGGGGCCCCATTCTCATAGACGCGCAGGTCGCCTATACGACGTCAACTAGAAAGACCTGCACCCGGCCTCTTCGGAGGCCGCACTCCATTATTATTATTATATATTATACAGATTAACTGGCATGATCACTATTAGCGATACTTTTTACTTTGCTGCAACATTTTGAAACAATATTTAGGGTAGATGCACCAGTTTATTATTTCCACTGTTGTCCAGAAATTGTTCAAGCTTGTGCATGAAATGAGTATCGAATTGTTTAAAACATATTAAGTTGTGGAGTTTTACTTGGGAGAACACAGATTTTTCAGAGTCTCTCCATTTCCTTGTGGAATAGCTGTAAGTACATTATTATATAGAGAATCTGTAATTCCAGGACATTATATTGTTCCTTACAGCCCTATTCACAATGACGGCAAAAAGATTGCAACACTCTAAAGAGTGATGTCCAATAATTGAACGTGGGTACAATTGCTGCATGCTAGATAATGGTTGTTAAACTGATGAACGTTTCTAGGACATTGGCCGACAGATGGCGTGGTACAATTTACTTCGTTACGCCGTGTTCACCCACGCATCTGGAAGACTGCATATTATTTACATTCGTAGCAATCAGTCTGTAGCCATGCCTCGAAAACGGTTACATTCTCCTGTTGTGCAATCACAGCCTCGTGCGATGGACATATCGTCGGAACAGCCGAGTAGTAGAGACGGACGTCAAGATCGGAGTATTGGTAGGGCGTCAGTGGGAGACTGTTATGCATCTGCAGCCGAGATCCGATCAAATGTGACACCAGAATTATGCACACGTACCATTGGGAACTGTCTTCTTGCATCAGGACTACGAACATGTGTGCCTTTCGCCTGGCTCCCTCTTTTCTCCAAACACCGTCGTGCACATGTCCTGTGGTGTCATACAAGGGTAGCCTGGAGAACGGAACGGACACTATGTTGTGTTTAGCGATGAGAGCAGGTTCTACCTTCATGAAAGTGATAGCCGTCAACGTGTACATCGACCTGGTTAACATCATCTTTCAGAGTTTATTCGCCTTGGAAGACGATACCCACTCGTGACGTCATGGGGGTGGGGTGCAATAAGTCATAATTTTCGTTCACATTTGGTGTTTGTAGAAGGCTCGTTAAAGAGCGTCTGGTACATCCAGGACATCGACCCATCCTGCAACAAGAAGGTGATGTACAGTACTTTTCCAGCAGGATAATGCTAGTCCTCACATTGCTGCTACTAAGCATTGGTGTTCGATAATTGTAGTGGCAAGAATGATTTACAGACCTCTCTTCCATTGAACATGTTTGGGACATGATAGACCAACGTCCGATCCAAAGTTCAGATCCATGCTTATTAAAACTGAGTTATTAAGAAAATGTAAGTTTGGTTACAAAAGTTGATTTAATGGGAATATGAGCCTGTTTTCGTGATAGCTGTTAATTTGTGACAGTTAAAACGTAGGCTAGTACTCCAGTACGTTTTCATACACTGATTCTACAAGATAATTTTCGAATGAATTTTCAGCACTATCTAATCTTAAGTACTTAAACTTTCAAGATACCATGCTTTGCTACGGTTTTAAAAACGAAACTTATCATTCAAAGTTTTAAATTTTGGATAGTCCACTGTTGGGTGAGCCTCTAAAATACACCCTCAATTCGTACGTCAAACGGTTATTTATTTTCGTATCTAATACTCATTTGAATCCCAAGGAATTGGAATGTCTTAAAACCCTACCTTATTTAAAATCTAGGATGCAGAGGCAATCGACCTGTGAAATGCTGATTTCGTACGTCAAACAGTATTTTTTTTTGGGGGGGGGGTGAGAGGGTAGAATTTTTTACAAATATTTATTATTGAACATCTAGGACATAAAAAACCTATCTTCATGTAGAATTTTAAGTTCATGCATGAAACGGTGAAAAAACTCTAGGAGAGAGAGAGTTGAACACGGACCTCCGAGGTAACAGGATTACGCCATAACAAGTACGTTACGGTGACACCGGTGTGCTTGTGTTTGATGCTCATTTATCAGCATTTAGCCACATGCAGGTTTAACAGCACCAGCCCTGCAAAGCCCATTTGAATTCTTTTTTCTTTTCTTTTCTAGTTTTTTACGTCGCACCGACACAGATAGGTCTTATGGCGACGATGGAATAGGGAAGGGCTAGGAGTGGGAAGGAAGCGGCCGTGGCCTTGATTAAGGTACAGCCTCAGCATTTGCCTGGTGTGAAAATGGGAAACCACGGAAAACCATCTTCAGGGCTGCCGACAGTGGGGTTCGAACCTACTATCTCCCGAATACTGGCCGCACTTAAGCGACTGCAGCTACCATTTGAATTCGTCCTGGAAGCGATCTCATTGGCTAACTTCACCAGCTGATAAAATGACTACGACGTAAGATATCGATTCTTTTTTCAAATGTATCATGACCAACCCTATAACGCTCATATATCCGGTTCATGTTGATTTCGACCACCCTGTATAAAACACTGCTGTATGCTGTGCTGAGCAGTCTATCAGCTCCACATTCACACCGTGCAGAAGAAACATTCTTCCATCTCAACATGAGATGTCCCCTGGGTGGCGTGCTAATCGAGCAACAGTGATCTGATAGCTAGACCGTTCACATGTTGTCCTGGCTACAATATATGAGACTGCAGAGACGAAAGAACCAACAGAACCAACTATAATTCAAGAAAAGAAAATTTAAAATGGAGGAAAACAAACGTATCGAACAAAATTTTAGAGAGTATGTTATCATAAATAAGATAGGTGAGTGCAGGGTCTATCTTTCTATCTTAATCTGTTTACCCTCCAGGGTTGGCTTTTCCCTCGGACTCAGCGAGGGATACCACCTCTACCGCCTCAAGGGCAGTGTCCTGGAGCTTCAGACTTTGGGTCGGGAATACAACTGGGGAGAATGACCAGTACCTCACCCAGGCGGCCTCACCTGCTATGCTGAACAGGGGCCTTGTGGAGGGATGGGAAGATTGGAAGGGATAGACAAGGAAGAGGGAAGGAAGCGGCCGTGGCCTTAAGTGAGGTACCATCCCGGCATTTGCCTGAAGGAAAAGTGGGAAACCACGGAAAATCACTTCCAGGATGGCTGAGGTCTGAATCGAACCCACCTCTACTCAGTTGACCTCCCGAGGCTGAGTGGACCCCGTTCCAGCCCTCGTACCACTTTTCAAATTTCGTGGCAGAGCCGGGAGTCGAACCCGGACCTCCGGGGGTGGCAGCTAATTACGCTAACCACTACACCACAGAGGCGGACGATTGGCAGAGTTCGAAACAAATGTTCTGACGAGGGGGAGAAGACTTGAAGTATTAATGCAATATACAATTTTTTTTTTTTTTTTTTTTTTTTTTTTTTTACTAGTTGCTTTACGTCGCACCGACACAGATAGGTCTTATGGCGACGATGGGACAAGGAAGGGCTAGGAGTGGGAAGGAAGCGGCCGTGGCCTTAATTAAGGTACAGCCCCAGCATTTGCCTGGTGTGAAGATGGGAAACCACGAAAAACCATCTTCAGAGCTGCCGATAGTGGGGTTCGAACCTACTATCTCCCGAATACTGGATACTGGCCGCACTTAAGCGACTGCAGCTATCGAGCTCGGTACAATTATATTTAAACTCACCATCATCATTTCCCCTTTCCCAGCTGATACCGGGAGGAGGCAAGTATGGTACTCTCCACTTCGTCCTGTTTCCTCCTCATTCCTCTTCCAACACCGTGTTGCAGTCCAGGTTCCGTTGTCCTATGCTGCTCTTCACAAAGTCCATCACCGAGCTCGATAGCTGCAGTCGCTTAAGTGCGGCCAGTATCCAGTAATCGGGAGATAGTAGGTTCGAGCCCCACTGTCGGCAGCCCTGAAGATGGTTTTCCGTGGTTTCCCTATTTTCACACCAGGCAAATGCCGGGGATGTTCCTTAAATAAGCCCACGGCCGCTTCCTTCAACTTCCTAGACCTTTCATATCCCATCGTCGCCATAAGATATATCTGTGTCGGTGCGACGTTAACCAAAATAGCACAGAGTCCATCCATCGTAATCTTGATCTTCCTCGTCCTCTCTTCCCTGTCATCTGCCTTTCGAGTGCTTCTCTTGGCAGTCTTTTTTCTTTCATCCGCTTGACGTGTCCAAACCACTTCAATGTTCCATTCCGGTTTATCATTTAGTTTTAATGTCGATATCATTTCTTAGTAGACAAAGTAGGGGTGTCCATACAACGAAGAAAGTGCCAGTAAATCTACCGACACGAGACTGGACTATTTGAGCACCTTCAAATACCCCCGGACTGAGCCAGAATCTAACCTGCCAAGTTCGAGTCAGAAGGCCAGCGCCTCAACCGTCTGAGCTACTCAGCCCGACGCTAGGTGTGGGAAGAAAGCGGCCGTGGAGTTATTTAAGGTACAGCCTGGTGTGAAAATAGAAAACCATCTTCAGGGCTGCCGATACTGGGGTTCGAACCAACTATCCCTGTAATGCAAGCTCACAACTGCGCACCCTAACCGAACGGCCAACTCGCTCGGTAACGATAACTGAGCACCTGAGACCAGCACCCATTTAAATTCAAAGAAACACACTTTTTGTCCGCCTCTGTGGTGTAGTGGTTAGCATGATTAGCTGCCACCCCCGGAGGCCCGGGTTCGATTCCCGGCTCTGCCACGAAACTTGAAAAGTGGTACGAGGGCTGGAACGAGGTCCACTCAGCCTCGGGAGGTCAACTGAGTAGAGGTGGGTTCGATTTCCACCTCAGCCATCCTGGAAGTGGTTTTCCGTGGTTTCCCACTTCTCCTCCAGGCAAATGCCGTGATGGTACCTAACTTAAGGCCACGGCCACTTCCTTCCCTATTCCTTGCCTGTCCCATCCAATCTTCCCATCCCTCCACTAGGCCCCTGTTCAGCATAGCAGGTGAGGCCGCCTGGGCGTAGTACTGGTCATTCTCCCCAGTTGTTTCCCCCGACCCAAAAGCCTGAAGCTCCAAGACACTGCCCTTGAGGCGGTAGAGGTGGGATCCCTCGCTGAGTCCGAGGGAAAAACCGACCCTGGAGGGTAAATAGATTAAGAAGAAGAAGAAGAAGAAACACACTGGAGTCGGAAAACATGCATTCAAATTTGTTGGTGTGGAGTACAAAGATTTGTTTGATTATAGTAGTACGAGAAGGTTAGGCTTGATTTGTGCGCTAGAAAGGGAAATCAAACTCTTTGAACCATTGAAATCACTTTCTCTAAAGCCTGTTGCACACGATCAAATGTTTGTCAAATTAAAGACTTCACAAAAATGTTGACTACTTCTCAGATTTACTTGTCAAATCACTTGCAATACTTTAGAAGTCTTGAGAAGTCTTGAAAGTGAATTAGAACATGCTCTAATCGATCAAAGAATTGCCACTCTTTGACAGAATTGACCAATGGAATTCGAATATTACCAGTGCGCGGTAGGCATGCTGGAATTTCCCGGACGGGAATCAAAACAACAAAAATGGCTTAATCTTTATGACCCTGCCTATATCCACTGTCCTCCGTACAGTACCATAATAAAATGTATAAGTTGGCAGCGTATGAGAATATTGCAAGTGAAATGTCCCACGAAAGTGGACAGCTTTTATGTGTATTTATTTATTTATTTATTTATTTATTTATTTATTTATTTATTTATTTATTTATTTATTTATTTATTTATTTATTTATTTATTTATTTATTTATTTATTGTTTCAAAAATCCTACGAGATAATGCTCGTATTGGGACAGTATATTAAAGTGCTGGTGCAGTTACAATATTAAAAAAATCAAATTATTTATAATACAGAACTGATAAAAATGAATAATAATTTAAATCTAAAATACAACATTTTTTAAGGATACAATTGTTGTTTGAAAGTTAATATAAACAGAACCATATACACTCATATTCATAAAAACAAGAACACCTTGAAAGACTAGAGATAGGAAGTTCATATGGACATGTGCATTAATATGTTCTAAAGAAATGATTAGCATTTGAACCGTGTCGACCCTCAGGTTCAAGGTCCACATCGATATCTCAGCGCACCACCACCGACTGGTAAAATGTGCCTGCGGCTCTCGTTGTCGCTATAAACCGAAGGTAATGGATCAGTGTAACGTGAGCAGACGTGCAGGATGCCTCGCAGACGTATGCGAGAACCGTACCGTCAAATGAGTGAGTTTGAAAGAGGGCGCATTATTGGCATGAGATAACGTGATGCATCCATCCGGGAAATTGCTGCTTGTGAGGGACGAAGTGTGTCGGCAGTGCAACGGGCGTGTACAGAATGGTTCACAGAAGGCCGTAGAACACGACGAGATGGGTCTGGTCGCACCACCCGTACCACCCCCGGAGAATATGGTCATCTCATCCGAATGGTATTGCAAGACAAATCTGCGTCCTCCTCGGCTCTGGCGCAACAGTGGAACAATGTAACACACCGTACACTATCAGGAGGGACAGTCCGTCGCCGTTTATTACGGTCTGGGTTACCGGTGTGTTGTCCACTTCTCCACCTACCTTTGACTAATGTGCATACACATGCTAGACTGCAATGGTATATGGAATGACGTCACTTGGGACAGGAATGGTAGCAGATAGTGTTTGCGGAGGAATCCAGGTTATGTTTGTTTGAAAATTATGGTCACATTTTAGTTCGCCGCAGATAGAGGGAGAGACTCAGATTGACTGTATTCGCACAAGACATACAGCGCCAACTCAAGGCCTTATGGTGTAGGGTGCTATTGGGTACAATGACAAATCACAGTTGGAGCGTGTCCAGCGCATTGTGACCAGTTTTTTTTTTTTGCTAGTTGCTTTACGTCGCACCGACACAGATAGGTCTTATGACGACGATGGGACAGGGAAGGGCTAGGAGTAGGCAGGAAGCGGCCGTGGCCTTAATTAAGGTACAGCCCCAGCATTTACCTGGTGTGAAAATGGGAAACCACAGAAAACCATCTTCAGGGCTACCGACAGTGGGGTTCGAACCTACTATCTCCCGAATACTGGATACTGGCCGCACTTAAACGACTTCAGCTATCGAGCTCGGTTGTGACCAGTTTGACCTACGTGAATGACATCCTGCGACCCGTAGCCATACCCTTTCGGCACGACACCCCAAATGCCATATTTCAGCAGGACAATGCGCGACCACATGTTTCTGCACGAACATGTGCCTTGTTATTGTCACAGGATGTCAGACTGTTGCCCTGGCCCGCCCGATCACCGGACTTGTTGCCAAACGAAAATGTGTGGGATATGGCGTAACGGCGGGTGTGCCGCTTTGACCCAATGCCAACCACCAAAGATGAACTGTGTAACCAAGTGAATGCAGCACGTATGGTTATATCCCAGGACGCCATTCGCGCCTTATACGCATCGATGCCATAACGAATGGAACAAGTTATCAGTGCCCATGGAGGACCCAGTGCCTCCTAGGCAACAGGACACGTGCTGAACCTAGGTGACTGAAATGCTAACCGTTTCTGCAGAACATACTAATAAACATGTCCTATGAATATGAACTTCCTATCTCTAGTAAGGTGTTCTGTTTTTATGAACATGAGTGTATCTCGAAATGAAACCTGATAGTAAGTTAATTTAAACAGACTAAATCCAAAAACATTAAATGTTGTACATAAATGTTTCCTTTGAATTTATTGAAATTCTGATAAGTTTTTATCGAGTCTGGAATGGAATTAGATGCTATTATAGCCCTACTCAATATACCATTAGTTCCATACTTCACTGTATTAATTCTAGGGGCATGTAAAGTTTCCAGATTGCCGTGTTGTATGATCATGAATAGATGAATTGCTGATGAATATGAAGGTCTTTTTCCGAGCCAAACTATGTTTAATTTTGAAAGCAAGAGTATGCACTAGATAACCTAACCGGAGGAATGTTGATGAGTACATTATTTGTCTGAGCATTGAGAATGGAAAACTATAAAGGGTTCTGTGTGCTTTATTTTGAAGAATTTGAAGTTCTGCTGTTTGAACTTGAGTGCAGCAACTCCATACAACATTATTGTACTGTAGACGGATATGAATTAAAGCAAAGTAAACACACTTTAAGTTAGAAGTAGGAATTATTCCACGTAGTCTGTTTAATACACCTATAGTCGGCACTATTTTACTCTTAATAAATTGCAGATGATGATCCCAGTCTAGTATGGAGGTTATAAAAACACCAGCATATTTAATACAATCAACTTGTTTAACCTAATCATCATTAAGAGTCAGCGTATAACTCGTCGGAAAAGTATAAAAAGAGTCTTTTTGGAGTTGATTGTAAGATAATTACTGTACGGTAACCCATCAGCAGCCGGCCTCGTGCTGTAGGGGTAGCGCGCCTGCCTCTCACCCGGAGGCCCCGGGTTCGATTCCCGGCCAGATCAGGGCTGGTTCGAGGTCCACTCAGCCTACGTGATTAGAACTGAGGAGCTATCTGACGGTGAGATGGCGGCCCCGGTCTCGAAAGACCAGAATAACGACTGAGAGGATGCGTCGTGCTGACCACACTGCCCCTCGTAATCTGCAGGCCTACACCGCAAAAATTATACGCAAGATAGTCACATTAATATTTTCCGCATGTAAATTATGGTTTATTGCGCGTTTCCCTTCTTTAGAAAATATGCCACAGCCAGTCCAAGAACCACAACTGCTGTTTGCCTTTCCTGCATGTTAAAACAAAATGCTATCAAACCTTGGCGAATATTTTCAAATCTTGTCAAAGCTTCAGCAATGCTGAACGAACTTTGACAGAATTTGACAAGATTTGACGATTTTTCGTATGACGTACTGAATTGAAAGAAAACTTTGTGGTGTACAACAGGCATAATCCAGGAGAATTGTCCAACAATCCTGAAGTCCTTCAAGAATCCCTGCGTAGAAGATGTTCTTACAGTATATTCTTGAACAACCCAGCGTCACAGCAATAAGAACCGTTTGGGTTATTAGGCCGTGTGTGTGTGTGTGTGTGTGTGTGTGTGTGTGTGTGTGTGTGTGTGTGTGTGTGTGTGTGTGTGTGTGTGTGTGTGTGTGCAGCGTTTCACCCACAGTGTACCACAGGGCTCGTAAAGGGGTCTACGTTGCTTCACGTCCGTAGGTTTAACCACTACACTGTCCTACACGTGTCCCCCGGGTGGTGCTAAGAAAGCAACAGTGATAAGATGAGACAGAACTGTCGGAAATGACCTCTCCGTAAAAGAGCGAAGAAGAAGATGTGTGGTCCTTTTCAGGACTTTCAAGTTCGTAGAATTGGACCATCGCTGCGCATTTGTCAATTGAATAACGAAGGGATTAGTCGAGCGAAATGTGAGCATCTTTCCAGGATTGCACTGAAATATGCAGTTGATGTCATCGTGCTTCAAGAAACACACACAGCAGACGAACTACAGTTACAGAGTAGGGGGAAAATTCCAGACTTTAAATTGGTAGCTTCTAACTATCATCAAAATTATGGCCTTGCCACTTATGTCAGGAATGATATAACAAATTACCAATTACTATCAGTAAACTCTGAAAATGACATTTTACTACTACAGTTAACATTGAAAACTTGACAACCGTTAATGTGTACAAGCCACCAGATATTACTTGGCCTAATCCTCCTCTACCTTCTCTGCAGTATCCTACTATATATCTCGGTGATTTCAACAGTCACCATCATCTTTGGGGATATAACAAGGATGACTCTAATGGCGAAGTTCTTGTGGACTGGATGGAAACTGAAAATTTGAATCTGATTTTTGATGCTGAGGACCTGCCTACATTTCAGTCAGCTCGCTGGTCTCGAGGCTACACCCCAGATCTTTGTTTTACAAGTCAGCTTCATAATTCACACAATCAAGTTAGACGTACAGTGCTCAACGATTTCCCACATAGTCAACACAGGCCTGTTCTCTTGGAGGTTGGGATGTCTTTACCTGTTGTTCGATCACATCCTAAACCGAGGTGGGACTTAAGAAAGCCAACTGGACTGAATCTGCAAAGCAAACAGACTCTAATATAAGATGGATCAAACCAACATACAACAACTACAGCAGATTTGTAGGGGTTATAAAAGGTGCAGTCAGACGATGCATCCCTAGAGAATATCCCTGGCAGGAGTTCAGAGAGTGAGGAATTACTACGAGAATATGAAGAACACCCTAATTCCGACAATGCAGCTAGTCTCCTCCAATCCTAGGATGAGAGTCGAAGAAGGATCTGGCATGAAACAGTGGAATCCCTAGATTACACCCATTCTAGCAGAAAGACCTGGTCTATAATTAGGAAATTGGATTCTTCAAACCCTCCAACTAAGAGATCAAAAACAGCCATCAATCTGAATGACTTTGCTTATCATCTAATATCAGTTTCCAAAAACACAAAACAATCGAACCAAAAAGGATATCAAATTAAAGTTGAACATCAAGAAAAGAGCAGCGCCGCAGTCTTCTGAATTCTCTACTCCATTCAAAGAAGGGGAAACTAAAGCCGCAATAAAAAGTATGAAACTTGGAAAAGCTTTAGGATTTGATGGAATTTATCCTGAATTTTTGGCTCATTGCGGACCAGCCACAATGAAATGGTTAACCAACTTCTTCACTAATATTCTGCAAACTGGAAACATCCCACCTCGGATGAAGAAAACAAAGATAATAGCCATACTGAAACCAAATAAAGATCCATCTAAAGTGGAAAGCTACCGTCCAATAGGACTTCTAAGTGTTACATATAAACTCCTTGAGCGACTGATCTACAATAGAATTTATGAAACAATCAACAGCAACATTCCTTTAGAGCAAGTAGGATTTAGACCCGGAAGAAGTTGTAATGATCAAGTACTGTCTCTCACCACGTATATCGAAAATGGATATGAGAGGAAATCAGTAAGCGTGGCTGCCTTTTTGGATCTATCAACTGCCTATGATACTGTCTGGCGAGAAGGACTCCTTCTAAAATTTTTGAGTATGATCCCATGTCGTAAACTTACGGTCTTACTTAGCAATATGCTTAGTAATAGGTACTTCCAGGTCTACGCTGATAATGACAGAAGTAGAGTGTTTAAATTAAACGATGGTGTACCTCAAGGATCAGTCCTTGCCCCCCTTCTTTTCAGTCTGTACATATACGACCTCCCACACACATCATCAAGAAAATTCATTCATGCTGATGACATTTGTTTGGTGACTCAGTGCTCTAACTTTTATGATGCTGAAACTACTTTAGCCACTGATCTGGAAGCCTTGGATATATACTTCAAGGAATGGTGCCTTCACCTAAATCCTCAAAAAACAGTTATATCTACATTCCACTTACGCAACAGACAGTCTAATTACAAACCAACAATAAAATTCCGAGGTCAAGTGTTGCCGTTCTGCAGTAGACCAAAATACTTGGGAATAACACTTGATAGAACTTTGACTTTCAAGCAGCATCTCTCAAATGTAGCTGCTAAAGTAAAAACTAGAAATAATATTCTTCAGAAACTTGCTGGTACATCATGGGGAGCCAATACTCATGTTCTAAGATCAACAGCATTAGCTTTATCATATTCTGTTGCTGAATACTGCTGCCCCTCTTGGATCAATAGTGTTCACACAAAGAAGATCGATGTACAACTCAATCAGGCAATGCGCTTAATCACGGGTTGCATTCGCAGCACGAACACACTATGGCCTCCTCTTCTCAGCAATATTCCACCCTCAGCCCTAAGACGATCAGAAGCTCTCCTAAAGGTTTGGAAGAACATTCAACAGAAGCCCCAACTACCCATCCATCAAGACATTACGCACACTGAACATAAACGACTGAAATTAAGGAAACCACCCTGGCGTACAGCAATGGATCGTGAAAGAACCTCTTTTCATGTTAATGGTTCATGGAAAGCCCAGTGGGACCAGTCTTCAGTAATGAACAAACATCTGGTTGAGAATCCTTCTAAACGCGTACAAGGATTTGATCCTCCAAGACGACAGTGGAGAATCATCAATCGGATAAGAACTGGACAAGGCAGATGTGGTTATCTGTTGTGCAAATGGTGTTGGACTAGCTCTGCAGATTGTGATTGTGGTGTCTCTTCCCAGTCAATCCACCACATTGTTGCTGACTGCCCAATTCGAGCTTTCAAAGGAACGCTAACGGACATTCACGGCACATCGGATGAAGTAGTTGATTGGGTCAAAATGCTAGGCCTAGAGTTGTAGTATTGTACGGACTTGTGACTACGCACATTTATACTGAAACTATATATATATATATGTGTACATAGATTCATCATAGATAAATAATAATAATAACAGGGCTCGTAAGTTGGACTGCAATTATCGAGATGAAACATATTCACCCCGTACAGATCTTCTTCTGTAGTATCCTAAGATTGGTTTGCAGCGGTTGTCGCTCTTCTCCTCCACTCCTCCACTCTTACCAGTCCTCCGACACCCTCTTCGGTTGCAGGTATGAGATGCAGCCCAGGTCCCTGATGATTTGCTTGGGAGTATCTTGGAAAGGCTCGCGGTACGCAAAGCACTGCACACACACACGACCTGATAACTCTAAAGGTTCATACTGCTATGCTGTTTTGATCTGTGGCCATGAAAGTGTTAATTAACAATACAGTAGTGCATTTACCAGTCCGTTTGTTAGGTCATCAATCAAAGGCTGGTTGGATCCTCAAATGGCACCACCAAAGTTATAGGGAAATAAAAAAAACATGGTGGTGCGAAAATGAGGTATATTAGGCAAGATAAGGAGTGAGGTAGTTTTCCATTATCTTCCTCACTAGTCTAGAAAGTGTTATTGCAGCATGACACCCTGTGAGTAACACTTTTTATAACATTTGGACGAAATAATCGTGCTCCGAATGGCATAACTCGGCACCTCAGGAGCTTCATACTGTCACAGCCATATATGAGACCAGGACTTTGGTGGAAACTATATTTTGCTCTGGGCTGTGGGAGGATACAGATGAAAAAAAATCATCCATCAGAAACAGCAACAGGTGGACATTTGCCAGCGAAGTCACATCATTGATGTTCATACATTTTAATTTAAGCATATTCTGAGAATCTTCATTGGTATTATTCAATTGTTTTATATAATGAAATAATTTCATACAGGCTTAAGTTGCAGCATAGCTTCAAATTTATAAATTTCTCTCTTGACCTACAAAAAAAGCAAAGCAAAGTCATCTCCATACAGGCTATGAAGGCCCTTGGAGGAGTAGAAGCTAAAGGCTTCCATTATCCGTAACCCCGGCACTTGATGTGGTAGAGTGGTTAGCTCTACGCCCGGCCGCCTTTGCCCCCTAGATTTAACCTGGTACTCAGTTTTGGTGTAGGCTGAGTGAACCTCAGGACCATATGCACCTCCAGAAGTGGAAATCTCGTTTCTTAAATTTTTATATTTCCTGACGGGGAATCGAACCCACGTCCTTCTGGGTGAACCGAACACGCCTTAACCTCTTAACCTACAAGTTTTACTTTAGACTTTTAAAATAAGATAAAACGCATCTCCCATAATCTCGAAAATCACAGATTAGGAAGACGGTGTAGTTTATCGTAATCCATGTTTATGTTTTGATACATGCATTTTACAAAAAAAAAAAATACCGAGATCGATAGCTGCAGTCGCTTAAGTGCTACCAGTATCCAGTATTCGGGAGATAGTAGGTTCTAACCCCACTGTCGGCAGCCCTGAAAATGGTTTTCCGTGGTTTCCCATTTTCACACCAGGCAAATGCCGGGGCTGTACCTTAATTAAGGCCACGGCCGCTTCCTTTCCACTCCCAGCCCTTCCCTGTCCCATCGTCGCCAGAAGACCTATCTGTGTCGGCGCGACGTAAAGCAACTAGCAAATATATATATATATATAATATGACATAGTTGAATAAAGATGCAATAGAAGCACCAATAAAGACTAAAGTGTTAGGTGGTGGTGGTGATGGTGGTGATGGTGGTGATTATTGTTTTAAGAGGAAGTACAACTAGGCAACCATCCTCTATATAACACTCATCAGAGGAAAAATCGGGTGGGATCCGACACTTCGAAAAATGTTATCGGCCAAGAGAAGACAAGGGCCACGAAGGGTGTGAAAATGAAAGACTCCCTAGCCCTCGTAAACCTAAGAGCGTCGGGGTCGGAAAAGAACAAGTGTTGACCAAGGAAGTTCGGATAGAATAGATGAAAGTTAGGAGCCTGGCACAAGTAAGTGGAAGCAATACCAGGACTCAGCTAAGGGCCTCGTGCTCGCCAACCCACGCTCCGAAGTTCAGAGCCCCTGAGTCCCCTATTAGTCACCTCTTAGGACAGGCAGAGGATACCGAGGGTGTTATTCTACTGCCCCCACCCACAGGGGGATAAAGTGTTAGGAAAACATCATAAACCCAAATTTAACACTTGTACGTGATTTAGAAATTGAACAGAGATAACTAGAGACTTACTCACCTCTTTGTTTGAAATACGAAAAATATGTTCTTCGCGTAATCTACCTGACGTCAGTTGTCACAGTTCGATATTCCAGGTGTACCTTGTAATAATAATACCATAACTATAACAAACTATTAACTCAAAATCCGCCATTAGGGAAAAATGTTGGCGAAACCCTTAAAGAATTTCCGGGAGTTCGTGAACCTCAGTTTCAGAAACGATGGCCTACATGGTTTATACTGCAATGTAGAATCGCATTATCAGGCAATTCATTCGAGAAGAAATATTTTTCACGGTAATAACCGAGGAGTCTCTGTTCAAAACGCGCTATTTCCCTCATAAGAAAGTTGCGGGAAAAGCGCATAGTAACGATGAAACGGAGAGGGCGTATAAGTCTCTGGTAAGACCGCACGTACGGTCACGATACGAGAACTGGAAAAAATTCAAAGGTAAGCAGCACAATTTGTTCTGGACATTTCCGACAAAAGAGTAGTGTTACGAAAATGTTGCAAAATTTGGAATGGGAAGACTTGGGAGTAAGGAGACGAGATGCTCGACTATGTGGTATATTTCAGTGGTGAGTTGGCGTAGAATGACACAAGTAGAAGAATAAGCTTGAGTGTGGCTTTTAATTGCCTGCTGCCATTTCTTGATGGATACAGTACTTTTGTATCCATCTCTTGGCACAGGCCAGAGTAAAGTGTAGCTTTCACCGAAGTCCCAGTCTCATCCATGGCTGTGACAATATGGAAGCTGCTGGGGTATGGATGGTGCTGAATAATGACATTCAGAGCACGACTAGTGCATCTGAGTGTTATGAAAGGTGTTGCTCAGAGGATCAGTCGTGCTACAATAGCACTTTCTGACCCAGTGAGGAAAGCAATGGCAAACTACCTCACTCCTCGTCTTGCCTAGTACGCCTCATTTTGGTGCTGCCATTGGTTTTTGAGGTTTCCTTATAACCGCATAACTTTTGGTGCGGCTATTTGAGGATCCAACCAGCCTCTGGGCTGATGACCTAACAGACAGACAGTGGCTTTTAAAAGTAGGAAAGATCATAATATGAAGATAAACGTGGAATTCAAGAGGACAAATTCGGGAAAATATTCATTTATAGGACAAGGAGTAAGAGTCTAGAGTAAATTATCAAGGGAAATGTTACATTAATTTCCAAGTTCGTTGAAGATATTTAAGAAAAAAGCTAAGTAAACAACTGATAGGGAATCTGCCACCTGCGCGGCAGCCCTAAATGCAGATCATTGATTGATTGATTGATTGATTGATTGATTGATTGATTGATTGATTGATTGATTGATTGAACGCAGAATAAAAATCACATGGTACGTACCATGATCGGGTATGGATTTTTTTTTAAAGGAATTACATCTTTCTGCTCTGGATTGCTCATGACTAGGACTCGAAAGTTGAAGACCTATAAATTGCCTAAAAAGATCTATGAAAAGACCTAAAATATCTAAAAACGGCCTAAAAACTAGGGAAAATATGCGATCGGGAGGTTGTGGATTCGGATCCCACTTGTGTCCGGCTGGCCATTTTTGTCCTGTACTTAACATCTCTTCAACACGTACTAAATGTACGTAACACGACCCAATAGGTTGAAACTGGATTTCGATAACAAATATTATGCTCGGACACTCGAGAAAAAAAAAGTTCCTTAATTTCCTACCCCTACTCATGACATCGATAGTATTCAATTATTGCAATGCATATGGAAGAAATACTAATTTTTATTTTGAAATGGAAATACCACCTTTTGAAGAGACACTCCTCAATTCATGTAACAGGGGAAATAATTTTCCCCGTCAGGGAAGGTGTGACGAGCCGAGAAAATTCTTCATCGAGAGCTGAAAATTTTCTCTCACCCCTCCTCCCCCGTGAATTCGAACCTTGGGTTGACAACACATACGCAATGAAGTTAAAAGAAAATCGTTCGTAGTTTCATTTCATTAAGGCTTTAGAATGATATGGATTTTATTATAAATATTGAAATGCCTCTAATAAATTTTGTTTGGCTTCTTCAGCGTGTGCAAAGAAGTTGTCGCCGTCGAAGATGCTCTCTTGTCTAGGTCAGGAGTGGCGAGCAAGGAGTTCAGGCAGAAGATGCACTGCGGGAGGGCACACCAATGGTGGCCGTCTCGGTGCTCCCGAAATAAAACTGAGAACGGCGAGAGCTGAACACGCTAGTGTACCTCACCTCAGCGGACTGCTTGGTGGTACGTGTCCCCGTGTCGTCACTCGCCATCTTGAACAACACAGCCTACAGGTGAGTCGGAATTTTTCACCAAAAAACACCACTCTTCACTTTAAATAATCCCCATAAGTGTAGCCTACTTAAAATTATTTTTCGGTAGCGTTAGAATCCTTACGAATATCTAACAACAAGGACAGTGCTGATACCATAAACTTTAACTTATACCACGATATCGAAATGAAAGTGGTTTTTTTTTCAAAAATGTTGTAGACTAACCTTGATTTTTTCCTATAAGTTAAGTGGAAACATCAGAGAATTAAACTGGAATCATGTTCGATTTTGCTAGTACCAAGCTATTTCGTTTAGTACATCTAGGTTATAACTACCCTCCACAAAAATGGGTTCTTTATTGTGGATAGGCAGATCTGATATTTATTCTGAAAAAATCCGATTTATAAAGTATGCTATTGCTGAAACATCCCTGCGGATCGTGGAAGAATGGAACATACCCAAGAAAAGAATGTTTTGCGTATTTTAGCGAAATATTTAAGGTTATGTTTATCGGTTCAAACGTCATTATTATAGAGAACTGTTTTCGTTATCATTTGTTTTCGACTGTATCACATTTCTTTTCATTTGTGTCGCAATGGGTTGTGTTACAAGCCTTTAACACCAAAAAAATGTTGAGGGCGCCATCTTGCAGCATGACGTCGCTTATTGCACTCGCTTACAACAGGAAATGTTTTTAAAGAAATAAACGTTGTGATATGATATTTGAGACATGTTGAACTATACCCTATCTTATTTCACTGAAACTATTCGTAAATAGATCATTTTATGTAGTTACGTGGCAGTATATGATTTAAATACCGTAATTAAGCAATTTCATTTCCATGTGATCCTTCGCCATTTTGAATGTCTATTCCAATATTACTCACCTTGAAATGTTATTTCTGGTGCTAAACTTGTACCGGTACTTCATACAAATTACGCTGATGATAAAAATGTTTTTACGTAAATTCTAAGTCATTATCGTCTGAAATTAAATGTGAAAACATTCTGATTTCACTGGATAAGATGAATTATCACATTTCATATGATAAATATTCTTTTAGTAACATTTAAATAAAGAATATTGGGTGTTCACTTTGCGAATACATGGGTTTCTTAAATGAATTATTCATCAGTAGTAGAGTCAAATGAGGGAATGTATTTAGGGTACATAACCTCTAATTTATGAGTAGGTGGTTGTTCCTTTGCCTATATCATGTTTCTTAAGCGTAACATAAATCAGCTTGAATTGGTTAATCATACGTGTTGCTTAGTGTCAAATTTTTGGCATGTATATTTCGAATATTGAAAAATGACTTGACGTACAGAAATTCATTAACATTATTCGTTCATGACGTGATTTTTTCTTTTCGATCTCCTGAAATAATTGTTCACGTTTAAAATCGCATGTGATAACAACATTAATATACTAATTCTTCTATTATTCAGATATACTTAGAGCCTATAGCAATAAGATTAATATAACATTATACATATGGAGAAGAGATTGAATTTTGAAGGTGGTTTGAGTATTAGAACAATGGTAATATTACTATTTCGGTACCCTCTAATATCTCACTCCATTATACAGTAGCTAAAGGTGATGTGTACAGTTCGTTGGTTACCACTTCAAACTGTAAATATTTACCTATACTCAATTATTATATCCTGAGTACCTCTTCGGTACCAGATACATGGAGGAGACACTGTATTTACATATAAACTATTTACGAACAACTTCTAGGCTACTAACGATTCAAGTGTTGAATAACCCATCTCCAAGTACTGCCGGAGACTAGGATGACCTCTTTCAATAACTGAGGGGGTCCATATTGATAGTTTTAAAACTGTTATACAACGTCATTTTATTAAGACCATTGTTTGTCATTACTATAGGCCCTTTGATTACTTTCTTCAACCTCCACATTACTTTAATTTCTACTAACAGATCTCTCTCTGTGTGTGTGTGTGTGTGTGTGAGAGAGAGAGAGAGAGAGAGAGACTGCAGCTTGAGGGAACTATATTACATAGTAATGTCAAGAAAGAGGATATCTGCAAGGTGTTACCTAACTGGTCATGGTACGGTGTAAACTTTATGATGATCCGTATTGACAAACGTTGGTACCGGTTTTGACCACCTTATGGATCATCTTCACACATTTGTAGACTAAAATATGTAAGTAATTATATGACATCATATTAAGTTGTATTGAATAGGTGCACCTTCACTTTAATTTCTTATTAATGTAATTGGTGATAACAGTATTCATTTTAATTGTAGTACTATATATACTTCCAGGAAGGTATAGAATACTGAGTGAGTTGGTACTGGTGAGATATTTTCTGGTGGATTATTTTTTTGCTACTTGATCATCCCTGTATCTGTAGTCCCCGACTGCCAAAAATCGGCACCCAGAAATAAAATGCTGCATTGTTCTATGGATGTGGAGTATTAGCGACAAAGGTCCAGATTCCTCCTGATAGTTCTGTAGTATGTACTTTATATAGTTCCTTGTTGCAATAACTTGATCCTGAATAGCAAATACAGCCTTCCATCACCGAGTATATTTCTGAGTATGTCAGCAAGGCTTTTTTTTTTTTTTTTTTTTTTGCTATTTTATATTCTCGCACCGACACCGTTAGAGTAGTTACAAGTACTGTAGTTACAGGATTATACCAGGTTGTAACCTTATATAAGTGGTTTTACCCTTATCATTCATAGTTTATATGGAGAATATTTTCTTTCTTTCTTTCTTTCTTTCTTTCTTTCTTTCTTTCTTTCTTAATCTGTTTACCGTCCAGGGTTGGTTTTCCCTCGGACTCAGCGAGGGAATCCACCTGTACCGCCTCAAGGGCAGTGTCCTGGAGCGTCAGACTTTGTGTCGGGTATACAATTGGGAAGGAGGATCAGTACCTCGCCCAGGCGGCCTCACCCGCTATGCTGAACAGGGGCCTTGTGGGGCATGGGAAGATCGGAAGGGATAGTCAAGGTAGATGGAAGTAAGCGGCCGTGGCCTTAAGTTCGGTATCATCCCGGCTTTTGTCTGGAGAAGTGGGAAACCACGGAAAACCACTTAGAGGATGGCTGAGGTGGGAATCGAACCCCCTCCCCCCCCCCAACCTCTACTCAATTGACCTCACGAGGCTGAGTGGACCCCGTTCCAGCCCTCGTACCTTTTTTCAAATTTTGTGGCAAAGCCGGGAATCGAACCCGGGCTTCCAGGGGTGGCAATTTATCGCACTAATCACTACACCACAGAGATGGTCCATTATTATTATTATTATTATTATTATTATTATTATTATTATTATTATTATTATTATTATTCAGTAAGAGAATTAACATGGAATTTCAGAAAGATACCTTCTAAGTGAAACGTAGTAATCACACTAATCTACAGCAAGGGAACAGGAAGGATTGCAACAAATATTTTATTTTTAGTTTATCAGAAAATATGTTAGTGGTATCTTAGGTAACAGGGTACGTTCAATTGTGAAGAGTAAACTGGATGAAATTAATTCTAACACAGAAAGGCTGTTAGAACCAGAATTTTCAGTATGTGACTAGTAAGTGTCCACCTCTGTGGTGTAATGGTTAGTGTGATTAGCTGCCACCCCCGGAGGCCCGGGTTCGATTCCCGGCTCTGCCACAAAATTTGAAAAGTGGTACGAGGGCTGGAACGGGGTCACTCAGCCTCGGGAGGTCAACTGAGTAGAGGTGGGTTCGATTCCCACCTCAGCCATCCTGGAAGTGGTTTTCCGTGGTTTCCCACTTCTCCTCGAGGCAAATGCCGGGATGGTACCACAGTTAAGGCCACGGCCGCTTCCTTCTCTCTTCCTTGTCTATTCCTTCCACCTTCAGCAGTTCAACTACAGCTGTTACTTCTAATTCCAATTTTTTAGAATTTTATATTACTTGTCTTCCCATCCCCCTGCAAGGCCCCTGTTCAACATAGCAGGTGAGGCCGCCTGGTCGAGGTACTGGTCATCCTGCCCAGTTGTATCCCCCGACCCAGAGTCTGAAGCTCCTTGAGGTGGTAGAGGTGAGATCCCTCGCTTAGTCCGAGGGAAAAACCGACTCTGGAAGGTAAACATGTTACGATAATAATTATACACGAGTATTATAGGCCTAAATAAGGTGTATGCTAGAGTACTAGATGAAAACAGTGACTATGGCAAACAATTATAGGATCAAAGGTAGGCTATTCCAGGTAAGAAAGGCACTTATGTTGTCACCTCTGATTTGCAATTAGGATTGTCGCCCAGGTGGCAGATTCCCTATCGATTGTTTACCTAGTCTTATTTTAAGTGACCGAGCGAGTTGGCTTTGCGGTTAGGGGTGCACAATTGTGAGCTTGCATTCTGGAGATACTGGGTCCCACTGCCCCCTCTGTCGAAAGCCCTGATGTTTCCTCTTCCCTTCTTTTCAACACTCCAACCTTTCGTTGTGTTTCTTTTTTCTCTCCTCAGATCACTTTGTACTAGTTTTCTTTCCCCGGTTGCATTGGAATCATTCCATATTTAACAGTTTATTGCTAAAAATACCTCTTTTTTGATTTCCCCTTTTCTTGTATTATTTTGTTCCCAATCTTTCTTGACTTCTTCAATCCAGAGTGTTGTTGACTTTTTCTCCCAAAGTTACTTGAATATCTTTCTTTTAATCTGTTTTCATCCATCCTAATGATATGCCCCCCAAAATAACTATTCCCATTCTGGTGTGGGGGTTATAATAATTATTATTATTATTCTTTATTATTATTTTTCTCCAGATCACAGTAACCAAATACCCATTCGATCCATTGAATGAGAAAAATAACAATGTTCAACCTAAGCCACCAACTCCACAAACAGAAAATGACAAAACACACTACTAATAAAATAATACCATAAATAAATAATAATAAACAGAAATAGACAAAACAAACAACCAATAAAAATAATACTATCCGCAATAAATGATAATAGTAGCGATCGTCCCAAACGTACTCCTTAGACATGCCATGAAGCCCGTCGGATACCCCGGAAACGCGATCCCTAAAGATAAGGTCACCACAGTAGTCATCCTTGTGGGGGTTATAAAAACACCTAAATATTTATTACAATCAACTTGTTTAACTTATCGTCTGCGTTATGTTTTCTATCTAATAGATTTTCTTAATAATTCTGAATTTCCACTATTCTGTACTTTTCATTGGACCCATGATTATTCTAATGATTCTTTCAAGCTTATCTAATCTATAATTTAATACTAGACGTTCGCTCACGTATCGGCAATTCGGTTTTGCTGCTGTACTAAACTGCTTTATTTTAAGACATTCGGATAAGAAATTTTGTATTTTTTAAATTCGTTGTAATAACGTTATTGTCTTTACGACCCACTAACTACTTCTGAAGGTTTTCGGAGATGCCGAGGTGCCAGAATTTTATTCACAGGAGTTCTTTTACATGCCAATAAATCTACCGACACGAGGCTGACGTATTTGAGCACATTCAAATGCCACCGGACTGAGCCAGGTTCGAATCTGTCAAGTTGGGGTTAGAAGGCTAGTGCCGCAACCGCCTGAGCGACTCAGCCCGGCAAAATTCATAGTAATACCATATGACCTTTCCATCTTCTGTATCCTTTCTTCTATTACTTTTTACTTTACGTCGCGCCGACACAAACAGGTCTTATGGCTAGAAGTGGGAAGGAAGCGGCCGAGACCTTAACTAAGGTACAGCCCTGGTTTTGCCTGATGTGAAGAATGGGAAAGCCACGGAAAACCATCTTCAGAGCTGCCGACGGTGGGGTTGAAATCTCCCGAATTCAAGTTCACAGCTTCTCGTCCCTAACAGCACGGGCAAGTCGCCCAGTCTCTTTTAAGATGATGATGATGATGATTATTATTATTATTATTATTATTATTATTATTTTTATTTGTTGCTAACGTTGTTATTTCTCTTTTATTTACGGTCTTAAATTGATTTTTTTTCTATTTGCTTTACGTCGCACTGGCACAGATAGGTCTTATGGCGACGATGGGATAGGAAAGGCCTAGGAGTTGGAAGGAAGCGGCCGTGGCCTTAATTATGGTACACCCCCGGCATTTGCCTGGTGTGAAAATGGGAAACCACGGAAAACCATCTTCAAGGCTGCCGACAGTGGGACTCGAACCCACTGTCTGCCGATTACTGGATACTGGCCGCACTTAAGCGACTGGAGCTATCGAGCTCGGTCTTAAATTGATTGATTGATTGATTGATTGATTGATTGATTGATTGATTGATTGATTGATTGATTGATTGATTGATTGATTGATTGATTGATTGATTGATTGATTGATTGATTGACCCTGACATGAAGAAAGCTAGGTGTCTTTCCTTGCATTCATCCAGATTGATAGACTGCTAACATTAGTGGTTTACAGTTGAATGTATTTAAGTAGGCTTTACCTCATAATAAGGGAATTTTTTTCAATAACTGGTAATAAAGTGAATTATAAGTAATATAGAATATTATACTCCAGATTTTACAGACGATCCAATATTTTTAAATCATTTTTTTTGTCTTTCCGTACAACTTGGCGGGGTCTCGGGTACGAAATATGCTGCCCATGTGGACTTGACCCAGTTTTACTGATCAAATGTCTTCCCTGCGGTCAACTTAATTTGTGCTTTAGTGATTGTCGCAAATGTAGCGTACTTTGTGTGAATGAGAGTATCCTATTCCCAGAGCCAGGGAAACCAACCAGAGATTACTAAAAAAATCCCTAGCTTAGTCGAGAATCGAACCTGGGACCCTCCGAATCGAAAGATACGACGCCGCTGACTTTTCAGCTAAGGAGCTGGACAAATGTTTCAAATATCATGCAGTACAGATAATATCAGAAATTATTATCTAACCTGATTTATAATGTGATATCTTAAATGAGAAAGAACATGGTAACTTTTGGAATGTAACGTAATGGAAGATTGCTGAAGGTCAGATAGGTAGATCAGATGATAAATGAAGTGGTCGAGTTGGTGAGAGGCAAATGATTTGGTGATTTCTGATCAGAGGAGATAGGCTGATTGGACACGTCCAGGAAACATTCATGGAAGTATAGGTAGATAGAACAGCAGAGGTAGACCAAGCCATGAATATGGGTAATGGATTAGAGAAGACGGAGGGAGAAAGTAGTTATATAGAAGTGAAAAAAATTGCACAGGACAGGGTGGCATGGAGATGTGAACCAAGCCATCTATGAACTGAGACCCAAACAACAACAACAACAACAACAACAACAACAACAACAACATAAACTAAAAGGAATATTTTCTTATTCTTCTTATTTTTATTATTTTTATTATTATTATTATTATTATTATTATTATTATTATTATTATTATTATTATTATTATTATTATTATTATTATTATTCTCCATCACTCTTCCCACAACCTGGTCGCTGATGTGAACTGTGCCGCACATGTGGACTTGGCTAAGTTTTACAGCCGGATGCCCTTCCTGACGTTAACCCTATGCGAAGGAATGTGTTCAATATTGCATACGGTTGATAATGTGATGTGTTGAGTTTGAAAAAAAAAAAGATGTGTATATTAAGATAAGCACCAACACCCAGTTCCTATGGCAGAGGAATTAACCGGACGTGGCTAAAATACAGACCGGACAGGGAATCGAACCCAGCACCCTCTACATCAAAGACCTCTACGCGGAACATTCAGTTATATAATGGGACTCCTACATTAAAATGATCACAAATAAATAACTAGCTTCTCTAGGAAATTTCAGCTTCCCAGCCTGGGACGACCACACGATCCCTGACAGTGCCTGGCATCGCTTCCGCTTACATGAGCTAAGCTTCTCACTTCCAGCTTCCAGAGACATATGGGTAATGGCTCGTCTTACCAGAAAATAAATTGAGCATTAAGTATTCAAAATATTTTCTCCTGCAACTTATTTAAATAACTAATTTTCAAAAAATAATCATCGTGGGATTACGTGTAGAAACACTTCGGAGCCCCCTCTTAACCCTTCTCTACTTCGAAATATTGTAATATTTTGTAACCTAATTTCCTATTTAATCTGCGTTGTACCCAAATACCAAACTCCGATAGCTTTGGCTGAAACTTCCGCAAATAGGCAAACAATCAAATGGACGAAAAATATAATAATAATAATAATAATAATAATAATAATAATAATAATAATAATAATAATTTATATTATATATATTATATCATATTATATTATTTGCGAGCATGCCAGTTTATGCAAAGTAAATATACGCACTTATTTACCTTCGTCTGTGCCCATACTTCCTGCATTCCTTTACTCTAGGCTTCTTTTCTGTCGTTTTCAACATTCAACTTGCCATTTGTCGATTTTTTTATCAAATTATCTTTCGTTGTCTTCTTGTGTTATTACCGCCAATTTAAGGTCGTTTCGATTTTTCTGATACTTTTCACCAAGTAAGTTTTGTACTCTGATTTTCATAGAATTCGACTGTTTGCTTTGCGACTCTGACAGGATTCATTATTTGATGTGTCCTGTTCGTCTGCGGGTCTATATTGTTCATCTGTGAGATCTGAGTCCATAATGCGCCTTTATTCTCAATGTTTTCGATGTCTGTTCAAAATTATTATTTACGATCCATAGAAAAATTATAATTTAATGACCGTATTTTAATGTCTTAGTTTTGTGTGTTTGGAAATGCATTTCTTTCGTAGATATTTTGGGTGAGTCGATTTGCTGTTTCCATTTTTGTTGTTGTCTAATTGCGTTGATTTTTCTTTCATTTGCCTTTTCCTGCATTGTTTCACCGCGGTATTTAAATTATTATTTTTTTAAATCAGTAATCTCTTAACTAGGAACCACGGTAAGTTTCATTATACATCGTGGCATTTATTTCACTTTCGTTTCATCCCATAGGTTTTCATTAGTTTGCTATGTCGAGTACGGCGCTCATCTGACCATTTCACACCAGTTGTACATTTCTCATCTCGGAAAGTCTTAAAAGTCACAATGCTTGTTCTGAAAAGGTCTCGTTTGTGCGCATCTTCTGGTCGTAGGCACTTTTCTTCGAGGTCTTTCTTGACGTTAACGTACCTGGGAATTGTTGTTTTATGTTTTAAATTATTATTATTATTATTATTATTCATCATCATCATCTGTTTACCCTCCAGGTTCGGCTTTTCCCTCGGACTCAGCGAGGGATCCCACCTCTACCGCCTCAAGGGCAGTGTCCTGGAGCTTCAGACTCTTGGTCGGGGGATACAACTGGGGAGTATGACCAGTACCTCGCCCAGGCGGCCTCACCTGCTATGGTGAACAGGGGCCTTGTAGGGGGATGAGAAGATTGGAAGGGATAGGCAAGGATGAGGGAAGGAAGCGGCCGTGGCCTTAAGTTAGGTACCATCCCGGCATTCGCCTGGAGGAGAAGTGGGAAACCACGGAAAACCACTTCCAGGATGGCTGAGGTGGGAATCGAACCCACCTCTACTCAGTTGACCTCCCGAGGCTGAGTGGACCCCGTTCCAGCCCTCGTGCCACTTTTCAAATTTCGTGGCAGAGCCGGGAATCGAACCCGGACCTCCGGGGGTGGCAGCTAATCACGCTAACCACTACACCACAGAGGCGGCATTATTATTATTATTATTATTATTATTATTATTATTATTATTATTATTATTATTGAGTTGATAGACCGCTTGTTTTCTGAGCCCAAGATAGCGAACTCTATTCTTATACAGTCCAGAGGTATTTGAATATGACGAAATACCCTAGCACCGGGTCGATAAATCCACCACCATGTAAAAGTTCTCTAACGACATAAACTTTTCGGCACATCGGCGTCTTTGAAAACCGCGAAAGTAGTAGTAGGACAAAAAACCAATAATAAAAATTAGAGTGAATGATGTGTCCTTGAATTTAAACAGTCGTTTGTTCAACAGTGACTTCTTGTTAATCTCGGTGTATTTTCCAAGTTACTGAGATCGGTATATGGTGGTGCTTTGACCCAGATTTATGGCCGGATACGCTTCCTAGCACCAACCCTACGTGGAGGGATATATTCACTATTACATGTTGTTGCGTGGTTGGTAGTATGCTCTGCTGTATGTAGTGATGAGAAGTGTATTAAGAAGAACACAAACACCCAGTCCCTGAGACAAAGGAATTAACCATATGGAGTTCAAATCCTCAACCTGGTAAGGAATCGAACCCGGAGCCCTCTGAACAGAAGGCTATGACGCTGGCCATTCAGGTAACGAGCTTGACTTTATGGAAGACTAATAATTTACTCTGAAGCCACCTCAAAACAAAAGAAAATTAACCCCCGAATAATGTTAAATCATTTCTAGCTTTGTCTCAAAAATAGTGCAGCATTCCACAGAATCAGTCCACATATATTTCCGCGTAGAATAGCCATTCGTTTTATTTGATCGTCACTCCAATTGGTATTCGGCCAAATCCTCTATGATTTATGGTTATTAAGTTAAATCATGGATGGCTGTTGTGACATCACAGTACTACCACAGGCGAACTGAGTTCCTCTCAACTGAGATGCAAATGCAGAATTTCTTATGGTTGTTCTTACTGTTACTGCTGTTGTTGTTCATGATTTAGGGGCTGTAAACGCCACGGTCTGTCATTCTAGTCTACAAGTAGCTTTACGTGGCACCGGCACAGATAGATCTTATGACGACGATGGGATAGGAAATGGCTAGGAGCGGGAACGAAGCACCGTGTCAGGTGTGAAAATGGGAAAAAACGAAAAACCATCTTCAGGGTTGCCGACAGTGGGGTGTGAAACCACTATCTCCCGAATGCAAGCTGACAGCTACGTGAACGCAAACCACGCAGCTGTTCACTCGGTCAGTCATAAATTGTGTTAGTACCATCTGTTAGCCATGATCCTTAAAGCATCACGTCTTTATGGTCTGACGCTGTAGTTAGCTCATGGATAGAAGTTTCACCATCAGAATGTTGGCCGGCGCGGTAGGTATGTTGGATGTATTCCATTTCTAACCACTAAATTGCGTGTCATGAGTCTGGGTTCAATACCAGACCTCTCCGCGGTGTTCAAATGGAGTGAGGGCATATGATTTTTTTTTGTCGGTGATTCGCCCGTCGTTGGAGACGTTAGTCTTGAACAGAACCCTCGGTATTATTCGATAGGAGCAAGCCATGTGCTGCAACCAGGTTTCACCCTCTCCCGGCCTCATTATCATCACTAGATCACGAATTTTTAGGTGCTAAATATGTTGTTTTAGGTGCATAATATCCCAATTCTGGCGATATATAGGTCTAGATACTCACTTATTTTTCTTGTAAGAAATGCACTTTAAAGGTAAGGTAAGGGTGTATTCTGCCCGAAGGCAGGTCCGAACCTCCGCAGAGGTGTGCCTGAGTCGGAGTTTACGTGCGTTAGAGTGGTCAGTTCCTTTCCGCTCCTCCATTCCCTTACCCCCCCACCAACAACACCGCGTGGCAACCCATCCAAATTTTCACCACGCCCTGTGTTGCTTAACTTCGGAGATCTCACTGGATCCGGTGTTTAAACACGGCTAAGGCTTAAATATTATTTTCTCAGGTTTCTTTGTACCTATTATTATTATTATTATTATTATTATTGTTATTATTATTATTATTATTATTATTATTATTATTATTATTATTATTATTATTATGTCCGACTCGTTGGCTGAATGGTCAGCGTACTGGCCTTCGGTTCGATTCCAGACCAGGTCGGATATTTTAACCTTCATTGGTTAATTCCAATGGCTCGGGGGCTGGGTGTATGTGCTGTCCCAAACATCCCTGCAACTCACACACCACACATAACACTATCCTCCACCACGATTACACGCAGTTACCTACACATGGCAGATGCCGCCCACCCTCATCGGAGGGTCTGCCTTACAAGGGCTGCACTCGGCTAGAAATAGCCACACGAAATTATTATTATTATTATTATTATTATTATTATTATTATTATTATTATTATTATTATTATTATATGTGAATAAGCCCATTAAGACTACGCAAAGTACTTACAAGCGTGCATTTGACTTCCTCTGTGTCCATGTTTTTATACTTTTACTGTGGGCTTCCTTTCTATCTTCACACCAGGTTGTTCCAGTCTTCTTCTTTGGTCTTTCCTCTTGGTCAACTTGCCATTTGTGAATTTTGGATCTGAAGACTGCCCTGTTTTGGAAATCTGCTGATGTAATTCCTGCCTGTTTCAAACCGGTTTTGATTTCGCCAATCCATTTCATTTTGTCTGTTTTAGCTTTACTCTTGTTTTCACAGAATTCGACTATTTGTTTGGTAAGTCTGTCTGGATGCATTCTTTTAATATGAGCCTGCGTTTTCTAATATCACTGTGAATATTTGTGTATTGCCTGATTTCCTGTCTGCCTCTAAGTTGCTATTGTTCGTTGGTGAGTTTTGGGCCTAGAATTATTGTTCTTATGATTTTGCGTTCCTTTTTCTCATTGTTTGCTATGCCTGCTTTCCTGTTCAAAATTAGCGTCTCTGATCCATAAAGACATTCTGGTTTAATGACTGTATTGTTTTGTGTGCTTGGATATACATTTTTTGCTGTAGATATTTTGGGTTAGTCGATATGCGGTCTCCATCTTTTGGCATCTAATTTCATTGGCTTTTGTTTCGTGTCCATTTTCCTGAATTATTTCAAGATACTTAAATCGTGACACTTGTTTAATTTTGCCATACTTTTTCTCCATGAATTTTGGTTTATGTTTGTTGCAGGTCATGTATTCTGTCTTTTCAAAATATATCTGAAGGCCGATTTTTTCCGCAGTTTCTTTCAGGAGTTCAATCTGATTTGGAGCTGTTGAAATGTCTCGGGTTAATATTGCTAGGTCGTCCACAAATGCTAGACAGTCTATCGCTAGTTTTCCTCTGCCTAAAGTGATTGGTTGGTGAATTCGAGGACCAATTTCTGTTTGCGCCATTCTTGTATCAATTTTTCAAGAACGCAGTTGAAGAGTAAAGGTGAGAGTCCATCTCCTTGTCTTACTCCCGTTTTGATTTCAAATGGATCTGAGGTTTCCCCCCATGAATTAAACCTTGGACTTCGTGCCTGTCAGCGCCCGTTTTATGATTGCAAGTGTTTTCATGTCTAAACCTTGTTCTTCCAATATTTCGAAGAGTGATTTGCGATCAACTTAATCACAGGCTTTTTTCGAAATCAACAAATGGGCTGACTAAGTTTTTGCTACAAATTCTTTGATGTCTCAGGATTAGCTTTAGGTTCAAGATTTGCTCTGGACATGTTAGGCCTGGTCTGAACCCTCACCTGGTATACTCCCATTTGTGGTTCTGGTTATTGTTGTGCTCTATAAAGAAGTTATTATTATTATTTTATTGTTATTATTACGGAAATTCCGTGGCTCACAGTAGGATAAGAAGCACCTGGGGTGAGTTGATGGACAAGGAATTAACTAGAGCATAACTTTACACAACAAATTTTGAAGATTTGAAATTCCTTTCCTTTTTTCCTACTTTAAAATGGATAAATACAAACTCTGAATGAATAATGACAACATTACTGAGCTCGTCAACTCTAGAAATCACAAGGACTTGAATTCTGAAAATCGGGCATAAAATTTACAACGGTTAACCGTTTGGTTGATTTAAGTGGAAAAGAGCGTAATTGCTCTTGATAGGTACAATATTTTATAAAGAGCATGTTTTGCTCTTGGAAGGTACACTTGTAGGAGTCTGTGCTCCAACTATATCACAGTCAATTTCTAATTGCTCACTTACACCCTATCGGTTGTACTTAATTAAAGTATTTACACAAGGTAGCCCCGAAGTGGCCTTATATATTGCTCAATGGTTTATAACTTTCTGACCCTTAAGGGAACTTCACACCAGAACCAATTTTATACACTACAATAAATTTACAGGGGCATAATTGCCCATACTACATGGCCTTGGTTGTAATCTGCCATAAACAAAATGCTAAGAGGCGAAACATTTGCACTCCTTCTCGAAATAGTTAAAACCCTAAGTGGGCTTATGAGCCAGTGACACAGAGGCTAAACCTATTCTATTGCGGGGTTACTCAGCAAGAAATGTTAAATGCCAAAATAAGTATTAAGAATTTTAGAGGTTTTGAAAACTGTAGTCACCCCATGCCAAGCTCAATGGGGACTACCGAGGGTAACCACTCTTTGTTCCCTTACACACAGATTTTCCAGTAGGTAATAAAATAGAGTCCATCGACTTGCCGAAAATTCTACACTTAAACCACCAAATTTACAACTTTACATAAATAAAAGAGGACGAAACCTTCCCCTCAAGCTATCCACAGGAGCTATCACATGTTTATGAAAATTCTGCCATTACCTTGAGTTGCTGGGCCTTCCGAACGCCGCCCGTGGCCCCTGCCCCCCTTAGGACACGCCGCACTCAAATAACTGGAGCAGTGAAGACAATACGGCTCTGAAGCGCCCAGCTTTTATAGTATTTTTGCGGGGAAGTTTCCAGAACTCTTTACTGATAGGCTTGATTCCTGTACACACCCCCACTTTTAATTGGCTAGATAAAATATTCACAAAATTCTGATAGGTTGATTGCTTTTGAAGAAGAAACGAACAGAAGTGTTGACAACTTTGATACATGAACACAACAATCTTCAAAAATCTAAGGTTTGCCAACTGTAAAAATAAACTTTTCTTTAGTGATTAATTATCGTTGATTCCGCCAGACGGGGCACTTAGACCGATAACAGAGACACCTAACAGTAGAAAACCAAAGTATCTAGTAATACATCCGTTCAAGTTCAAGTTAGATTATATAGATGGCCTTATAGAAAGCGCGCAATTTAACTGGCAGAAGGTGTGTCACCGGTACAATTATTATTATTATTATTATTATTATTATTATTATTATTATTATTATTATTATTATTATTATTATTATTATTACGACTGACAGAATTGTGGTATATAACAGACCATATATCAATCACTTTATTGAATCGCAGGTCCAGACTTGTTTGTATGGTCGATTTTTGCATCAACAGTCAAAATGCTCCTGTTGCAATGCACAAGGTAGCTTAAAAAACGAGGTAAAAAGAGTTCGTACGGAGAAACCTTATTTTTACAGGCTTATATGAGGATAAACAGCAGTAGGGCACTGATATACACTACTCTGCAAAATAGTGACCTTTCTTGTCCAAGTACTGGTTCCATCAGTATACCAAGGCATCGATGCCGGCATGGAAGAAATCTACGTCCATTCCCTGAAGCCACGCAATGATGACATGCTGAACAGCTGTATCGTTATTGACTCGCTTATTACCCAGGTATTTCTTCAGCAACGATATGGCCAATGAATATGCCGTCATGACGTGGCTTCAGGGACTGGACGCATTTTTCTTCCATGCCTTGGTATACTGTTGGACAAGTGATGACTATGTTGAATAGTACTGCGTAGTTAAAGGTTTTTAAGGCGCAGTACATTTTTAAAAATATAGCAATTTTCATAAAGATAAGTCAATATACGTATGTGGGGACATGAAATGAAGCGAAATAAACACAATCTGTTGCACTTTTGCACCTTCTTGTAAGGTTACTATATTTTGCCACCTTTTCCCTTCTATTTCATGTTTCAGCACCTTTTCACTCCGTATTTATCTGCGTTTTTTAAGGATTAGATATTTTTTCTTTCTTGAACAGATTTTAAATATTTTGTTTGATCAGAATTCAACACTAGTCAATAAATAAATATTAAAATATAGTTTATGGTAACCACCAGTAATTCATATCCAAGAAAACATGGCCAACCTCAGCAAGAATGGCCAATATGCATCTGTAAAATCAAATTAAAATTTAAACAATGATGTTGCAACTACTTAAACTAAGTTCAGTTAGTACTGGCATGAATTTAACGGTTCCACCTATCTACTGTGTACTCTCTTGTTGGCCGTGTTAGTATTTTACCAGTCCAGAACAGGACGTATTTTCCACAACACTAAACCATGTGGAAGGTTAAGAAGGAGGTATGGAGGAGGAACAGTGGAAGAAGTTAGGGACAAACCTGATAGATTTGCTAAAGACAAATTCGAATTAAATTTGAAGAACAATCCACATGTGGAAACCTTTTCAACTTCGACTGAACTCCCTTTACGAGTGCTGATAAGATATGCTCCATTGGTTTCCGTAGATGTCAAGCGGACTTTCTTGCTATATAAGGATCTCCTGAGTTCAAAGCGCCAGCGACTTACTGTCAAAAACTTTGAAATATTGTATGTAATCCAATATAAGATGTTGATTAATTATTAGTACCGAGTAAAATGGATAAATAACGTTCATGTAACTGGTTTAAACCTTAATAAAATGATTTCATCAACACCTTTTTGCACATTTTTGTATGTATTTTCAGAACCTTTTTTTGCCCCTTTTCTGGCCATACTTTCCACCTTAAAACCCTCTCCCTAGTAATGAGTATCAGTGCCCAACTACTTTGTAAGCTTATCTCAGCCTGTAAAATGAAGTTTCTCCGTGACACCCTTTATTTTTCGAAGCGTCTTTGTAGCTTGTAGCTTTTGTTTTATAATATGTTAGATGGCTTGTATTGCTACATCGCTGTTGTGATCGAAACATACTTGATGGCAGATGCACGTTGAAAAATAAGATAATTGATCTCCTAGGATACCAGTTCTGAACATCTAGATATTATATTTCTGACAGTTTCCTGTTCCAAATTTCATGCGCGAAACCATATACTGTATATCATACAATTTCTTGCAGCCACCACTTGATCCTAGATAGCAATCATGTATCCTTCTATTTCAGGGAAAATTTTGCCCGCTGATAAGCCCCGTATTCGACATTAATATCCCCCAGTTCAGCTGCAAATTTCCCATGCAAGTTTTTCTGTCTGCATATGGTGGTGATTTCCTCCAATATGGCTATTTTAGGGTGAACATCATCTTGATTGAGGTTCAGTGGTGTGTAGTTCTCATCAGTCATCCGCAGTAGATGTTTGTTTTACGTTCCACTAGCTCGGACAAGTCCATGGCAACGACGGGATAAGGCAGGACTAGGATTGGAAAGGGCCTTCATCAAAGTACAGTCTCAGCATTTGCCTGGTGTGAAAATGGGGCTACCGACAGTTTGGTTCGGTCCCACCATTTCCCGAATGCAAGCTCACAGCTGCATAATTAAGAAGGGTTTCAATCTTGTCGCACTAAGAATATACGTCTCTCTTCAAGAACATTACTCTTTAACGATACATGCTCATTCATTCACCAACAGTACTCTCCTCATACATTTTACAAATGTTTTATATGTCAGCATTTTCATGGAAGGACACAATATTTTGTCGAAAATTCAACATATTTCTACCCAGTTTCGAAGCTCACTAAAACTCACGGTTTTTTTCCCTTGTTGTAACGAACTAGACGGAGAGACCCAGTCAAATGACACTTTGCGTGTGACAATAAGTACAGTCCAGATTCGTATGTTATTCCTAGTGAACGAAGCCTGGACACCATTGCCTAGAGGCGACTACATGTTTAACGAACTCTGGCTGTAGGGTACCGTCAGATATTAACTTTACTGATGCACCTTCAGGTTAGTATGCAAAATATTACTCCCTTAACCTGTTCAGGTCATGCCCTGGGATGTGAAATAGTTTCTTGTTAATTTTTCATCAATCAATCAATCAATCAATCAATCAATCAATCAATCAATCAATCAATCAATCAATCAATCAATCAATCAATCAATCGATCGATCAATCAATCAATCATTACTGATCTGCAATTAGGGAAGTACCCCACGTGGCAGATTCCCTATCTGTTGTTTTCCTAGCCTTTTCTTAAATGATTGCAAAGAAATTGGAAATTTCTTGAACATCTCCCTTGATAAGTTATTCCAATCCCTAGCTTCCCTTCCTATAAACGAATATTTTACCCAATTTGTCCTCTTGAATTCCAGCTTTATCTCCAAATTGTGATATTTCCTACTTTTAAAGACACCACTCAAACATTCGTCTATGGACTGTATCGAGATTGACATGTCTAAAGCATTTGATAGGGTGGATCATGGGAGACTACTGGCAAAAATGAGTGCAATTGGACTAGACAAAAGAGTGACTGAATGGGTTGCTATATTTCTAGAAAATAGATCTCAGAGAGTTAGAGTAGGTGAAGCTTTGTCTGACCCTGTAATAGTTGAGAGGGGAGTTCCTCAGGGCAGTGTTATCGGACATTTATGTTTTCTTATATATATAAATGATATGAGTAAAGGAGTGGAATCGGAGGTAAGGCTTTTTGCGGATGATGTTATTCTCTATAGAGTGATAAATAAGTTACAAGATTGTGAGCAACTGCAACGTGACCTCGAAAATATTGTGAGATGGACAGCAGGCAATGGTATGTTGATAAACGGGGCTAAAAGTCAGGTTGTGAGTTTTACAAATAGGAAAAGTCCTCTCAGTTTTAATTACTGCGTTGATGGGGTGAAAGTTCCTTTTGGGGATCATTGTAAGTATCTAGGTGTTAATATAAGGAAAGATCTTCACTGGGGTAATCACATAAATGGGGTTGTAAATAAAGGGTACCGATCTCTGCACATGGTTATGAGGGTGTTTAGGTGTTGTAGTAAGGATGTAAAGGAGAGTGCATATAAGTCTCTGGTAAGACCCCAACTAGAGTATGGTTCCAGTGTATGGGACCCTCACCAGGATTACCTGATTCAAGAACTGGAAAAAATCCAAAGAAAAGCAGCTCGATTTGTTCTGGGTGATTTCCGACAAAAGAGTAGCGTTACAAAAATGTTGCAATGTTTGGGTTGGGAAGAATTGAGAGAAAGAAGAAGAGCTGCTCGACTAAGTGGTATGTTCCGAGCTGTCAGCGGAGAGATGGCGTGGAATGACATTAGTAGACGAATAGGTTTGAATGGCGTCTATAAAAGTAGGAAAGATCACAATATGAAGATAAAGTTGGAATTCAAGAGGACAAACTGGGGCAAATATTCATTTATAGGAAGGGGAGTTAGGGATTGGAATAACTTACCAAGGGAGATGTTCAATAAATTTCCAATTTCTTTGAAATCATTTCGGAAAAGGCTAGGAAAGCAACAGATAGGGAATCTGCCACCTGGGCGACTGCCCTAAATGCAGATCAGTATTGATTGATTGATTGATTGATTGATTGATACAGATGCCATTTCATGCCATCTCTCCACTGATAGCTCGGAATATACCACTTAGTCGAGCAGCTCGTCTCCTTTCTCCCAAGTCTTCCCAGCCCAAACTTTGTAACATTTTTGTAACGCTACTCTTTTGTCGGAAATCATCCAGAACAAATCAAGCTGCTTTTCTTAAGATTTGTTCCAGTTTTTGAATCAGGTAATCCTGGTGAGGGCCTCATACACTGGAACCATACTCTAGTTGGGGGTCTTACCAGAGACTTATATGCCATCTCCTTTACATCCTTACTACAACCCCTAAATACCCTCATAACCATGCGCAGAGATCTGTGCCCTTTACTTACAATCATATTTATGTGATTACCCCAATGGAGATTTTTCCTTATATTAACACCTAGGTACTTTCTATGATCCCCAAAAGGAACTTTCACCCCATCAACGCAGTAATTGAAACCGAGAGGACTTTTCCTATTTGTGGAACTCACAATCTGACTTTTGACCCTGTTTACCATCATACAATTGCCTACTGTCCATCTTACAACATTATCGAGGTAATTTTGTAGTCGCTCACGACCTTGTAACTTATTCGTTACTCTGTACAGAATAACATCATCTGCAAAAAGTCTTATCTCTGATTCCAGTTCTTTACACATATCATTGATATATGAGAAAACATCAAGGTCCTATTACACTGCCTTGAGGAATTCCCCTCCTAATTATTACAGGAATAGATAAAGCTTCGCCTACTTTAATTCTCTGAGTTCTATTTTCTAGAAATATAGCCACCCATTCAGTCACGCTTTTTTCTAGTCCAATTTCACTCATTTTTGTCAGTAGTCTCCATGATCCACCCTATCAAATGCCTTAGATAGGTCAAAAGCGATACAGTCCATTTGACCCCCTGAATCCAAGATATCTGCTATATCTTGTTGGAATCCTTCAAGTTGAGCTTCAGTGAAATAACCTTTCCTAAACCCAAACTGCCTTCTATCAAACCAGTTATTATAATCTAATATAATCAGAAGTAATGCTTTCCCGAAGCTTACATGCAATGCATGACAAGCTGACTGGTCTGTAATTTTCAGCTTTATGTCTATCACCCTTTCCTTTATACACATGGACTACTATAGCAACTCTCAATTCATTTGGTATAGCTCCTTCTTGCAAACAAGAATCAAATAAGTACTTCAGATATGGTACTATATCCCAACCCATTGTCTTTAGTATATCCCACGAAGCCTTATCAATTTGAGCTGCTTTTCTAGTTTTCAACTTTTGTATCTTGCTGTAAATATCGTCGTTATCATAGGTACATTTTAATACCTCTTTACTATTAGTCACCTCCTCTATCTGGACATTATCCTTGTAACCAACAATCTTTACATACTGCTGACTGAATACTTCTGCCTTTTGAAGATCCTCGCATACACACTCAGCTTGTTCATTAATGATTCCTGAAATGTCCTTTTTGGAGCCTGCACAAAGTAACCGAAGAAATTAGGGCCTGTTTCAAATATGTGGATAATTTTTATCAACAATGAAAAAGGTGTTTTGGAAAATTCGCCTTCTGAAATTTTAATTTTCAGGCAAAGTGTTCCTTCCTCCGAAACCACCATCTCCCGAATGCAAGATCACACCTGCATAACCACAGCAGGGACTCTATCCTATTACACTAAGAACATACACCTCGGTTCATGAATATTACTCTTATCGATACATACCCATTGATTCACCAACAATACTCTCCTCATATACTTCACAAATATCTTATATGTCTGCAAATTTATGGAAGGACACAATGTTTTGTAAAAAATTCAACATATTCCCAAGCTCGCTAAAACACACCTTTCTTCCTGACTGTAACAGAACTGGATGGATATACCCTATATTATTAACCTACGTTTTATACATTATGATATCCAATATTTTAATAGGCAAAGAATTAATATACAGGGTGAAGCGTAATTCGCGCACTTTCGTCTTGCGAGTATATCATCATCATCATCATCTGTTTACCCTCCAGGTTCGGTTTTTCCCTCGGACTTAGCGAGGGATCCCACCTCTACCGCCTCAAGGGCAGTGTCCTGGAGCTTCAGACTCTTGGTCGGGGGATACAACTGGGGAGTATGACCAGTACCTCGCCCAGGCGGCCTCACCTGCTATGCTGAACAGGGGCCTTGTGGAGAGATGGGAAGATTGGAAGGGATAGGCAAGGAAGAGGGAAGGAAGCGGCCGTGGAGGAGAAGTGGGAAACCACGGAAAACCACTTCGAGGATGGCTGAGGTGGGAATCGAACCCACCTCTACTCAGTTGACCTCCCGAGGCTGAGTGGACCCCGTTCCAGCCCTCGCACCACTTTTCAAATTTCGTGGCAGAGCCGGGAATCGAACCCGGGCCTCCGGGGGTGGCAGCTAATCACGCTAACGCCTACACCACAGAGGCGGACCCTTGCGAGTATATCCGGTAGAAAACGGACGTTGAAAAGTAGCAATCTGGCAACACTGTAACCACATGTAGAGTAAATACCGCTGTCAGCACGCTGTCGTCGTGCTGTACGGTTGGTGCAGTGGGTAGAGTTTTTGGTTGGCATGCAGGAGGTCGATGGTTCGATCCTGGGCTGAGGCGCATTTTTATTTGCTAATTTCCATCTGACATTACCTACTGTAATACAGTAAGACACCGTTTCTGAGGTCACATGTATCCTACATTTACAACATTTTGTAACGCTGAAACAAACAGGTTTCACATCTAGTAGATGAAGTGGTGCGAATAAATTCACGCTCACGACGTGGAAAGGGCGCCTTTCAAGGCTGACCAATGAAAACGATTGTTCGTCCATTTCTAGGATCGTAGTATATAAGTGCAAATGGTTTCTAGAGGACCCACTGCAATCACTGTTGACGATTAAGATGTCAGATACCATACCACCTGGACTACATTTACGAAAGAAAAAACATACGCCTGTACCCAGGATCGACCACTCGACCTCCTGCATGGTACCCAAAACTCTATTCACTGCACCAACTGTACAGTATGAAAAACTCCTGCTGACAGAGGTAGTTACCATACATGTGGTTACAGTGTTGCCAGATTGCTACTCTTCAACGTCGTTTTTCTGCCGGATATACTCGCAAGACGAAATTTTGTAAGAGACATTATTTTATTGCTGGCATGTGAGGAGTCGCGCTGCGACGCCCGAGTGCGCGAATTACGCTTCACCCTGTATAATGATCCATGTTCTCTTTTGTTTCAGTCTTTTTAAGTTTTGTAATACACTCTATATCACAGCGCACGCAATTGTTCTTATACATAACCTCCTAGATACTTCTTCCGTTTTGGACATACCAAGATTTCGAAACATAATCACAGACCTCAGACCATATTTCGATTTCAGTATGGAGATCGGCAACTTATATCATGGAATGCATGTAATAACCTAAAATCAGCACCCCTGTTATTCAGCTGAGATAGTTAAAAGCTGAAATTTGGGAGGATTAGCCATTCTGATGCGATGTACGTGTTCGAATTTCTGATGACATTACGTAACAGTAGTTTCATTTTGTTCCATAACAGCCGGTTACTACCATATTTTAAAAGTCTGTGCAGGACTGTGCCACTATACTTCCTGCATGAACTGCAGATGACTATCTCTTTCTTGTGAAATAGTGTAGTCGACTGTTTGGTAGAATAAGACCATGGATTAACCTAAGGTAACATTCTCTTTTGAGCTCTGACAGTACACGATGACAGGCATCCCTCCATAGTCGTTTCCATCTGACCATTAATGCAGTTTTCATTATTCCTGGTGATGAATACTGTCGAGATAACATGAGATTTTTTGATTTACGTTGTTGTAATATTCGTGATAGAACTATATCATGTGGCAGGAAATTCATCTCGATTCTTAAGTGCCGTGCAAGAGAAGCCTGGTGGGGAACGTCGTTATAGGATGGTGAATTTTTACACTCTCGCTCACTGCAACATCTCTTCAAGAAGAATGCAAATTTCAGATCACCAAGTCCTTTAGGGATCTACAAATTGGGTTTTAAGAGCAGGGACATAGCTTTCATCTGAACATGTAATAGATCAAGATCCCCTTAGGATTACCGCAGAGTAAGTGTGGCTCTTGAAAGACGTTACAGGGAACGTAACCACATATGCCATCCAAGTGCAGATGTTATTCTAGTACCAATTGTGTTTTGGTATGGGAAGAATCTGGCTTAGACGCGAGATTTTATTCAGGCTGAACACATTTACATATTTCATCCCTTGCTATAATAGGAACGTCTTCTACGTTGTTTTCTGCAGTATACCTCGAACAGATAAGAGAGCGATATGCCACTTCTTCCTGATCATCAAGTGGGCACTGTTGAAGAATGCGATGCATGAGATCTTAATTTCTTGTTTAACTGTTATCCACTCTGGAAGTTCCTGTTGGACTCGATTGACCTTCCCCATTCACATCGCATTTATTGTGTGCTGATTCAATTTGACTCTTGAATGTCTTCCATTATCATTAAGTCCCGTGCATAAGCACTGGATATCCGTAGTTTGATTTGCAACAAGAGCGATGTCATTTGCGAAAGCAAAACCATTTTTTTTGCTAGGGGCTTTACGTCGCACCGACACAGATAGGTCTCATGGCGACGATGGGATAGGAAAGGCCTAGGAGTTGGAAGGAAGCGGCCGTGGCATTAATTAAGGTACAGCCCCAGCATTTGCCTGGTGTGAAAATGGGAAACAACGGAAAACCATCTTCAGGGCTGCCGATAGTGGGATTCGAACCTACGCGCACGGCCAACTCGCCCGGTGAAAGCAAAACCATTGATGTCTGTTGGAGAATTTCTCAGAACGTTGCTAATAAGAGATTACTGACAAAGAACAAACAACAGCATTGACACCTCAGTGAATATGGATCGGCTTCGTAATGTATCCACTAAAATAAACCTAAAGTGGCTGCACTGAGAAATTTCCCAATGAGTGCAGCGAACCTAACATCAACTCCGAGATATTCATGGTTCTCTCTGTCGAACGCATGGAAAAAAATCCAATGATATTAACAGCCTTGTCTTCTTGTTCACTACGGATTCACCGATTTCGTCCCTTGTGGTACATGCTGAGTTTATAGAACATGTTCCCACCCCTGACTGGTGTCTGAATGACGCATCTTCCCTAAAGGCTGAGAGTCAGTCACTTTTTCATATATTCATCGTAATCTATATTCGGCAGAGAAAGGAGCCGGGAGTCAGAAATTTGAGCTGGTTATTTCGTTTTGGGAACAAGAGCTATAAGACTCTCATTCGAACGGTCGAGTCTCTTTTCCGTAATGTAAGTATCATTCAAAGCTGCTACAATATCCTCTCACATGATTGGGCAAAATGCAAGGAGAAGGCTTCACCCAGATCCTCCGGCCCTGGGGATCTGTTTAGAGCACTAAGTATTATCCGCACACTTTATCTTAGTGCATTTGTGTACGGGGGTGAGGAGTAAGGAGGGAGCTGTCCCGGTATCGATAATGCTGCCTGGTGCTGCCAACTGAATGAAAATGAAATCTGAATTGAATCGAGAATATGATCGATAGATATTAAATTTCTAAACCGTTATCATCTTAAGCCAACAACTATGTCACATACACATTATATAACATTATAAAACATTTTTCGATGCGAATCTTATTCCTAGCATGAATTCTATACTTTGGCTTTGTTGTGTAAACAACAACAGCACTAGTACGTAAAGTGTACGCCAGATGTCGCACAACGATGCTTAAGCGATTCATAGTTTGTGTTTCAAAGGTTGCCAGTACGAATCTCGAAGATCGCCGAGGTCGACCGATTCAGCACTAGGGTGTAAATGCACCAAGATAAAGTGTGCGGATAATAGTATTGCTTTATAAACTCCTCCTGAGGAGACATCCTAGGTTGAGCAGTTCTGGTTCCCGATGCAAACAATGAATGTTGATAGTTAAAGTTGTTAGGACAGTCTTTTTCATATAGGATTTGAAAGTAGTCTTCTATCCTCTCCTCGATTTTCTCATGCTTATGTCATTTGTCCATCAGTTACGATACGTCGAATGTATTTCTGGTGTCCCCTCCGACAAATCTTCACAAGATGAAACATGGATGGCGTCTCTGGGCTGTTTATTTGGTGGTCCTGAGCTTGTATTTTTAGTCCTCTCATTTCTATTCGTTGAAAGATCAGTAGTTCAGCTCTTGTCTTCTTTATTCCGCTGTATGTGTTCGGGCCGGTGTGATCCTCCTTATATATATATCTTAGGCATTTGTAGCAAAATTTTATCGTCTGATTTTTCGACCAACCTTCATTAGCTATTTCACACGACGTTTTGCACAAATCAGCCAGCAAACAAGAAAATCTTCATATTGAAGGATGTCGCTCATAAATCACCACTGATCTGCATTTGGGGTTGTTACTCAGGTGCCAGATTCCCTATTAGATATTTACCTGGTCTTCTCTACAATGATTTCAAAGAGTTTGGAAATTTACAACATCTCCTTTGGTATATTATTCTAATTCCTCTTCCTATAAACGAATATTTTCCCCGATTCGTCCTCTTGAATTCTAACTTTATCTATATGAAAATAAATATGATATTTCTTACTTTTAACATCTACACTCAAGCTCATTCTTCTACTAATGTCATTCCGCGCCATCTATCTGCTGACAGATCGGAGCATACCGCTTAGTCGAGCAGCTCATCTCCTTACTCCGAAGACTTCCAAGCACAAAGTTTGCAACATTTTTATAACAGCCGGAGATCACCCAGAACAAATTGTAAGGCTTTCATTTGGATCTTTTCCATGTCTTAAATCAAGTAATCCTGGCGAGGATCCCATACAATGGAACCATGCTTCAACTCGGGACATGCCAACGACTTATACGCCTCCTCCCTTACATCCTTACTACAACCCGTTAATACCCTCATAGCCGTATGAAGAGATCTCTAAATGTTAATTATGACCTAGTTAAAGAGATTTTCCATAGGACCGGACGAGTTGGCCGTGCGGTTAGGGGCGCGCGGCTGTGAGCTTGCATCCGGGAGATAGTGGGTTCGAATTCCACTGTCGGCAGCCCTGAAGATGGTTTTCCGTGGTTTCCCATTTTCACACCAGGCAAATGCTGGGGCTGTACTTTAATTGAGGCCACGGCCGCTTCCTTCCAACTCCTAGGCCTTTCCTATCCCATCATCACCGTAAGACCTATCTGTGTCGGTGCGACGTAAAGCCACTAGCAAAAAAATATCCATAGGAAGATCTTTCCATATATTAACACCTAGGTACTTACAGTAGTCCTTATGAGGTATTTCACCCCATTAACATAGTCATTAAAATTGAAATGAGTTTCCTTTTGGTGAAACTTAAAACCTGACGTTTCACCTCGTTTAACAACACACCATTGTCTGTTATCCACCTTACAACATTCTCGAGATCTCTTTACGGTCGCTCACAATCCTGTAACTAATTTATTACTCTATAACAGCATCCGGAAAAAGGCTTATCGGTGATTTTCGTTCTTTACTGATATATAAGAAAATATAAAGTTCCCATAATACTGCCTTGCGAACCCCGCTTCCCTTCTTAATTATTGCACGGTCAGATAATGCTCTCCCTACTATAATCTCCGAGTTCAATTTTCTAGAAAAAATATAACCACTCATTGGACTCTTTCGTCTACTCCAATACCCCTCATTTTCGTTAGTCATATCGCTATCAAAAGGCTTGGATAAGTCAATAGCGATATAGTCCATTTGACCTCCTATTTTCTTGGAAGCAGTGCTTATGTTAATCCACTCTACGATCAGATATTCCAGCTTCTTTATTAGCCTAGGTAACCTTAATAACACACCATCTATGGTATGAAGTCAGATCAAGGATACCATACATATCTGTATTTTATAAATCGTTATCAATGCTGTTTCCATTTCTGCCATTCATTCCGTTTAGATCCTCGTAATGCAGGGTGATTTAATTACCAAGTTCCTTTTCACTCGCGGACCAAGTTCTGGTTGTCGTATTCTTCTTTCCTTCGTTTTGGCCATCTGTGGACCACGTTAATTCGATTTCAGCTGCTTCTGGGCTTTGATCTTCGCCCAGTAATCCTTCATTCTTTCACTCTGCAACCTTCTTCTCTCTTCCGTCCATGGTGTTTGGGTCCGCAAACCAACTTTTTCTTGGAAACTCTTTGTGTTCTTTATTTTCAACTTGTAAGTTTCCCTGTTGCTTATTTCCGATCCTTGTATTCCCATTTCTGTCAGGTCTTTCTTCACTTCCTGATGCCATTCTGTAGATGTGACCAAAGAACATGGCCCTCCTCTTCCGGATGGTGTCTGAGATCTTTTCTATCTTGCAGTACACTTCTTGGTTTGCTTTCTTCCTGTATGATCCATCCTCTGTTCTCTGGACTCCCAATATCTTCCTTAGAAGTTTTCGATCCACCAGTTTTAAGTTCTTGACCAATCCTACCTTTATTAGGTTCAAACATTCAGCTGCATATAAGGCTTCTGGACGGATCACTGTCTGATGTCTGAGTTTTGCATTGATTGAGATGTTCTTGTTATAGGTGTTCATAATTAGCTTGCATGCCAAGTTCATTTTGTTGATTCTCGATAGCAGTGCTTCTTTCTCTGACAGGCTGTTATCTATCCACTCTCCCAGATATTTAAATTTCTCTACTTTTCGAATCCTCCCTCCCTCCACTGTCATCCATCTGAGTGCTGTTTCGATGTTGGTCATGTACTGTCTTCTCGAAGGAGATCCGTAAGCCTGCCTTACTTGCTTGTTCCTGGAGCTGGGCAGTCTGGTTACGTGCCTCCTCTATTGACTCTGACAGAATCACAATGTCATCCACAAAGGCTAGGCACTCGACTACAGTCCCTCTCTTCTTATGCCCCATTCGTATACCACCTACTCCTTGCATTTTCTTGCGCCACTCTCTAATGACCTTGTCAACAACACAGTTGAATAGAAGTGCAGAAAGCCAATCTCCCTGTCTGACCCCTGTTTTAATCCTAAACGATTCTGATAGTATCCCGCTGAATGTGACCCTGGATGTTGTGTCAGTCACAGTCTGTTTAATGAGCTCTCTGGTCTTCCTATCTAGACCCATTTCTTCCAGGATGCGGATCAGTGTTTGTCTATCTACCGAATCGTAGGCCTTCTTGAAGTCCACAAATGTGAACACGAATTTCTTGTTCCTCTGTTTCTGGTATGCTGTGATCAACTTCAGGTTCTGGATCTGTTCCGTACATGACCTGCCCTTTCTAAAACCTCCTTGATACTCACCAATTTGTGGTTCCAATTGTTTTTCTGCTCTATCTAGCAGTGCTTTTGAAAAGATCTTATATGTCTCTGGTAGTAGCGATATTCGCCTGTAATTGTTGACATCTGCCTTATCTCCTTTCTTGTGAAGAGGGTGTATTAACGCTGATGTCCATCCATCTGGCAGCTTCTCTTCTTCCCAGATTGTGTGTAGTATTCTTGTCAGTTCATGATCGCTCTGTTGTCAGCATATTTTCAAAGTTCTGCAATAATCCCATCTTCTCCAGATGCTTTGTTGTTTTTTAAGGTCTTGATGATTCTCGTGACTTCGTCCACAGTCGGAGGGTCCGAGTCTGAGTTTGGTTCCTTGTGACTGTAGTCGAATTTCTGAGACGTTGGCTCACAATCGAGGAGTTTTGCGAAGTAATCTGCCAGAATCTGGCAATTCTCCACATCATTGTGAGCTACTTTTCCTTCTTGGTTTCTGAAGTTGAGGCTTGGTGGATATCTCCTCAAGGTGTTCTTGAATGTTTTATAAAAGTCTTGAGTGTTATTCTTTTGAAAATCCTGTTCGATCTGAGTCAAGCGTTCCTTTTCATTCTTTCTCTTCAGATTCCTGTTGGTCTTGGATGTTCTTTTCCTTGTCTTGGAACTTCTTCTGGTTCTCTGGTGTTTTCTGGGAACACCATTTCACCCACGCCTTTCGGAGTTCTTCGACTGCATCATCATATTCAGATGACTACCATGCATGTTTCCTTTTTTTCTCTAGAGGAACTGTGACTCTTGCAGAATCAATCATAGCCTCTTTTAACTGTTCCCATCCCTGGTACTGCCTTTTATTTAATTCTGTTGCAAAATCTTTGTGCATTCTGAGATTTTCTCTCTCAAACTTTGTTGTTCGAGCTGTGTTCCTGTTCTACTGGGATATTGGGATGATCTTGACTTTGATCTTGGACAGGAAGGGATCTGAATCTAAATTTGCACCTCTCAGGACTTTGACATTTTTGATCTCCTTTTCTGCATGTTTTGAGATCGCTATGTGATCAATCTGGAACTGTCCTAGGTTGGGGTTGGGAGATATCCATGTTTTCTGTTTTCTTGGGAGGTGTCTGAATGCTGTAGATTTCATGACCAGATTGAAGGTCCTACATAACTCTATCAATCGCTCTCCATTTTGATTAGTCCGCTTGTGGGTTGGTTAGTCTCCGATGATGGCTCCGAATCTCCTTTCTTTCCCCAGTTGTGCGTTAAAATCTCCAAGGAGTATAATCACATTGTTGTTTGGTACCTTGGATATAGTTTCCTCCAAGTCTTCCCAGAATTCCTCTACTTTCTCTGGGTCTTTATTGTTGCTCTCATTTGTAGGTGCATGTGTGTTGACTAGCGTGTAGAGTTTATTTGCTCCTTTGAAGTAAAGGGTGGAAATCCTGCCGTTCCTGGAAGTGAAGTCTGTGATTGCTTCTAGGATTCGCTTATTGATTATAAAACCCGCTCCCAGGTGAGGGACATTTTTCATCACTCTCTTACCTGGTTTTCCTTTCAAAATCCTGTACCCTTGTGATTCAAAAGCTGACTCATCTGTGAATCTGGTCTCCTGTAATGCTGTTATCATGATGTCTTGTTTGGACAAGGTATTGGTCAGATGTTTGAGTTTTCCAACTTTAAGGAGTGAATTGACGTTGAAAGTTGCAAAGTGAGTTACTCTCTTGCTCTTTAATCTCTTGCATGCTGGTGCGAGCTCCCCAGAATCCAAAGGCTCGCTGACGTTGTTCTTGACAACGGTGGATTGGTTACCACCTGGGGTAGTGCCTATGCTAGATTTTTCCATTATGCTGAATCGAATGATTTTGGCTTGGGTCCGATGCCTAGACATCGACAAGAGGTACAACTGGTTGTTAGCCTCAGAGGAGTTAGGTTCTTAGCCGTTCCTAACATGGAGATCAGCCGCTGCCCCTGAACAGCCCATTATGGGTTCAGACACTCAGAGTAGTTTTGGTAACTGCACTCTATTAATTCCTCTCGTCACCCTGAGCTGGGACCCTCACCAGATGTTACACACCAAGTCAGTGTGCTCTGGGACTCACGTGGGCAGGGTCGCCACTCCCTGAAGTAAAGCTGCCTCAAAGAGGGTCTCTACCCGCTACCCTTGGTTGTCGTATATTGTAAATATATGCACAGCAATTCTTAAATTCAACTTGACAGACATCTGTCCCACGGAATTCTGCTTGCAAGTTCTTACTGACTTAGGTATATTTTATCCAGTCGTGTTGCTCCCGTGTGACCTGACGAAGTGGATCGATTAATATACCATGCATCTTTTCATTGTAGCCCTTCTATTAGGGCAGAGATCGCTAGACGTCCATGGAACGTCTCGCTTTTTCCTTTTGCTCCTAGAACTGCATTGAAGTCACTACCGAGGATGATGCTCCCTCTGTGTTTATGAATAAGATGTAGTAATTCTGTGGAAAATAATTGCACCTCTATAATCTTACCTGTGATCCTGATGGAGCGTAAATATTCACCACTAACAAATCTCGAATACAGGTGCTGATTTCCTGTAAATTTGACTGCAAAATAGCTGTTCCTCGTCTGTGTTCACTACCATCAATGACTTAATCATATCCTAGGATGGTAGTAATTTCTTCTGCGGCGACGTCCTGAAGCATGACAATGTTCACTTCCTGATGGCGAATTAATAGGTTCAAATGTGACTGTTAACTTGCTGTTTATATGTAATTTATATTGAGTGTTATCAGGGTGGTAGTCAACAACATTGTCACAAGGATAATAATAATAATGCCGGCGGGCGGGGATCTACTAATGTCTATCTCCCACCCTATTCTCTTGTAAACGCGGGTCTTTTCAATTTGTATCCGGTTTCGATGCTCCTTCGTTTGAGAGGCTCTTTCTGTTTTCGCTTTGGAAGTATTTTTCACTACTAATGTTTGTGTCGCATTTCGCTGGTGCCCAAGATGGTTTCTTTAATTGTTGTTAAATTTGTGACAATGCGCTCACTTTCTTCTAAGCTCTGTTCTCTTATCACAATATCACTTTCTACTTCTTCCGACCATGGGCTCCTTTTTTACAAGTTTGCTTTACGTCGCACCGACACAGATAGGTCTTATGGAGAAGATGAGATAGGAAAGACCTAGGAGTGGGAAGGAAGCGACAGTGGCCTTAATTAAGGTACAGTCCCAGCATTTGCCTGGTGTGAAAATGGAAAGCCATATTCAGGGCTACTGTCAGTGGAGTTCGAATCCACTATCTCCCGAATGCAAGCTGATATCTCTGTGGCCCAAACTGCGAAGCCACTTGTTCGGTACCTATAATGGAATATGGTGACACTTCGGGTCTAAAGTGACCTCCTAGTGAACATGACCATGTGTATGTGAGAAAAGAAATGAGTGAATGGCAGACTGGTATAGAGTGAAAGGAAGTTCGTGAGCAGAGGAAATATTGAACGAACGAGTGATCAACTAACTTTATATAGAGAAAATGAAAGGAAGAATTATTTGCTATCCCTATTGTTTTGTTACCGGTGTCTGAGCCTGATTTTGTTGTTGTGGTGATATCAACTGTTGCTGTTTGGATAGTGTACTTGATGAGACTGGTTCCAGCGACTTTTGCTATGTTTTATTGCATACAACGAGTAATATATATTTTCAGTTTTTCAAGAATATTCAGTTATACACAGGGTAAAATATACATAATTATAAAAAACACGTATAAATTTACATCATATCTAACATCTTAGTCTACCTTGGTACACAAAAAGAAAAGAAAAAGCACATATATGCTAGATACTCCATGTACCAATCACTTATTCACACCTTGATGCACTGCACATATCGGTCTATATCAGTTCATTTTACCCTTAATTTTACAGTCATCATATTCAGTAACTGTAATCTATCTAATATTTACATCCAATTGTCACACAGTTTAAGTTGCTGGGAATGTAAATTGAACATGCATGATTATGCTGAAATATTGTTTTGATATATTAAAGAGAAAAGAGAGACATTGGAGTAGTTCATATTTGTGTAACTAATCTGCCTACAATAAATAGCCGTGAGCTAGCGGGGTCCCCCAGTTGGTCAACATTATATTGCTTCCCTCTACGATAGGATGAACTTCATTTGTTTTATACACAGTAGAGGTTGTGGAGAACAAAAGGATGCCAGACGGCGTTTTTCATCTTTTAACATTTTTAGGAAACTCACTAAGCAGGGTTTCTCGTCCGTCTGTATGTAGTGGAGAAAGCCCGTTGACAACCATATCTGTACAAAACACTTTTGCTTGTCATTTATGTCCAGGGAGAGAATACACTTTCGGACGTCGCTTGCGTTGTTGTAGCAGTTTAGACGCTACATAGAACTGCACATCCATGTTCAGATTTCAAGTAAGGTCATCCAGGTGGTATATCCGTAGAACTGCATATCCGCACTTCCACATATCCTGCAAAGGACCGATTGTACAATGCCATGAGGAAATTTATATTGTTCTGTCGCAATTATTTTGGTACTGATTTATAGGCACTGCTTCCCATTCCGTAGCTATGTGTGGTGTCTTAAATTGCTTATTATTTGGAAATGTTACCAGTATGTGAGGTATGCTTGGCTTGTTTTCCATTATTCTTCTATAGATGATTAAGTAGCTGGCTGAGACCTTGAGTCTGGAGTCCGGACCTGTTTGTCTGCTAAGTCCATGTTTTCTGTTTTCTTGGGAGGTGTCTGAATGCTGTAGATTTCATGACCAGATTGAAGGTCCTGCATAACTCTATCAATCGCTCTCCATTTTGATTAGTTCTTTTGTGGGCTGGATAGTCTCCGATGATGGCTCCGAATCTCCTTTCTTTCCCCAGTTGTGCGTTGAAATCTCCAAGGAGACTTTGTTTAAAGTATTGTGAATGACTTAGCGAAGATTATTCCAGAAAAAAACGGGTCTTGTTCGTTACCTACTGTAATCTTTTCTTGGCCGATATTATCGGCGTGGTAAGAAGGGCTATACACTTCTTGGACACTACTGTTAGATCCAGTCCTCCTTGTTCTTGCTGCTTCCAAAGTTTCTGCCTTGAAATTCTGAATAAGTAACTTCGCCAGAGGTAATAGCTGATGTCAAGCTCTACTCTTTTGGCGAATGTTTCGGGAAGTGTAAGATTTGTGGGGTGTACCACATTTTTGTGAGTACCAAACCATCTGAAAAATATTTAAATTCTTTGTTAAATTAGACGACGAAGTGTGTCTCACTTCGTTGATTATCGTGGTCCAGTTTATTTCAATCATCTGTTGAGCACTCTTCGCAAATTTCAGGCCGAGTACTGAAATGATCTCTCGAACCAGAATATTGGTTCCAGTGTATGAGACCCTCACCAGGATTACTTGATTCAAGAACTGGAAAAAATCCAAAGCAAAGCAGCTCGATTTGTTCTGGGTGATTTGCGACAAAAGAGTAGCGTTACAAAAATGTTGCAAAGTTTTGGCTGGGAAGAACTGGGAGAAAGGAGACGAGCTGCTCGACTGAGTGGTATGTTCCGAACTGTCAGCGGAGAAATGGCGTGGAATGACATTAGCAGACGAATAAGTTTCTCTCTCTGCTAGTTGTTTTACGTCGCACCGACACAGATAGGTCTTACGGCCACGATGGGACAGGAAAGGGCTAGGAGTGGGAAGGAAGCGGCCGTGGTCTTAATTAAGGTACAGCCCTAGCATTTGCCTGGTGTGAAAATGGGAACCACGGAAAACCATTTTCAGGGCTGCCGAGCTCGGTACGAACAAGTTTAAGTGGCGTCTTTAAAAGTAGGAAAGATCACAATATGAAGATAAAGTTGGAATACAAGAGGACAAATTGAGGCAAATATTCATTTATAGGAAGGGGAGGTAAGGATTATAATAACTTACTAAGGGAGATCTTCAATAATTTCAAATGTCATTGAAATCATTTAAGAAAAGGCTAGGAAAACAACAGATAGGGAATCTGAAACCTGGGCGACTGCCCTAAATGTAGATCAGTATTGATTGATTGATTGATTGATTGATTGATTGATTGATTGATTGATTGATTGATTGATTGATTGATTGATTGATTGATTGATTGATTGATTGATTGATATGAGCAAGCTTTCCACGGGTAGTAGATTCGATTTCTGATAGATGACTTCTGCATTTGATGCCTTTTCATATATTTGTATTGCTGTGACTAAATCGTTTCCTACATGACTTTACAGAAGGATGGTGATATCATCAGCGTAGGCACGTATAGCGAATGGTGTATGCGGATTCCGGATGCTGCTCAGCAGTGTATGAACGGTACGGATTAAAGGTTCTACACTTAGCGAAAAAAGGACCATTGATAGCGGGCAACCTTGATGGATTGGGATTGGTTTTCAGAACCACCCGTTAATCATAATTTTCAAGTGGGCAGAGTTGTAAATGTTCTATAGAACATTTCGTATGCTTGCCGTGATACCAACATGGTCAAGTTAGTGGTTGACTTCATCACACGCCTTGTCGAAATCCAAGTTGATTATTGCTCCCTAATGAACATCATTCATTTCAAATGCTAGAATTGCATTTCCTATTGCTTGTAGGTGATGTATGATCTTTCGATTAGATATGCTACAAGTCTGACCTTGTTTGATTAATGTATTCATCAATAGTCGCATCCTATTGCCTATGATTTTCTTCAACACTTTATATTTCGTATTGATCAGTGTACGGAGTCGGAAGTCTGACATGGTACTTGGTGATATATTTTTGGGTTTTAGGGTAATAATACCTTAATTGCGGCCAGTACAATCATAACGGCTTTTCGGTAGGATATTAATCAGTTCAAGGAGCGTTGACTTGATAATTTTCCGGAATTTTTTGCAAAACGTATACGTGGTTCCATCTGGGCCGGGCGAAGATGTATCACTTCCTGATCGAATAGCAACAGATTAGTTCATTCTTAGTGATCTAACAGTTAAGTCTCCCTCGTTACGACTGGGATGGTTGACAGTAGAGTTCGGTCTGCGCGAATTTTCTTAGTGAAGGTACACATTCAACAGGAGTATATTGTCGTCTATCAATACTGACGTGATCCTGCCACCTGTATGAGTTTCACTTAGTGTAACTGTAGACGATGGCCGTTCATTGACCGTGACACTCCCAGACCAGCCCCATATAAGACCCATGACTGGATCTACGATACTCGCATCTTCTCCGATGTTAACAATGTAGCTGTATTGTGATTCCAGAAAGGAAAGGTAGTCCGTGTTTACTTCGTGTAAGAATAGAACCTATAAGCCATAATCCCGAATAAGTTCTCGCAAAAGTACTTGTTTACATCTGCTCCTGAGGGAGTTTACTTTTAACGTACCATATGTATGTAATCACACCACTGTTATAACACGTCATTCTCATCTCGACATTCTGAGTTTTTGCCCAATCTCCAGATTATTTTTTCTGAAGGTTTTTACTAAGTCCTATCGGAACCTTTTGTCGGGTCATTTTCCTCTCTTGGTCGTTTCAAGCGTGGGTCTCTGACACTAATCTGAGATGTATGTTTAGATATGGTGGTAGCAATGGAACTGTCACTTAGCCGCTGTTCTAATTCAGTACAGATGTTAAGACCATATACAGAGTTGTCTTTGGCAGGGTCCTCACAGTTAATTTGTTCACTATCTATTGTATGATTATTCAGGAGCTTTGATGAGGTCTCGCTAATAGTGCCTGTTTGTTGATAATTCCCATTTGAATTTTCTTCACATATTTCTATGTGTTGTATCCTTATTCACATCCGGGTTGTTATTTCCTTCGTTTGTATCGATTATCATGTGCGTAGAACTACGCTGTTGTTGTTTTTATTGTTGTTGTTGTTGTTGTTGTATACTTGTCTGGATATCTAGCATGTTTATTATGTGTAGCTCTTTTGTGTGTGATGTTGCGTCAGGTTGTTGTTGCTCGGCTGAGCTTACTGCGTCAGAAGTACCTTGAGGCTGTTTATCTGTCTCTCGCAGCTTAAGTTTGCCAGCCGTTTGCAACACAGGAAAGGACAGGTCTTGAGTTGATGACGTTGAAATCTGGTTTTTCGTTGATGTTAGCCTAATTTTATGCAATATGGTTCGGTGTGTAGGTAGTTTACCTATTGACAAAGTTGCCCAAGTTGGTATGTCACGGTTAACTGGTGTCTGCACTGGCAGTTTACGCTTGGGACAACTGGTCATAAAATGCCCTATTCCATTGCAAAAGAACATGTTGTAGGCTGATTATCATAGCTAATTAACAGCGTATAACCAGTAATATCTAAATTATGAGAATATATGTGTCTTCAACATCATTTTAACTGCCCTCGCCCCATAACTTACTTTGTACTAAAAATTAGCGCTCCAAGCTTCATCAGACACTGATAATACTGTCCCATACTTGATCAAAATTTCTCCCTTGATCCTATGTGGTATTTCATTTGGAACGTTAAAACCCCGTAATAAACGAGTTCCAAGTCCTGCAGAGACTATTGTAATCGTACTACGATAACCAACGCTGTGAAGAAAAACTTGCTCACCTCAAAATTCTGGAAGTATTTTTTCCAATATTTCTTGATTCTTCTCCTTAATGTATTGATTGTATAATTTTGACGCCACTTTCATCAAGGTTTAGAGTATCGTAGATCCAGTCATGATTCTCATATAGGGCTAGTCTGGAAGAGCGCGGCCAGTGAAGTTAGTCACTATTTCGTTTTTTTCTTTTCAATTATCATTGTAATTCATTCTAAATAGCTATTACTACTGAGAGCATGCACTGTGTGTCAGGCATTTAATACTTAACACTGATTATCTCTGGCTACACACAATCACACAATGATCATCTCCTCTGCGCGATTCACACTGCGATTAGGTAACTAATATGTATACCTCGGATTTTTTGGTGGTAATAGGTTAGAATGCAAAGTAATTTGGTTTGTAGGAAGTGCCATGCAACCCGTTGTACCATAATGTCGGAAGAGTAGCATAAATTCAAGGAGTTCTATAGGCTGTACTCCTAATACCTATGCAAATCTCATAGCATAACCGTTGTACAGTGTAGGGTATACTTGTTACTGGCTTAAGGAAGTTTGCATTCTAACCTATCAATGCCTAAAATCCGGGCTCTACTAATATGTCCTCTTTGTATTGTTCTACACAGCGCACGAATGTTCATGCGTATTTGCTTCCGGCCGTGTTGTGCTGGGATCAGTGAAGATTGCCAAAACTGCTTTCAACAGTCTCAACTGTGTCTCTTAACAGCCTGTTTCGATTTCATTGCTAGCTCGCTGCGGACACTCCTGCCTGAATAGGTGGATGGCGTTGCAAGGAAAGCAAATTACTTTACCCGTCGTATGTAGCCTGTGCGCTACCTACGTCAATTGATATAATCGGCGGTATGGGAAATTTCAGTTCTATCCACATTGCTATGATCCCGCTATAAACGCTAAATACCAACTTGTGATTGTACCTATTACCGCACTAAGCATCATTTTTATTAAACATTTAACCTTTTTCCCTGCATTTATTCGACGAGAATGGCTCGATTCATTTTTTGAAAGTCAATCAGAGGTCGATATAATAACAATCAGTCCGCTTTGAACGATCTCGCCTTGCGATTAGTTAATAAAAATTGTGTCTCGTATGATGTGATATTTTCAAACTTTTGAACAGCTTAAAATATCATTTGTATGTTATAAAAGGAACTAATGTAAATGAGACTTCGGTTAGAAGGAATAGTTACTGCACGATGAAATCATTTAAGATTAAGTGCAAACATCTAAGCGGTACACGAAAAGAAAGAAGCAGCGAGAGATAGAAAAAGCAACGAAAAAATTGGTGGAAAGTAATTATTCTCCTCCGGATGGAGATGGCACTCCTTATAGTATTAACAGGGATTGCGCTAAAGAGAAAAGTGTTAAACATATAAGAATACTTAGGAAAATCTTGGGACCCCAAAAGAAAAAAATATATTTTGACGAAAAGAAGAAATGAAGACCTCTACCGCAATGTAGAGAAAACTATGGACAGAATTAAAATACGAAGACTACAATTTTATGGTCACCTTCACAGAATGAACAACGACACGCTAACTAAGAAGACTCTTGATTATATCTCCAAATTAAAACTCACCACCGGTTGGCTGTAATAGATACAACGGGATCTACAAAGACTGAATATCACAGATGACATAATAAACAATAGGGCAACTGATCGCTTCTGCGGATTTTTCTCTTTTGCAAATTCGACGTCGACCTCGGAGAGTGTTATCGGAGGAATAGAGGCAAGCAATTAGCCGACATATGAAGAAGTTCTGGAATGAAAAGAAGAAGAAAAATATTGTATCATAGTCTTAAGTTCTAAGCGGTCTATAAATTGGCCAAATTCCTTAATTAAATAAATAAGTAATAGATGCTAAAATTGAGAGAAATTGTAAAACTAAATATATAGTGACAAAATCGCTATAAAATATCTTAGCCTGCGGATTATTCAAATTATCGTGCTGATTATCGGTTAGATGTAGACGATGAATCTATAAAGTGCGTTATAGGTAGAAGCCTTATCAGCGAGCGAAACACCTAATGATTGTAAGCAGGATAACAAACGATTTTCCACTAAACGTTATGACAAATTCACGTTGACAGTGTAATGTGGAGAGAATGGTTGTGTTATTCGTACAAAAATGACTCCATGTATTGTACATCATGTTGACTTTCTGGACAGTAAAAGTCGCCTTCTTTTTGGAGGTAAGGGGCGTGATATTTATGATTGTTATCCAAAAGTATAGTTCGACACTATCTACCAACAATGCGTTTGTTGGGGGAGTGGGGAGGGAATCAGTGTTGAAAACGTTTATTGGACAAAAAGGTGTCAGTTCAGGGATTTTTACCTGGATCTGAGAGTTGGTTTGAGGTCCACTCAACCTACATGGTTACAGTAGAGGACCTGTATGACTGTGAGATGGCGATCCCGGTCTTGAAAACCAAGTAACTACGATCGAGATGATTTGTCGCACTGACCATTCGCCACCTCGTAATCTGCAGTTCTTCGAAATGAGCAGCGGTCACTTGGTAGGCCAAAGCCCATGAGCGTTGCAGTGCCATACGAGGGCAGGGGCATGGGTGTTGAATACAGACATAAGGATAAACTACTGCTGAAATTTGTGTGAATACGTTCCTTCACATCATGATCTCATTCAGTCAATGAAAGCACACCACTGAACGTAAACATTATTTTGTTGGACCAAGGTTTTGATCATTAATAATTGATTATCTTGTTAAACTCACGCAAAACATTTTCCTTCCATTAAGATGCATCCTTAAACCTTACCTATTTTCAGTCTTGTGAGAGATACAGGAGGATTTTTGAAAATAAGTTTTGTGTCCTGAGGAACAATGTCTTGGTCATTCACGCATTGCTGAGGATCATGATCATCCCTGATTTTTTAATTTTTTTAAGGTTTCTCTATCTTGTTCTCCCTTGAGCTTTCCAGCATATAGTAACATTAGGACCAACTTATTTTTCTTCTTCTTTCCGGCCTTTCCTCAATATTTGGGATGGCACTTGATATATATATATGGCCCAGTTTTTCGGACAGGTGCTCATTCGGACGCCAACCCTCTTTGGAGGTATGTATTTACTATTGCGTGTTTCTGTGGTAGTTGGGAGTGTAGGAGTGTTGTATGTATGTGAAGAGATGTATGGAGACAAACAATAGCATCCAGTCCTCGAACAGGATGGATAATTCTACGGAGTTCAGTCCTCGGCCCGGCTAGGGTCCTTATCGCCCCCCACTGGGACCAGGGACTCTTCTGTCGGGTTTACCATACCTCAGCCTGGAGGACCCAGTTTTAAGACGCCAGGTACTCGCCCTCACCCATCCTCATAAGAATTTGCTGGTCACATTGACTGGTGGACTCTCAACTAAATCGTTTGTTGAATTTCAACGGCTGCACTCACCCGACATAAGTGCACTCCGCAAGGGGCCATTGACCCTCCTGTTTTATCCTGCTTTGGGACCGACACTGGAAAGTCTAAGTCATTCCCAGTGGCGGAGTGGGATAGCGCTACTTCGGCGGTCTCATAAGAAATTAAAGTACTGTTAGTTCTAGTCGTACAGTAGCCTGGCTCCTTGACTGAATGTTCAGTGTGCTGGCGTTCGGTTCAGAGAATCCTGAGTTCGAATTCCAGCCGGCAGACACAACCTTATTTATAGAAGACCTGATGAAAGCTCATAATCTGATACCAACACCACAAAACACCAGATTCCTAGAAGACAGGCGACAGAAAGCGAGGGACATCAATCCCGGACTCCTCACCACTCCAGGGGTGACAAGCAACAAATGGAAAAAGGCCAACTACCAACTGCGCCATTTTTATACGAGAGTGGCATCCCACGGATTACATCACCGAATATGTTCAACCAAGGGATACCACAGCCCCACCGACAGATGTCACTGCACCATATGTGCAGGACCATGTAACACGAATCATATCATGGAGTGCAAGAACAGGACATTGACTTTGTCACACTATGCAAATGATGCTAATTTCGTTTAATTAATTAATACCTTGTACACAATGTGTTTAATAAATTATATTGAATATTTAGAAACAAAAAGTAAATTGCAAGGGACGGAAGAAATAGGTAAATATAGTGGAGTTCCACGAGAGAGAGGATAGCTACAGTAGGTATTGAAATATTAGTAGACACCAGGCGAGTTGACCGTGCGGTTAGGGGCGCGCGGCTGTGAGCTTGCATCCGGGAGATAGTGGGTTCGAATCTCACTGTCGGCAAGCCTGAAGATGGTTTCCCGTGGTTTCCAATTTTCACACCAGGCAAATGCTAGGGCTATACCTTAATTAAGGCCACGGCCTTCCTTCCAACTCCTAGGCCTATCCTATCCCACCGTCGCCATAAGACCTATCTGTGTCGGTGTGACGTAAAGCCACTAGCAAAAAAACAAAACAAATAGTAGACAGAAAATGGAAAAATAACACAGAAAGCTACACCATTATTAATGAAAGGATTTTAATGCTCAGATTGAAAGGTGAGAAAGGGGATTTAATCATAATAGCCGTGTATACCCCACAAGAAAACAAACGGGAAGAATCAGAACAGTTTTATGAAGTTCAATCAGTGTTCGGTAATGTAGTAGATGCAAAAGCGATTTTGTTACTGCGGCTGGTGATCTTAATGCACGTGTAGGGAACAAAACCAATTTCAGAAGTAGTTGGAAATAAAGGTGAATCTATTATGGATGAAAATGGTACAGAATCAACTAAAAACTACTAATAACTTTTGTGTAAAGGTCATTTATAAATTTACTCGTACATGGGCTGCAAGAGGACAGCGGTCAATTATTGACTATATAATGGTCAATAAAAAATTAGCTCCGGGTGTAACAGATACCAGAGTATACAGAGGTACTGATTTATATACAAATTATTACAGGGTCATCACAAAAATTAGAATTCTTGCTAAATGGAGGAAAAGAATGAATAGAAACGTACTGAATGATCAAGAAGTTTACAAAATACAGCTGTTACAAGACGAAGGAATAAAATACCTGTATCAGAATCGATACACCAGAGTTTAGTTGAGATACCAGCAAGTTATTATTTTAACAAATAGTGGAAATGCATAACCTCAGCAATATGGAAAACAGCAGTTGAAGTTATTGGAATGAGAAGAAAATTCGGGAGAAAAACAGGAATAATACAAACGGAGCAGGAATAATGTCCAGTAAGTGACAAGAAAACTGAAGCAGAAATCATGGGATAGATTAACAAGCTCAATAGAAGATGATATCCATGGTAGACAAGAGATGGCTTATAAATGAAACATCGCAGTAGTGATTAAAAAGAAACTGCCAATATTAACGTAACTGAAGAAGAAACATGGATAAAACACAACAAAGAATGATGGTATAATGGAGGTTATGGAGAGATTCAAGTAGATTAAGGCATAGACAACAATGATGAAGGAATTGGCCTAATAAATATAGAGGTTAACGATGTGCTGTTTAGGTCACGTAACTGTGAGCTCGCATTTGAGAGATGGTGGGTTCGAATTCCACCATCGGCAGCCCTGACGATGGGTTTCCGTGGTTTCCCATTTTCACGCCAGTCAAATGATGGGACTGTACCTTAATTAAGATCACGGCCGATGCCATCCCAGTCCTATCAGTTTCCCATTCTTGCGTCGCCGAAAACATTCGATATGTTAGTGCGACCTTAAACCACTAGCAAAGAAGAAAAACCCATCAACCACCAAGTTATCCCTGTCATTTTCATTTTGTTCATATCTGAGTCCTTATTGCCATATTTACACTTATTCTACACAGTTCACTAGTGTCCTCTTGGCAGATTCGATCCTGGCTTATTCCGATGATATTTGAAGGTACTCAAATATGTCAGCCTGGTGTCGGTAGATTTACTGTCATATAGAAGGACTCCTGCAGGACGAAATTCCGGCACCTCAGCTTCTCCGAAAACCGTGAAAGTAGTTAGTGTGACATAAAATCAATACCATTATTATTATTATTAATGAATATATTCTCCTCTCCTAGCCACGGATGACCACCAAATGGGCAGCGAGTGTTCGTTTATTGTAATCATAACAATTACATGCAGTTGGTTTTGTATTAAAAAATTTAACATATTCCAATTTTGGTCAAATTAAAATATCATTTATTTATACAGTGTACATCCCATGTATGTTATTTTGTACATACCTTAAACACCTTTGCCTTCTGAGGTACACTGACTGACAGAGCAAATGCAACACCAAGAAGGAGTGGTCAGAACTTTATGCCAATTGCAGGGTAGACTGACGTCACTGAGGTATGCTCATGATGTGAAATGCGCCGCTGTGCTGCGCACGTAGCGAACGATAAATGGAACACGGCGTTGGCGAATGGCCCACTTCGTACCGTGATTTCTCAGCCGACAGTCATTGTAGAACGTGTTGTCGTGTGCCACAGGACACGTGTATAGCTAAGAATGCCAGGCCGCCGTCAACGGAGGCATTTCCAGCAGACAGACGACTTTACGAGGGGTATGGTGATCGGGCTGAGAAGGGCAGGTTGGTCGCTTCGTCAAATCGCAGCCGATACCCATAGGGATGTGTCCACGGTGCAGCGCCTGTGGCGAAGATGGTTGGCGCAGGGACATGTGGCACGTGCGAGGGATCCAGGCGCAGCCCGAGTGACGTCAGCACGCGAGGATCGGCGCATCCGCCGCCAAGCGGTGGCAGCCCCGCACGCCACGTCAACCGCCATTCTTCAGCATGTGCAAGACACCCTGGCTGTTCCAATATCGACCAGAACAATTTCCCGTCGATTGGTTGAAGGAGGCCTGCACTCCCGGCGTCCGCTCACAAGACTACCATTGACTCCACAGCATAGACGTGCACGCCTGGCATGGTGCCGGGCTAGAGCGACTTGGATGAGGGAATGGCGGAACGTCGTGTTCTCCGATGAGAGTCACGCTTCTGTTCTGTCAGTGATAGTCACCGCAGACGAGTGTGGCGTCGGCGTGGAGAAAGGTCAAATCCGGCAGTAACTGTGGAGCGCCCTACCGCTAGACAACGCGGCATCATGGTTTGGGGCGCTATTGCGTATGATTCCACGTCACCTCTAGTGCGTATTCAAGGCACGTTAAATACCCACCGCTACGTGCAGCATGTGCTGCGGCCGGTGGCACTCCCGTACCTTCAGGGGCTGCCCAATGCTCTGTTTCAGCAGGATAATGCCCGCCCACACACTGCTCGCATCTCCCAACAGGCTCTACGAGGTGTACAGATGCTTCCGTGGCCAGCGTACTCTCCGGATCTCTCACCAATCGAACACGTGTGGGATCTCATTGGACGCCGTTTGCAAACTCTGCCCCAGCCTCGTACGGACGACCAACTGTGGCAAAAGGTTGACAGAGAATGGAGAACCATCCCTCAGGACACCATCCGCACTCTTATTGACTCTGTACCTCGACGTGTTTCTGCGTGCATCGCCGCTCGCGGTGGTCCTACATCCTACTGAGTCGATGCCGTGCGCATTGTGTAACCTGCATATCGGTTTGAAATAAACATCAATTATTCATCCGTGCCGTCTCTGTTTTTTCCCCAACTTTCATCCCTTTCGAACCACTCCTCCTTGGTGTTGCATTGTCACTGTCAGTCAGTGTATTTCCTGTATTTAAACGTCCTCGTTAACTACAGTACACACACCGAGCTCGATAGCTGCAGTCGCTTAAGTGCGGCCAGTATCCAGTATTCGGGAGATAGTAGGTTCCAACCCCACTGTCGGCAGCCCTGAAAATGGTTTTCCGTGGTTTCCCATTTTCACACCAGGCAAATGCTGGGGCTGTACCTTAATTAAGGCTACGACCGCTTCCTTCCCACTCCTAGCCCTTTCCTGTCCCATCGTCGCCATAAGACCTATCTGTGTCGGTGCGACGTAAAAGCAACTTGTAAAAAAAAAACGACAGTACATGTGGTTTTTTCCTCATTTTTTGCTTTCTTTACATTATTTCTTTTCCCATATTCCTCTGATGATGTTACATATTTTTTCCCCTTTCTTTCTGATTGCTTCCATTCTCTATTTAATCTCCTACTAAGTGCGTCAAGTTTAGGTTCATTTTCAGTTTTACCTATCCTTTCTGATTTTTCTCGTTTCTTTACAGTCTTTTAGCAGATGAATAATACGCCCTCAAAACTTGTTCTGTTCCGATCCTGGTGGTATTAGGTTTCATGAGGCTACAGGAGACTTCTATTTTTACGTTCTTTATTGTCCTTTCTATTTTCTTGTCTTTAACTGTTTATCATTCTTTTACTGTTATACTAATTCTCCAGTGTGTGAGAACGTAACCTCTTCCTCCTTCAAGCAATGTTAAAGGTGCTTTCTACCTCATTGTTTTCCGGTTCCATGGCTAAATTGTTAGCATGCTGGGTCCCGGGTTCGATTCCCGGCAGGGTCGGGAATTGTAACCTTAATTGGTTAATTTTGCCGACACGGGGGCTGGGTGTATGTGTTGTCTTCATCATCATTTCATCATCACAACGTGCAGGTCGCCTACGGGAGTCAAATCGAAAGACCTGCATCTGGCGAGCCGAACATGTCCTCGGACACTCCCGGCACTAAAAGCCATTTCATTTTTAACTCATTGTTTTGTTCTTGATGAAGTGACGTTACTTCTATGGTATGGTTCGTATAGCTGTAAGCTTCCGTCTTCCTGTGGGAGTGTGTGGGTTCCAGTCCCAAAACTTGCAGGCCTGATGTTAATATTTCATGGTTTCTCATTTACATTCTAGCTAAATGGTAGAGTTATACCCTTTATTACCAGAGTCGTCGAAAGAAAAAGAAAGTAGTTTGGGCCCTTGAGGTCAATCACTGCCTACGCCAAATCCATACCCCACTGTGTAACAGTGTACAATCTGTACGTTCTTCTCATAGCTCTGAGACACGCCTCAGGGAGCCTTTTAAAGTCTTGTCTTTCTTAAGATACAATTTTTTTCCTCGCGCTGCCTTCTAACCTTCATCTTTCCTCTTTCCCTACGCACAGTTCAGCTGCAGACTTGCTGAAGCCTCGAAATGATTCCTTCTGGCAGTGTCATGTAATGCGATGCCTCTGTATATTTTTAATCGCTCCACTTCTCGCGAGTCTCAGCATTTAACAGTGAGACGCGCTATCTATAGCTAACATCATGTCCCCCACTGAGGCCACTACAAACTTCTTCATTTGGAAGCATGATGCTAAGTCCTAGGTCAGGGAATGGACCATTTAACACATGTATTCCTGCAAGCCTTTTAATATTAACGACTTGCCTTTAAACCAGACTTTCAACATGTGTGTGCTGCCTTGTCTAGAGGAAAGTTATTCTATTATTATTTTAGTATTCCGAGAAGTACTCGCCATTTGCGTTATTAGTCTTGTCTGAAAAAACCTAGTCTACTTTCACCGCTCAGTCAACTCAAACACAGCGTTCTTTACGATGCACACAAAAAGCAAAACCATCTCTGTACGGACCCACACTTGGAGGGTCCCGCTATCTGTTACCTCGGCACTAACAACAAGACCTTGCCACCAATTTTATCTATTTTCAATGTACGTGCAGAACACGACGAAAACACTCCCTAGTTCAAATTGTAAGATGCAAATCCTAGCCAGTTAATATAAAATGGAATTTGAATATTTCAAGAGTAGGCCTACTGAGCGAGTAGACCGTGCGGTTAGGGGCGCGCAGCTGTGACCTTGTATTCGGGAGATGGTGGGTTCGAACCCGAATGTCGACAGCCTTGAAGATGGTTTCCCGTGGTTTCCCATATTCACACCAAACAAATGTTGAGGCTGTACAATAATTAAGGCCATGGCCACTTCTTCCCACTTCTAGCCCTTTCCTATCCCATCGTCGTCGGTGCGACGTAAAATCAATCGTAATATATCGAGAGTGTTCCACAAGACAAACATGCGACACATTCCCACAACGAACGCGCAGCGCAATTAGTAAGCTCTCCGCTTCACAACCTCGTATGTCACGGATCGAAACTCGCCTCTTTGGTGTTTCCGGGGTTTCTCTAACGTTCAGTTTGTACGTCACGTACACAGCAAGTGCATTAAAGACATGCGCAGTACATGTCTTTTGAAAATATTGGTTGAATAATGCACATAGTAAAAGTTTCTGTTGCTGAGGCGGCAGCGCCCCGGCCTCTCACCGCTGGGTTCCGTGGTTCATATCCCGATCACTCCATGTGAGATTTGTGCTGGACAAAGCTGAGGCGGGACAGGTTTATCTTCGGGTACTCCGGTTTTCCCTGTCATCTCACATTGCAGCAACACTCTCCAATGTTGTTATTATTATTATTATTATTATTATTATTATTATTTTGCTAGTGGCTTCACGTCTCACCGACACAGATGGGTCTTACGGCGACGATGGGATAGGAAAATGCCTAGGAGTTGGAAGGAAGCGGCCGTGGCCTTGATTAAAGTACAGCCCCGGCACATGCCTGGCGTGAAAATGGGAAACCACGGAAAACCATCTTCAGGGCTGCCGACAGTGGGATTCGAACCCACTATCTCCCGGATGCAAGCTCACAGCCGTGCGCCCCTAAACGCACAGCCAACTCGCCCGGTCAATGGTATTTCATTTCATTTGTCAGTCATTAATCATTGCCCCAGAGGAGTGCGTCAGGCTTTGACTGCCAGCACAATTCCTGTCCTCACCGCTAGATGGGGGCTTCATTTGTTCTACTCCTGACACGGTCGAATGACTGAAAACAGGTTGCATTTTCATTTTCAATGTGCTTACTGCCATATGTTTCTCTGAGGGAAATCGGGTGTTAAGTATTGAAAATATGAATCTCTGATTGTTAAACGTTGCTTGTTTTCAGAAACTACGTTCGTATTTTTAGGCAGTGAAAAATGCAATGTCATATGTCTTTTAGTGCCGGGATATCCGAGGACGGGTTCGGCTCGCCAGGTGCAGGTCTTTCTATTTGACTCCCGTAGGCGACCTGCACGTCGTGATGAGGATGAAATGATGATGAAGACAACACATACACCCAGCCCCCATGCCACTGGAATTAACCAATTAAGGTTAAAATCCCCGACCCGGCCCGGAATCGAACCCGGGTCCCTCTGAACCGAAGGCCAGTACGCTGACCGTTCAGCCAACGAGTCGGACTTTAGGCAGTAATGTGTTAGAATGTAAACTTACTGAAGTGAGTAACGGGTATACTCTACTAGAAATAAACTTTCAATTATTATTATTATTATTAATGGCTTAACGTCCCACTAACTACTTTTGCGGTCTTCGGAGACGTCAGCGAGCCGGAATTTAGTGCCGCAGGAGTTCTTTTACGTGCCAGTAAATCTGCCGACACGAGGCTGACGTATTTGAGCACATTCAAACACCACCGGACTGAGCCAGAATCGAACCTGCCAAGTTGGGTTCATAATGCCAGCGCTTCTACCGTCTGAGACACTCAGCCCGGTTCACCGTATTAGTACGTATCCAGAACATGTAGTACAAACCGAAGAGTTGTTAAACACAGAACAAAAAATGTCTAATCGGACACCAATGGGATCCGAACCCACAACTTTTTGATTTCGACTTGGCCATTCTTGTTCTGTACTTAACATCTCTTCCGGAACAACGTGTATATGAGCATTAGAGGTTGGCCATACTGATAAAAATACATTTGTTAAATAGTTCGATATCTCATTTTATCAGCTGCCGAAGTTAGCCAATTAGATCGCTTCGCGGGCGAATTCAAACGGGCTTTGCGAGGCCGTGTTGCTAAATCTGCAGGTGGATTAACAGCAGCCTGAGAGTCATACTGATAAATCGGCATTAAATACAAACACACCGTGGGCTTCAGCCAGTGTCACCGAAGCATATTTACCTATCAGCTGGGAGGTCCGTGTTAAAATCTCACCCCTGGCGAAGCTTTTATCCTCGTTTAGTTCTCTCAAGTCAGTCTTAAAAGCCCCTGGCCCGGCCGGGAATCGAACCCGTGGCAGCCGGGTGACAGGCGGACGCGTTGCCCCTACACCGCGGCCGGACATTTTCCACAATCGGTATGAGCAACTCTCTAACGCTCATGAACCTGCTTCACATTGTTTCCGACTATCCTGTATGTACTGAACACTGTCTAATACGCTGAAAGCTCATATCAAGTAGAATGCGGCCGTGAAAATAAAATATTCACTGAAATGTACTCTAGCCCGCATAACATATCTGCTTTGATATTTGCATAACCGTTAGGGGTAAAGCCAATGAGAACTCGCAGAAATTTATGTTGCTCACGCTAGACCACGAAAGAGCGGGCTGGACGACCACTAGCCAAAATTAGTTCGCATTCACACTTATTACTGCTTACTGCTATGACCAAATTCTTGCCCTTTCCTAACATATAGAGGCTGGTTTCCAATTGCAACTGAAAACTTCTGTTATATTTTTAGACCTCTCGGCCGCTTACGATACAGTTTGGAAAAACCGAATAATTTCTTGTAAAACCTCTGTCAAACTCATCATGATCATGCTCAGTGACAGACACTTCCAAGTGATCATAGGACCTCAAATAAGCAGACAGAATAAGCTGAAAAATGTCCTCCTACAAGGATCAGTACTGACTTTTCTCCAATTTAATCTATACATGTCAGATCTACCGGAAACTCTGCCAAAGAAGTTCTGCTATGGCGATGATATAGCTCTTGCTACAAGGCACAGCAGCATCAATGAATCAAGATGATCTGACCATCCTTGAAAGCTGATTCTTCAAGTGGAGACTTAAGCCAAGCTCAGCTAAAACTGAGTTAAATTGCCTTGTTTCCACCTCTACAACAAGATGGCAAACAATATCAGTACCCTTTGGAGGAACAAATCTCCGGAACAGTAAATTTCCTGAATATTTGGGAGTAACCCTTGATCGCACCCATTCTCTAAATACGGCAGTTAAAATAAAAATTCGCAACAACATCCTCGCCAAACTTTGTGGTACTTCGTGGGGTGTCTCTGCGGAAACCTTAAGGAGTCTTGTCTTCTCTGTGACTGAACCCTATGCTCCAGTATGGCTAAACTGTCTTCACGTGAAGCTGATACCCAGCTCAAACAATGCCATACGGAAGATTAGCGGAGTCAGCAGACTCAATCCCACTTGCTGGCTTCCTGTCCTCAACCACATTAAGCCACCTCACCTACGGAGAAAAGTCGCTCTTGTCAGAGAATATGGCAAGATCATGACTAATCTGTACCTTCTCATTCACGACGACATACTAGACCTTCAGAAGGGAAGGCTGAAGTCCAGCCATCCACCTATTTTTTATGCCCAGGAACTGAGAACCACTCTAATCCATTCAATGAATGGAAAGGGGAGCGGAATACTAACACCAAATATCTGCTTTAGCCTCTGTTCAGCAAAAACAGCCCTTTTACTAGATTTCATCTCCCAAGGAGGACATTGTCAGCTCTAGATAGGATCCGCGCAAGTACCGGAATCTGAGCAGAGACCTTGTTCAGATGGGGCAAAGTTTTGTGGTCCCCCCCCCCCCATGTTTGACTATGGTGCTCCTTCCCAGTTTATACAACATATTACATTCGAGTGCACACCGCGGGTCTGCGAAGGTGATCCATTGGACTTTGTTCAGGCCACACCTTCCGTGATACTGTGGCTGGATATTTTGGATTTAAGAATATAGATATGTCGTTGTTTCTTGTTATGTGTATTAATGTACATATTGTAGATAGTAATTTTTGTCGTCTTTCAATCAATACTGTACTTCTGAATTTAAAAGTCATACGATAAATGATAAATAAACTGCCTGAAAATCTCGGCTCTATTATTATAACTAATGACGTAAGAGTTTAGTATCGCAATGGAATACCCAGCATTTCAGCTCCATTTGTTTTATGTTTTGGTAAAGAATTGTGACCAAAGCGTTCACAAAACATTTTTCACTCGTCTTCAGTGACATACTTGATTCGTTTTTAGCCATATATGTACAGTCTGGCTCCTTGGCGGAATGGTCAGCATCGCGGCCTTCGGTTCAAAAACACGCAGCAGTGAATACATCCCCCCACTTAGGATTGGCCTCGAGATAGGCAACTAGCCGTAAAACTGAGCTGAATCCATACAAAGTGCCGACCCCATGTAACTGCGAAAAGGCCAGACAGAGGAAAATTTACAGTACGTTATAGGAGTGATAATGATAATAAGAAAAATAGAATATATATTATGGGAAAGCATGACGATTTGTTCTGGGTGATTTCCGGCAAAAAAAGTAGTGTTATGAAAATGTTGCAAACCTTGGCCTGGGAAGACTCCTAAGTAAGGAGACGAACTGCTTGACTGAGTGAAATGATTCCATCTGGCAGTGGAGAGATGGCTTAGAATTACATTAGTGGACGAATAAGTTTGAGTGGAGGTTTGAAAGTAGGGTGGATAAAATGAAGACAAAGCTAGGATACAAGAGAACAAAATGGGACAAATATTCATTTCTAGGAAGACGAATTAGGGATTGGAATAATTTATCAAAGTAGATGTTTCATAAATTTCCAACTTCTTTGAAATAATTTAAGAACAGACTAGGTGAAGAACTGTTAGGGAAACTGCTACCTGGACAACAGACCAGTGGTGATTGTTTTACACCTGAAAGCAAGAACGGGAATATCATTGATCCGACTGTGCGTTGTGAGTCCCATTCTGGTCAACCGGAAGCAGTGGACATAGATCCAAACCGAAAAGTAAACCCCATGGCTCAACAGCCCCGAAGGGCCTTGCACTACCAAGCTACCGCTGCTCAGCCCGAAGGTCTGCAGATTATGAGGTGTTGTATGGTCAGCACGGCGGACCCTCTCGGCCGTTATTCTTGGCTTTCTAGACCGGGGTCGCCATCTCGCCGTCAGATAGCTCCTCAATTGTAATCACGTAGGCTGAGTGGACCTCGAACCAGCTCTCGGATCCAGGTAAAAATCCATGGCCTGGCCGGGAATCGAACCCAAGGCCTCCGGGTAAGAAGCAGACACGTTACCCCTGCACCGCGGGGCGGACAGTGGACTTAGAGAAGAAGATTATTTATGAACCCACAGTCCCGTTTTATAAAGAAAAGTATGGACTGCAATATATATATCTGTCACATGGTTAATGGTGGGATTCCGGAGAATAAGTCCTAAATTATTACCCCAGCTTAGAACTTCATTAGGCATAGAAAATAAGCTGTTGACAAATTAATATAGTGGTAGCTCCCATCCGTGGTTCAATACTAGTTTTGAAAAATCATTTATACAGTCAATAGCCCACGTGGTGGCCATGATCGCTAAGGCGCGAAGTCTATATGGTCTGACACCGTGATTAGCCGGTTCGAGTCCCGTTAGTAGAAATAAATTTCATCATCAGAATGTTGGCCGGCAGGGTAGGAGATCGCGTACCAAAACCCTGGATTACATTCCTGACCTCTCCGTAGTGCTCATTATGGAGTGAAAGAATATGTTGTAACCAAGGTTGAAATTTACAAACACAACTTTTATTGCTTCACTTTATGATATTTACACACAAATAACTGAAATTTATTTTGAAGCAAAAAGGAATATTGAATCTTGAGAAAAGTCTGTCTTTATACAATATGTACAGGTTTGCAGTCTTTATATACACTTCTATCTTGAAAAGATAGTCTTTGTGAATTGACACGTTGATAGTCGAGAACTATCTGGCACACTAACATAAATGTTCATGAGAGTCCTTGTTTGTTGAAGTGCCTGAATTCCTAAAAAGCAAGTTCAATTGATTGAAGAAATTCCACCTAGCGAAACTAAGGGAGCTTGCATAAGTTAGGGAATGAAAATGGCTTGTAAAAGAATTACGGAACATAGGCAGCGGAAACAGGTAAGGGAGCGGTGACCAGAGGTGAAACCTCGTACTGCCAGAAATTCAGTCCACCTGGTCGAAGCACATTTTCAAGAGGAGTAGCCTCCGTGCTCGACGTAGGGTGTATTCTGGAGCTGGACACCGGGGCGAGTGGGCGATTGAGCAGGAAGGGAGCTCCTATTTATACTACACTCGATGGTCAGGCACGCGCACTGAGGGCTGCGCGTCGAAGCTAGCAGAATGATACACAGGCGCGCGTGCAGCTGGCTGGCGGGGCGAGAAAGGGAGCGCCGGACATACAACACCCTCCCCTCCTAAATACGCCGGTACGGCGTGAAACGGCGGCGGCGCTGGCGGCGACTGCGATGCTGGGGCGGAGCTGCTGGTGTCTCTGTTGTATTGTCCGGAGCTGGAACTGGGCGGAGTGGCGCTGTCTCGTCCTGAAAGGAACCCATTGTTATTAAATGATCTAAAGCTCGTTCAGCAATAGATTTATCTGGTTTAGCAATAGCATCAATAGCTGGACAGGGGCGGTAGCGCAGACGTATCTGATCTTGATGGCGGCAGATACGTTTCTCCGTAGTCTGTATCTCGTATAGACGATGACCCAAAGATCTGCAGATGACTCCAGGTATCCAGAGTGGGTTGGATTTGAATGTCCTGGTGTAGACCTTGTCGTTGAGGGAGAACTTCGTTGGTGAGGTCTTATGCTGGGTCGGAAGAGGCTGTAACAGAGAAAGTAAAGTTCTGTGAGGTCGTCCATGGAGCTTCTGTGCAGGAGTGATATTATCAGCGCCTGGTAGAGTTCTGTAGTTGTTTAAGAGTTGGAGCAAGGCTTGGTCTTTAGTTAAGCCTGAAGAGACAGCTTTCTTCATACTTCTTTTAAATGTTTGTACGAAGCGTTCAGCTTCACCATTAGATTGAGGGTGAAAAGGTGGTGCCAGGATATGACGAATGCCATTATGTGTACAAAAGTTCTGAAAAGCAGTAGCTGTAAATTGAGGTCCGTTGTCCGAAATGAGTACTTGCGGTAAACCTTCTGTAGTAAAGATTTTCTGGAGAGCACGAATGGTAGCTTCGGTTGTAGTAGTCGAATGCATATCCACGACATATGGAAAGTTTGACAGTGAATCGATGACTATTAACCACATGGAATGGAGGAAAGGACCTGCGAAATCGATGTGAACTCGTTCCCATGGAGTAGTAGCAGGAGGCCATGAAGCAAGATCAGAAGACGGGGCGTTCTGATTCGTTTGACAGTGCTCACAATGACGTATTAGCTTTTCGATGGCGGCATCAATACCGGGCCAGTAGCAGTGTTGACGGGCGAGCTGCTTTGTTCTGGAGATACCCCAATGGCTTTGGTGTAATAATTCGAGAACTTGTTTCTGTAGGCTAAGTGGGATAACCACTCGGAAGATGGTGCCTGCTTCTAGTAGTACAACTCCGGCACGAGTCGTGAGACGATGCTGCATACGATGATAAGGTGCCAGGCGGGCAGGAAGGGTGCTCTGAAGAGGCCAACCGTTGCGGATGTAAGTACGTACAGTAGCAAGTGTACTGTCCTTATCCGTAGCTTTAGCTATGCAGGTAGCATCAATAGGAAAACTGGATACAGTATCTTCAAGTTCTATGTCCAACTGAAGACATTCAGATTCTTGAGAATCGAAGGCAGTATCAGGACCAACGGGTAAGCGGGAGAGGGCATCAGCATTACAATGCTGGGATGTGGCTCGATATACAATCTGATAGGAATAATCAGAAAGGAACATGGACCATCTTTGAAGCTTTCTGAGGGAATTCTCTGGGATCTTATTACCAGGATGGAATAAGTGTACGAGAGGCTTATGATCGGTAATGATCAGGAAATGGTTGCCATAAAGATATTCATTGAAACGGCGAATACCAAAGATGATGGCTAAAGCTTCTTTCTCTATCTGTGAGTATCGACGTTGATGGTCATTAAGTGTTTTCGAAGCGAAGGCGATGGGGCGTTCTTGTCCATGACGATCCTTCTGGGAGAGAACTGCACCGACACCGTAGTCTGAAGCGTCAGTAGCTAGCGTGATGATCTTGTCGGGCTGAAAATGAGTGAGTTGTATAGCTTGAATTAAGGCGTTGTTGATTGTTTTCCATGCCTGTTGGCATTGCGGAGTCCACTGAAACTTAACACCTTTTTTACGTAGAGCGTTTAATGGAGCTGCCACTGTAGCGAAGCGTGGAATGAACTTATTATAATAGTTCGCTTTGCCTATGAAGGACTGAAGCTGCTTGAGGTTCTGATGTGCTGGCATGTTTACTATCGCGGAGACATTCTGTATACTAGGACGAATTCCATTCTTATCAAGTATATGTCCAAGGTAGTGAACTTGAGGCTGAAAGAAGGTACATTTAGCGAGATTCGCTCGTAGGCCATTGTCTTTCAATGTCTGGAGAAGAAGGCGGAGATTGGCTAGATGTTCCTGATGATCTTTTCCAGTAACAATAATATCATCCAGGTAGTTAGCACAACCGGGAATTGAGGCGGTGAGTTGAGCCAAATAGCGCTGAAAAATAGCCGCTGAGGATGAAACACCGAAGGGGAGCCGCTGGAGCTGGAGCAGTTCGAGAGGAGTGTTGAGTGTGAGAAATTTCTTAGATTCTTCGTCTAAAAGTAGCTGGAGATATGCTTCTTTAAGATCAACTCGAGAGAAGAATTGTCCACCAGAGAGACGACGGAATAAGTCTTCTGGACGTGGAATAGGAAAGATATCGGTTTCGAGTTGTGCGTTGACTGTAGATCGAAAATCGCCACAAAGTCGAACATTACCATCAGGTTTCTTGATTACCACAAGTGGAGTAGCCCATTGACTAGAAGTAACTGGTACGACAATTCCAGTTTGTATCCATCTTTCTAATTCTTTCGTGACCTGGTCTTGAAGTGCTAGGGGTACTGGACGTGATTTGAGGAAGCGAGGCTTAGCTCCGGATTTCAGCTGTATGTGAGCTGTATAGTCTTTTGCTGTTCCGAGCTGAGAGTCGAAGACTTCAGGAAACTGCGCTAGGAGAGCGGTAACGTCAGAAGTAGGATGCAATGTAGAGACGACGTTAATGTTGTCATGTATCTGGAAACCAAATAAGTTAAATAGATCCATGCCCATAATGTTTGATGCAGTGTAGTTGTTAACTACGAGAAGAGGAATGGCCTTCTGAATTCCTTTATAACTAGCCTGGAGCTTGATTTGACCTTTGATGTCAATTTTCTTCTTGTTAAATGTCACGAGCTGGATGTCAGCTGGAGAGCATGAAGGTGAACCTAAGTCGTGGTAGGTAGTCAGGTTAATAATAGAGACAGGTGATCCAGTGTCTAATTGAAAATCGACAGATCGATCAGAGAATGAGAGAGGAATGATGATTTTGTGATAATCCTTAGTGGGAAGAATGAGATTGATCTGATCAACTTCCATGTCTTGGCGGGGCTGTATATGCTTCCGGCGTGCTGCAGTAGTCTTAACAGGGCGGAGCGAACTTTGACAGACAGTCTTAATGTGTCCAAGTTTATTACATCGTTCACAAGTAGCTTTGAAAAAACGACAGTCACGACGTTCATGATGCTTGAAACAACCTCGGCAGGAAGGCAGGAGTTTCGAGGTGCTTTTAGAATTGGGCTTCCGTGTAGCATTACGAGAGGGAACCTGGCGAGAATGCTTGGTGGAGAGCGCCTTATCCGTACGGTTCACTGTAGCAGAGGACTTGCGGGCCTGAGGCGAGACTTGTGCAACTTCGTGTGGAGAAGCTATGGCTGCGGCAGTCTTGGTAGTAAGCTCATAAACCGTAGCAATACGCTGGACGTCTTCTAAAGAAGGGTTACTCTGCTTGACAGCGTCAAAACGTATTTTGTCTTCAGGAGTATGTAAAATTATCATGTCCCGAATGAGAGAATCAGTGTAGGATGAACCACAACCGTCCTTGGAGCAGATGAACTGGCAGGGTTTAGCTAGACCACGCAATTCAGTTATCCATTCAGTATGTGTCTGATGGGGTTGCTTTCTGCTCTGAAAAAATTTATAGCGAGCAGCCACTATGTGAGGAGCTTTGGCATAGTGTTCCGTGAGACGGGCTAAGAGCTGTGTGAAGGGTACCTCAGATAAGTGTTCTTCCGGACTTAGTTTACGTAGTAATTCACACGTAGCATTGCCAACCGAACTAAGAAATAGTGCGCGGCGGCGTTGATCATCTGTGACAGAATGGCAGATGAAATGCTGTTGCAAGCGGGCTAAATAAACTGACCATTCTTCCTTAGCCGGATCAAAAGCAGAGAACGGAGGAATAGCTGATGGCTGTGTAGAGACAGAAATAGCTTGAATAGCCTGAATTAATGCTGCCTGTTGTTGTTGCATAAATTGTTGTTGTTGCTGCTGTAAGGCTTGGAAAACCGTAGCTAGTTGTTCCGCAGTAGCCATTGCGAGATGCGTGCAAGAAAGAGTAAGGTAAGCTGTGTGTCAGAACTGGTGGGAGTGTCGTTGTTGTTAGCACGTCGCCGTAGAGTTGACAACTGGGCCCATTGAATTGCAGTGTTGGTTTCGTGTGTACCTCGTCGCTATAGAGTTGTCGACTGGGGCCGATGAATTGTATTTTGGTGCTTTTATCTCGTCGCCATAGAGTTGGCGACTGGGGCCGATGAATTGTATTTTGGTGCTGTTTTACCTCGTCGCCATAGAGTTGTGTTGTAACCAAGGTTGAAATTTACAAACACAACTTTTATTGCTTCACTTTATGATATTTACACACAAATAACTGAAATTTATTTTGAAGCAAAAAGGAATATTGAATCTTGAGAAAAGTCTGTCTTTATACAATATGTACAGGTTTGCAGTCTTTATATACACTTCTATCTTGAAAAGATAGTCTTTGTGAATTGACACGTTGATAGTCGAGAACTATCTGGCACACTAACATAAATGTTCATGAGAGTCCTTGTTTGTTGAAGTGCCTGAATTCCTAAAAAGCAAGTTCAATTGATTGAAGAAATTCCACCTAGCGAAACTAAGGGAGCTTGCATAAGTTAGGGAATGAAAATGGCTTGTAAAAGAATTACGGAACATAGGCAGCGGAAACAGGTAAGGGAGCGGTGACCAGAGGTGAAACCTCGTACTGCCAGAAATTCAGTCCACCTGGTCGAAGCACATTTTCAAGAGGAGTAGCCTCCGTGCTCGACGTAGGGTGTATTCTGGAGCTGGACACCGGGGCGAGTGGGCGATTGAGCAGGAAGGGAGCTCCTATTTATACTACACTCGATGGTCAGGCACGCGCACTGAGGGCTGCGCGTCGAAGCTAGCAGAATGATACACAGGCGCGCGTGCAGCTGGCTGGCGGGGCGAGAAAGGGAGCGCCGGACATACAACAGAATACGACGCTGTTGATGGTGATTCGTCCGTCGGATAGGGATGTAAAGCCTTTGGTGCTCTTCGTCAGGAGTAGGCTATGTTCCGGCACACGTTTTTCACCCTCCACCTTCCGACTATCATAATATATCACGTCATTCATTTCATCTCACTAACTCCTTTGATGAGATTGACGTCAACAAAGGCATCCTGTAGTAAAAACTTGCTAAGAAGATCCATTTTACCCCATACCAGACCCCATAGAGAAACGGGACATGGGTTGGACATACACACTTTCGTGAGTAGCGTACTCTTTGTTAACTCGCTCCTAAGTTCCTTTTTCTATCTCATATGGAATATTTCTTTATATTCCAAACTAATATGATGTAATTAGATAGTAACTTTAATAACCTCTTAAGCAGTATTGATAAGTTTTATATTGGAAAATGAAGTAGACTATACTTTGTCCTAGTGGCAATAATTCAGGGAACTATGGATTTCTGTCCCAAATGTGGCGGGCTTGATCCCGTTTTCTTTTGCAATTTATTTTACGTCGCACAGACACAGATAGATCTTATGGCGATGGTGTGAGAGGATAGGGCTAGGACTGTGAATAAAGGGAGCGTAACCTTAATTAAAATGCAACCTCGACCACTTGCCTGGTGTGAAAATGGAAAACTAAGAAAAACTACCTTCAGAGCTACCAACAGTAGGGTTCCAACCCACTATCTCCCGAATGCAAGCTTTCAACTACGTGACCCCAACCGCGTAGAATCCCGGTCCAGTCCGATTATATCTGAAGGTGCTCGAATACGCGGTAGATTTGCCAACACGTAAAGGAACCCCTACGGGACTAAATTCCGACATAACAACGTTTCCGAAAACTATAAAACCAGTTAGCTGGACTTAAAACCACGAACAATTGGTTGATAATTGTGGTAATATTAATGTTATTTCGTTTGTCTGTTCTAACTGCTAACAGCCTAACGCCAGGGTGTTGGAACTTCATCCTACAGGAGTTCTTTAACATTTCGGAAACAATATCACATACTTGGTAATTGACCATTTTTTTACATGTATCTTATAGTGTTACATTTCATATTTTCGATAAACTTCGAGTTCATTCTAGCTTAGCCTTTATCCCGTCTTGCGCATCCCCTTCTGCCATTAGTCCCCCCTTTTTGTAACAGCAATCATTCTCGCTACTTTCATGTCAGATACTTCCACATTATGAATACGATATCCTGAATCAACCCAGCTATCATTCCCGTACAGCAAAGTCGGCCTAAAAACATAATGTTGTAAGGATAATTTCGTCTAGGATCTAACTGTATTTCTTAAGGTATATCGATGATATGTGCCTTTGCTGGCAGGACCTAGCGGTTACAGTGCACTATGTCTTCTGGTATAGGCTACAGCAATTTTGTTACTCTCATTGATCTGTCTCTGTCTTATCCTTGGCTTTGACAATATGAAAGTGACTGAGGTATGAGCGATGCTAGTAATTCCATTCCTTCTGCAGCCAGTCCCTGCTATGAATGGTGTGAAAATGTTGCTCATAGGGCGATTGGTGCATGAATTTCAGTGGGCTTGGCAGAATGATATGTAACAGCAACTTCTGGCTCGGTCAGGAAAGCAACGGGAAACTACCTCACTCCTCATTTCCCTAGTACGCCTCTTCAGGGATGCCTAGGCCATCTATGACAACTGATGGCAGAGCTGTTGAGGATCCAACCAGACTTAGAGCTGAAGACTTAACATACACACATCGATGATATACAACTTGATTCAACTTCATAGTCTCGTGCATCGACTATGCTAATGGAGAGAGGGGTATTCCTATTTGATAGGGGCCGATGACCTACAGTAGATATTAGGCCTCTTTAAAAAACAATCATCATCACCATCATCATCATCACCAGTGTATTCCTATTTGAGTCCCGAAGAAGGTAAAGAGACTTTAATTAGCAATTTTCTCCACCATACTGCAAATATTCCTTTCATACCAAGATAGTTTTTCTTTCTCTGCTGTGTCCGGCTCCATGGCTAAATGGTTAGCGTGCTGGCCTTTGGACACAGGGGTCCCGGGTTCGACTCCCGGCAAGGTCGAGAATTTTAACCATAACTGGTTAATTCCCCTGGCACGGGACTGGGTGTATGTGTCGTCTTCGTCATCATTTCATCCTCATCACGACGCGCAAGTCGCCTACGGGAGTCAAATCAAAAGACCTGCACCTGGCGAGCCGAAGTTCTCGGACACATCCCGGCACTAAAAGCCATACTCCACTTCATTTTCTCTGCTGTGAGATCCAAAGGGTAAAATAAATGTGAAAAATGTCTCTGAAAAGAAAATGGCCTATGACCTCAGTTTGTTTAGTTTACTGAATCACTGTCCTAAATACAGTATTGGTAATGTGCTGTTTGTTCTGTAGAAGTAGAATATTTGATAGAATGTGGAAATCGATACCGTGGTGCAACTCATAATCCTCCTGACACAGGTGAGCACTATATCATATTCTACCGTAGGGACGTTGTTTTCCTAGGGGGCATTAAAACTCTTCACCACATGAATACACGAGCTAGTGAAGCAAACTGTACAATAGTTCATCCAAAACCAATGACCAAGACAGTCCTAGCCACATTCTGTATAGGGTTATCCCTGGAAGAAGATAGTGACATTCAAAGAGGAGACGTGGGAGTGACGGTGCAGATGTAGTTCCACGACAGTCCTCCAGCATTTTCAAGAATAGGATTGACCGTCTTAATTAGACTGAGGATATATATGCAGTAAAAATGTCCAAAATAGGCATAGAATTATACGCTAAAAGCCATTAAAATATACACTTAAATATGAGAAAAACTTTAAATTTGGCGCTTATATGCATTAAACCGCGAGTGGTTGCTAGGCGTAATGTAACGTGAGTGGTCTAGTGATGGGACATTCGATTCATTTTACTGAATCGATTCATTTGATTCCGTTCACGTTGCTGAATCGATACGGTGATCCGATTCACGGCTCATTGGTCACCGCTCCTACTGCATCTGTGTAGTATGTGCTGGTAAGACAGCAGCAACAGCATTCAGTGCTCGCAGCTGCCATCTGGTCTTCATACTATGAACTCCTTTCTTAGAAAAAATGCTACTTACTATAATACATCGAAGGTTTCCGGCGACGCAGGGTGGGAAAGTTTAGGATTAGGAAGGTAGCAGCCATGGCCTGAATTAAAGTACAGTCCCAGTATTTCCTGGTGTGAAAATGGGGAAACTACGGAAAACCATCTTAACGGCTGCCGACGGTGGGATTCGAACCCACCATCCCTCGAATGCAAGCGCATAGTCACGCTATATTAGCCGCACGACAACTCGCTCAGTCATTTTTGAAAATATGTATTTTTCTATCAGCTGAGGATTTTTTTAATCGTCATATTTTGTATAGGCTACCCGAGATGTACAGTAGCCCGCTGGTTTTCTGATTCAACATGCTGTTATTGCGTCTGTCCACATTTGGTTGAAGTCTTGTGCAACGATGTGACATATGAACTGAGAGAATACTGAGCCGTTCTTCCCAATATAAAACAGGTACGTTTGAGTGGTCATGAGCATGAATCATAGTCATAGGGCAGGCTAGAGTCGAGTTTAATTGTCAAATGTCAACTAAGTTATAATACTAAGATTCATTAAACTAATAAATAATATAACCTAATAGCCTACCTACTTACTAGCTACTTCAGAATTATGTTGTGACTACCTTTTTAACACTGCAAATAAATCCATCTATTATTTAAACCTCCCTGTAAGAAGAGGACAGTGAATGCAAATGGGTATTATTTTCAAATGAGCTGAGCTCGAGAGTCCATTATAGCATACGATTCTTTCAGTGTAGCATGGCTCACTGTATGTCTCGCTGCAGTGAGCCGATAAGGAGCCGTGCGTATCTTGTGTCTCACTGAGCCGTGCTCGTTCACGATTCTTTCGGTGTGCCATGGCTCACTGTATGTCTTGCTGCAGCGGAAGCTCGGCTCTCCGCGTGTCCAGTGAGCCGATAAGGTGCCGTGTGTATCATGTGTCTCACTGAGCCGCGCTCGTTCACGATTCTTTCGATGTGCCATGATTCACTCTCTCGCTGCAGCGGAAGCTCGTCTCTCCGCGTGTCCAGTGAGCCGATAAGGAGCCGTGTGTACCTTGTGTCTCACTGAGCCGCGCTCGTTCACGATTCTTTCGATGTGCCATGATTCACTGTCTCGCTGCAGCGGAAGCTCGGCTCCCCGTCAACGTCCAGTGAGTGCGCCACTCATCACTGTCCGCTGGGAGTAAGCTGAATCGTGTGCCGTGAGCTCGCCGTTCCTGTGAATCGATTCATTCGGACACTTCAATGAATCGATACACTGCTTTGAATCATGCATTCAGTAGCCAACACTAGAGTGGTCGCGCGTGAGCCTTTCTCTCACGTTAAAATAAATATGACATTTTTCACAACGTAAGGCTGAAATTTACTACTGAAATGAGACGCAAGTTCTACCTTAAATATTTTAGATAAATATGAAATGATTAGTTGTTTATTAAAGACACAAATTACTACTCAAAATAACATATGCAATGTACTTAAAAATAACTTCCGTGCTGAAGTTGTAAAAAATAAAATCTCACACATGCATTATATCTAGTAGTATTTACGTACAAAGCAAGGTCTCTGAACACAATAATATTTACAAAAACAAGAAGTGCTCATAATACAAATACTAACTCGTACAACAGGAGTAAATTTCCCGCTCCAGTTCAACATAACACCAACGTCATTAGTCGCGTGATGAGAGAAACCCTCAAGCCGCGTATACACTTGAGCATTCGCCCCGAATGAGCATGCGTTGCCGATGCGGGAGCGCACAAGCACGACCAGCATGGCAGTCTGTTGAACAAGTTTCCACTGTGTTCGGACCTCGTGCGGACCGAGGTCACCGTCTGTGTTTAGGTGTAGTGTAGTGTTTTGCTTGACCTGAGGCTACAACGCTGAATCGAAAATTGATCGTCGGCAGTTATTGTTATATGTATTTTTTGCAGTCCTTGAAAACAAAACAAAAAAAAAGAAAAAAAAAGGAAGCGGTGGTGGCAAGGAAAACTGTATGAAGAGAGATGCAATGCTCAATTGTTAAAAACGATCGGACATGAAACAGATGACAATTTTTAAAAAAAATTCACGAGGATTTTGAATGGATATTGCGTAGTATCAGGGCTACGATTGAGAGAGAGGACACGACATTTAGGAAAGCCATATCTGCCGAGGAACGCCTAGCTGTGGCACTGCGATTTACACGAGTTTGCAGTACTTCTTCAAAATTTCGAAACAAGCCATTGGCGGAATCATACCTGAAGTGTGCCAAACCATCGCAGCCTGCTTAAAGGATTATGTGAAGGTATGAAATGGCGTATGCCTTTTTAGTGCCGGGAGTGTCCGAGGACATGTTCGGCTCGCCAAGTGCAGGTCTTTTGATGTGACTCCCATTGGTGACCTGCGCGTCTTGGTGAGGATGAAATGATGATGAAGACGACACATACACCCAGCCCACGTGCCAGCGAAATTAAGCAATGATGGTTAAAATTCCAGACCCTGCCGAGAATGGAGCCCGGGACCCCTGTGACCAAAGGCCAGCACGCTAACCATTTAGCCATGGAGCCGGACTATGTGAAGGTACTGTAATAGAACTCGTCCTTGGGGTTCCACAGAACGGGATACTTGTGGTAGTACCCCAGGAGGATAAGAGAATTATCCTGGGACAATTCCATTTCAACTTGAAATTATCTTTCACACTCTTCCTTCACTTCACTTGCACGAGCGAGATCGCATATGCATAGCGATAGTCAGTCGGCTCATAGTGTTCGGGCTACCCCACTCATCAACCGTCCACACTGAGCACGAACAGAGCATGTGTTCACTTTGAGGTATCGACAACATTCGATTGGGGCTGAGGCATGCGGATCCATTCGGTTCGCCCTGTACTCATCTGAGCAAAACTGGGCAAACGCATGCTCATTCGGGGCGAATGCTCAAGTGTATACGCGGCTTCACGTAGCGCGCACGGACACATAGGAACCTTTGTTTTGACTAGGGGAGGAGGTGCTTAACCTTCAAATGTGAATCGCTCTACTCACGACAGGTATAAACTCAGCTAGAAGAGGGAACAGTCACCTCCTTTTCACCACTGTGAAGTAATATCACAATACAAATAATGTGAGAGAAAATCTCATATAGCGACCACTCGCGGGTTCAGGGCATTTATGAAGCTCTCTATCACAGTTTTAAAGGATAACGATGAATTGCGGTGTGATATAGGAATAAACGTCCAGGAGACAGAGAATGAGGTATTCAAATAATTCGACCCATATTATAACTGATAAAAAATACTTTTGTTCATAAATTTGCGACAATATTTTTAAGAACTTCCGCCATAGTTCAAAATGACAATAAATCACACGAGTTTTTACAAAGTTTTTGGTTGTGAAGGAACGCCATTTCTCAGTAAATACAAGTCTGTATGCTGAAAACAAACGTTTAACATCATAGCTTGCAATGGAGCAAATCTTTCTGTAAATAAAAGAAACGTTTCCCTGTATGGAAAGCTAATGATAAAAAATATGTCTTTCAAAGAATGAAACTCAAACATTGATAACACCATGCATCATTTCACAGAGCATCTTTGGCGACCAAGGCCTACAGTAACGACGAATGTGACTTCACTGACGGTACACTTCCTATTTCAACACACACTATACAAATCCACAGCCGCAGCATCTTTGGCGACCAAGGCCTACGGTAACGACTAATATGACGTCACTTTCGTCATACATTTTGTCGTGTTACACAAATTTTCGGATGAACCCCAACCATAAGACATATTCGTGACAAGAGAAGAACTCTTGAATCCATGGTCCTTCTGCCTCTTCGCTACAGATGCCACTTTCTGTACGCACATGAATCCTCAATATTTCAAAGTATGCCATTCTCAAGAAATCTTCCGATAGGTGCTGCGTTTAACTAGGTTCAACAACTGTCAGCACTGCCATAGAATCCGGGAGAGGCAGGTCTCTACTGAGTTCTTGCCCTTCATGCTTGGAGACACGCAGTCTGTAAGTTACTGTAGATATTCATCTTGAGAACCGTACCCCGTTTTCCTATTGAAAGTGTGCACCATGTATTCTAAGGTGTCGTTGTTTGCCCACTGTTGCACCACTCACAACAACGACATGAGAGCAGGCAACAAGCCGTGCTCTTTCAGATATGCTGGTCTGTTTCTCTCAATTTTCTTGTTAACGACCGCAGATTCAAACGTTAAGCAGTATTGTTGGGAGATCAGAAGAATGCACGTGCCCGGTGAGGAACGGGGCGAAGGGGTTTTCACCAGCAGAGCCAGTCACGCAATGGTTACTATAGCAACTCCGCTACTACCCAGACGACTTTATATTGTCTTCTACTGGCAGCTTTTCGCTCTTGTCAGTTGTAATCCAGCAAACTGCGAAGTGTGAGTCAATGTTTTTGTGTAGCAGATATGAGCAGATAAGAGCCGATCTGTCTGGGCAGAACAGGAAGTTCGTACTTGCAGGCCACATTCCTCACTCTTGCATTCTTCTCATCTCTACACAGTACCACCACCGGATAGTAACCAGATTTATGCCTGTTTACACTCGCCTCTTTTGTGACCAATAGCAAGCTTGCTTTGTCAGTGACAGTCCACGTGGAATACTGAAGTCCGCTCGCTTGTCAGGTCTCCAGTGTTGCACAGCTGCACGCAGTAGGTCATTCCATGTTAAGAAAACAGTATTGCTCTTATAACAACATGGTTGCCATATCGAACTGCTCTGCTCAACAGCATCACAGGAAAACGGCGGCACATGAATTTGTGAAACTCAGTATTTAAGTTCAAGATAAAAATGGAAAGAAACTAAGCTGAATTTCTTTTATGAACTCAAGGGGAACAGCGGCTATTTTTGGTTTGTACAGAATCAGAGGTAAACTACGGCACATACAAAACATCAGCACTGAAGTGTGTACGGCAAACTGGGGGAGAAAATAGACAAATATTGATTTTTATGGGCTTGAGGGGTGACAGATATATTTAACTGCATTTAATAAATTTCCCCAGGCAACGCCGCGTACTACGGTGCTGTCGTATCTCTTCATAAAAACAATACTAAAAATTAAATGTGGTCGTGAATAAAACAGTGGTAAAATTAAAATGTGTTCAAGAAAGAACAGCTAAATAACAAAACCAATCACAAATAAAACACATGGCAAATGTTTGTATCAGTACAAGTCACGCCATGGCGCATCGCTGTTCACCTCTATACAACCAAAGTTAAACATCTGCCATTAGACAACCATTTTCTGTTACTCACCGAATGTTATTTAATTGCCGCGAATGGCGTCTCATTCTGAATCGGACATCGACATGTGACTTCCTGCTGATTTGTATGAACGTTCTCAGCCATAACGCAAATAAATCACTGTATTCATATTAAAAGGAAGAAATTACACACGTAGGATAATTAACACAGGACAAGTACGCAATGATATAAAGGCTAGAAAACAGACGCAACAAATAAAAACTGTGGATGACTCTTCAAAAGATCACAGTATTAATGTTAAAAAAGAAATCACACACGTAGGCTTGTCACATAACTCTCAAACAACACAAGCAGCGTGACCTCGAAAATGTTGCGAGATGGACAGCAGGCAATGGTATGATGAAAAACGGGGTTAAAAGTCAGGTTGTGAGTTTCACAAATAGGAAAAGTCCTCTCAGTTTTAATTACTGCGTTGATGGGGTGAAAGTTCCTTTTGGGGATCATTGCAAGTATCTAGGTGTTAATATAAGGAAAGATCTTCATTGGGGTAATCACATAAATGAGATTGTAAATAAAGGGTACAGATCTCTGCACATGGTTATGAGGGTGTTTAGGGGTTGTAGTAAGGATGTAAAGGAGAGGGCATATAAGTATCTGGTAAGACCCCAACTAGAGTATGGTTCCAGTGTATGAGACCCTCACCAGGATTACCTGATTCAAGAACTGGAAAAAATCCAAAGAAAAGCAGCTAGATTTGTTCTGGGTGATTTCCGACAAAAGAGTAGCGTTACAAAAATGTTGCAATGTTTGGGTTGGGAAGAATTGAGAGAAAGAAGAAGAGCTGCTCGACTAAGTGGTATGTTCCGAGCTGTCAGCGGAGAGTTGGCGTGGAATGATATTAGTAGATGAATAAGTTTGAATGGCGTTTATAAAAGTAGGAAAGATCACAATATGAAGATAAAGTTGGAATTCAAGAGGACAAACTGGGGAAAATATTCATTTATAGGAAGGCGAGTTAGGGATTGGAATAACTTACCAAGGGAGACGTTCAATAAATTTCCAATTTCTTTGAAATCATTTAGGAAAAGGCTAGGAAAGCAACAGATAGGGAATCTGCCACCTGGGCGACTGCCCTAAATGCAGATCACTATTGATTGAAGACAAGTACGCACTGATTTAAGGGCTAAAAACACACATGCAACAAATAAATACTGTAGATGACTTCACTACGGAAATGAGCTGCGGGCGGTTCACAGAGTGAGGGACTACACGATGCTTGTTCCAGAGCAACACAGAAGAAGGTAAATGAAGGAAGGCAACGAAGCGATGGCTGTTCCCGCCATTGTGCTTCCTCCCTACGAATGTATTTATTAAAAAGGAAATGTTATGTAGTTATTTTAATAACTCATGGGCAAAAATTCCTCATCTTTTGTATCTGTCATTCATAACATATTACAAACTACAGTGTAATATCCCTTTATCACGAGGAATTATGGGTGTGTCAAAGGGGATGTGTTCACTCGTTGTAGGACCATAAGAGCAATACGGAGGGATGACAACGCTGTGTCTCGAGTTGGGGAAATCCTGGCACTCTGAGGAGAAGGAATGTAAACACAGCCAGCCAGCTAAGCTTCAAAAGCGTACCGGTCGTTAACGAGAAAATTTCAAGAGCTGTACCAAGGCGCCAAACCTTCACAATTTAACTTCTATAAGATTCGTAGAGATTGCCCGCTTTTACTATTCTAACCCCGGATACACAACCAACATTGAGCCTGTATATCTGTCCTATACATACCATGCTGACCGCATATCACGTGTACCTCTCCGCGCTTCAGGGGCAATAAATATTCTTGCGTTGGGGTGGTCATAATGTAATGGCTCATCGGTGTAATGCCAGGAGTGTCCAAGGAAATATTAGGCTCACCTGATGCTGGTCTTTCTATTTAACTCACATAGGCGACCTGTGCTTTAGGATGTGAGATGATGATAAGACAGGGAGAGGGTGAAACCCAGTGTCGGCACATAACCTGCTTCTGTCGAATAACACCAAGGACTCTGCTCAAGGCTTAACGTCGCCATACGATGGACGAATCATCATCAACAGCGTCATGTGCCCTCACTCCATATGAACACTGCGGAGAGGTGATTAGGAATTGTACCACCACCTCTCCTACAGTACCGGCCAACAGTCTATTTTTTTCTACCGTCGGGGCTCGAACCTGGTGTGAGACCATATAGACTTGTCGTATAAACGATCTTTGCAACCGGGTGGGTTAGTATGGTAGAAATAATTAGTATTTTTAGGTTTAGATCCCTCTAACATTTTTCATGGTTTAAGGAGATGCCGGGATTTCAGAATATTGTCCCGCAGGAGTTCGTTTATATTCCTATAAATTTACCGACATGATGTAGGTATATTTGAAAACCTTCAGATACCATTAGACTCAGCCAGTATCGAATCAGCAAACTTGTACAGTAGGTATTTACATTAAAGGGTATTTCTTGGTTGTGTTAAAAGGTATTCTGAAACTGAGATCTGTTTCAGGATGATGGTCCGAATGGTATAGCTAGGGACGAACCATTCCCCTTCCTTCTTACCATGGACACGTCATGAGTACATTCCCAATGCTGAGCGAGGACTCCGGCCTAATCCGGAGTCGTCTCCGGAAGGGCGAGAAGCCCCGCCGCTCAGAGGAAGAACCTACCAGTGACAACAAGGAACGGTGGCTGCAAGGTGGTCGAGTTCTCCGAAGTCGTCGTTACAGGTGAGTAATAGAAGTATACTTTATAAAAGTGGTGGATGCAGTCGAATGGTTTGGTGCAAAATGGGGGTAACTTCATTTTACGAAATTTCCTGGGGAGGCAAAAAAAGTGAGTTCTAAAACTTGTAAGGCTTAAAAAATGTATTTTTTTTACTTTCCTACGTTCAACTTATATTCTTTAGTTATAACCTGTCATTATAAATTGGAGTACTCACCCTCCCACCTTCTTGTAGGAAATCATTAAAAAAAGGAGTTAAAAGACGTTTGATTATTATTATTATTATTATTATTATTATTATTATTATTATTATTATTATTATTATTATTATTATTATTATTATTATTATTGTACCGGGAGGTACACCCCAACGCCGCACATTTAAATCTAGCGCCTAAAAGAACTCCTCTACTGGTGAAACAGTGAAATTTAAACTAGGCCAGAAGATGTCACCACTAAAATATGATGTAATTTTGTTATTGTGAAGTTTCCTGAACTGACCGTATTTCTACTTGTTTTGTTTGCCATTCATCAAGAAGTTCGGACATTCTTCCATAGATGTCACTACTAAAAACTATGCTCATGCACCCTGGTGCAAAGTGAAAGAACTTTTGATTTAAAGAAGTTTGGTATTCATAAGTTTTTTTCTAATTGATGTTCATTTATTTTGGGGTTGGCAATATTTATCTTTTCCTTCCGTCAGTTTTGAATCCAGCCAATCCCTAATTTCTGTAATTAATTTTCTACCAATCACAGTCTTCTTCGATTTTGAGTGTAACTTTGAAAGTACCCAATAAACATGAGAGGGAGTGGCTAGTTTAATCTTAAATGGTCTCGAACTTTCCCCGAGGGTTTATATACTGCGGATTTTCACGTCTATTGGCCAATTGATCGTCATCTTACTGAGTGTGTGTGTCAAGCAGGAGGCGGGAGGCATCTTCGTCAGCTGCTAGAACTTCTACCAGGTAATGGCCACATAACATCTTTCTTTCTTTCTAGCTCCGCAGTTTAACCCGAGGGAAAGGTCCGAATCATCAATTATGTAACCTTCTTTCCTAAAAATGTAACTTTCTGCCGGCTAATGCAATAACTTCATAAAATCTTCAAGTGTAAGTCGGGGATAGAGAGTGATGTACCACCTCGAACCCCCCTTCATCTTGGTTTGAGGTGCAACGCTTTTGTTTCTGCAATGTATTAAAGTAATTTCCATGCGAGCAACCTCAGTAGGTTGGGAATAGCCCCTGTTTCGTCGGCCAAGCGCCTTATAGGTTATGAAATTTGTGGAGCTCAGTCTTCGACTCCACTCAAATTGTACGCGGGCCGTTTATTTAACCTGTTCTTTTTCACTAAGGCCCTGTAGTTTGGGTACTCGATACCTCTGTGCAATTACATTTCTGTTTGTAAATAGTGCCTTGTAAGGCCAGTGATTATTAGATTTTCATGCTATGTTGCCTTGAGTATGACCGGAAAACTGAGAGCACGTTAGCTCTTTTTCTAGTGTTGTAAAATTGCCTCTGGGAGGCTTGATATTGTAATTTACGGAGCAAATGCTCCATGTATTAGGGGATTTCTGCCCTTGTAAAATTGTGCTCTTTTGTAAATTTGAGCTGAGAGCTCAGGAAGAGTAAAGTGAGGGCTTGAAGCCCACGATTTGTTTACAACATCAATTTTGTCGTTCAAGGACTTGTTTAATGTTGGCTACTTGTACCTGTTAATTGTGAAATTTTGAGTTTTGAAAATATAACCTTCAGGTTAAGTTTTAAATTCAGTTCTTGACATTGTAGTTAGATCCATCCATCCCGGCACCTTCTTTCACCTCTGCGATTCACAAATACCCCGGAACAATTCTATAATAATAATAATAATAATAATAATAATAATAATAATAATAATAATAATAATAATAATAATAATAACAATAATAATAACCCGGTCAGCTTACGTGGGGGTCTGGTTCTGAAATGAGTAGGAGCTAGGCATAACCCTGCGTAAGACACTGGGGAGGGGGCCCTCAACCCCGACACGGCGCGTCCCATATGGCTGATAGGGGAAGCTCCTGTAGATATGCAGGACAGGTGTGAATAAGGCTTAGCCAAATAAGCACCCGCGGATCAACTGAGGTAAACAGAGAAATGGTCAACGGCCTCGACGGCAGAAGAGGACATATCCCAATGGCAGAGAGGGCGGAAGAACCGAATCAAATCCACTTTGCGTCTGACTTGTAGCAAGCGGCAAGTGGTCAGCGTCTGATCACCAGAGGTGCGGCTGTAAATATGCTCCAGGAACTAACAATCCCTGGTTCTACACCACTAGCGAAAGCTAGAAGATTGCTTACAAGCAGACATGACTCGTACAAGTAAAGACAAAATTACCCCAGGTGGACAATCCACCCACTCTAAAGTGGCAACCAAGCATTCGGATTCTGGGGAGCTTGGGCGAATACGAGAGAGAAAATCGGAGTGCTCTGATAAACTTCCACGAAAGACTCACACTTTCATTGGCACATTCAACATTCAGACACTGATTCAAACAGGAAAACTGCACAATCTCACAACAGAACTTACAAAGCAGAAAATCCAAATTCTGGCCCTGCAAGAAACACGCTTCACCGATTCAGAAACGATGGATTACAATAATTATAGGATCTTCAAAAGTGGAACAAACAAGAAAATTGGTAAAGGAGCAGCATTGTTAGGAATGGCCTTCTGTGTAGACAAAAAAGTTTTGGATTCAGTAATAGAGGTGAAACCCATCAACAATAGGCTTATGACCTTAAGAATCAGGCATACAAACAAAAAATACACCTTTATTAATGTGCATGCGCCAACAAATGGAGACAATAAAAAGGAGCCTGAAAAAACAGAAAGATTCTGGGAAGAACTTGAAACAGAAATGGCCAAAATCCCTAAAAATGATGTGAAAATTCTACTCGGTGATTTCAATGCACAGCTTGGCAGGGAATACAAATACAGGAGGACAGTGGGAGACTATCCAGCCCACAGATTCACCAATAAAAATGGCACACGCCTCATTGAGTTATGCCAACAAAATAACCTCAAAATTATGTCAACATCACTCCGGAAGAATCCCAAAAAGCAAAAAACTTGGCGATCACCCATCCATCATTTAGGAGAATTTCAGATTGATCATGTGGCAATATCATATGATTACCAAAAGGAAATTCATGATGTGCAAGTGCGCAGAGGTGCTAACATCGATTCGGATCATTATTTAAGCAGAATCAAAATTAAATTCACACCCAAAGGGAAATTCAACAGGAAAACATCAGTGATTCCAAAATTTGATCTGCACAAAATCAAGGACTCCAAAATTTCAGAAGAATGGGAAAAACGTCCTGCAGAGAGCTGGGAGAATTTCCAGACTAAAATCATCGAAACGGCGAAGGACCTAATCCCTCTTCGCAAGAAACCAAAACATCCTTGGTGGAATCAAGAATGTGAGACCGCACTAGAAGAAAGGAAAAAGGCATTTCAAAACTACAATTGTAACAAATCAGAAGAAACACAGAAGAAATTCTTCGAAGTTCGCAAGCATGTATCCAAGATTTTAAGACAAAATAAACGGAAATACGTCAATGTCCAACTGAAGTCAATTGAAGACAACTTCAAAAATTACAACACACACGATTTCTACAAGACCTTTGCGAACCAAATTAAAGGATATTCCCCACAGAACCTTTGCTTTCGGAAGCACGATGGTAAACTAGCCCTGACAAATAAGGAAAACTGCTAAGAATTAGCTACATATTTTTCACAGCTTTTAAATTGTCCAGAACCCAAAAAGAGATTCCCGAAAGTACAGCCAGAAATCATACCGGAAAATTCGTCACCACCAACTCAAGAAGAAATTTATTCACATATCAAGAAACTTAAAGACAACAAAGCATCAGGGGAAGACGGAATTGTAGCTGAACTTCTGAAAAATTTAGGCCCAAATTCACTCAAAGAAATTACACAAATAATCCAAAACATTTGGCAAACCGAAAAGCTCCCGGATGACTGGAAGATTGCTCTAATCCATCCACTACATAAAAAAGGCAGCAAGTTAGACGTAAACAATTACAGAGGAATCTCACTTGTATCAGTCACATACAAAATACTATCAGCCTGTCTCTTACATAGAACACAACAACAATTAGAACCCAAATTATCAGAATTTCAAGCAGGATTCAGACCAAACAGGTCATGCCCAGAACAAATTTTCAACCTCAAAATCATACTTAAACTACGAGCCCTCAGACAAAAGCCTACAGTATGCACATTTGTAGATTTCAAAAAGGCATATGATTCGATAGACAGACCCTCCCTATTCCAAATTCTAGAAGAGAGAGGACTAGATCTCAAAACCCTAGAACTCATAAGACAAACACTAACGGGCACAAAATCTAAAGTGAAATTTATGGGAGAAATTTCAGAACCCTTCGACATTCAGACAGGTGTGAGACAAGGTGATGGACTCTCTCCAATTCTGTTCAACGTCGTCCTAGACAAGGTTATGGAAGAATGGGAGAAGGAACTCAAGAAACATGAATCTTGGAAACCGATCCGATTGGGCTTTCCCAAAAACAACCTCTACGTACCATACCTTGCATTTGCGGATGATCTGGCGATTTTAACAGAGGATGAGGAGACTGCCATCAAGCAGCTTGAGATACTTAAGGAATCTGCAGAAAAAGTGGGACTACAGATTTCATTTGAGAAAACTAAATTCTTCTGTTCAAAGACAGATATCACGAGCCTGAGAACAAAATACGGTAAAATCGACCGGGTCTCGTACTTTAAATACCTCGGAGAATTCATCGAACCGACAGGCCTTGAGAAGATCTCACAGCAAAACCGTCTCCAAAAAGTCAAGAAGGCATTAGGGTTAGTTCAAGACATCTACAACAAAAAATGCATGTCAAGACAGACAAAAATTCGGCATTACAACACAGTCATAAAACCAACAGTCCTTTACGCAAGTGAAACATTGTCACTTAACAGTAAACAAGAATTAGAAGAAATAAAAAAGCAAGAGAGGAAGATCATCAGGAAAATCCTAGGAGCAAGATATACCCAAGATGGTTACAGGCTACAATCAATCAAAACAACAGAAAAAGTTTCAAACATTGAAATTGACATTAAGAAAAGACGAATGAAATTCTTTGGACACCTCACAAGATTACCAGAAAATCGACTGTCAAAAAGAATATTAAATTATGTTAGCTCACTTAAGAATTCAACACCTTAGCTGGATGAACTTCGAAAGGACCTCAAAAACGCAAACATATGTGCAACAGACATTTTAGAAAGAGACACCTTCAGACACAAAGTCAACAAGTGGGAAGTTACATCAGAGCAACCAAAGCAAAAACAGTGCAGACCGAAATGGTCGGAAGAACGTAAACAAGCCTTCTCAGAGATAATGAAAGCCTATTGGAAGAACAAGAAGAACCCAAAGAAAGCTTGATTGAGTTGTTTGCTTAACGTCTTCCATTATTGGGAGAATACGCTAATAATAATAATAATAATAATAATAATAATAATAATAATAATAATAATAATAATAATAATAATAATAATAATAATAATAATTTCGCCTCGACCGGTTCATTTCAGGTTGAGGCTAATTTCATTCCTCTCCACTTTTCACGGTCGCTCCACCACTCCCCATTCACTACTGTGGTCCAGTCCATGTTGCGTTATCTAAGGCTGTACTTCACTAAATCCATCCATGATGTTCTTGATCTTCTTCGACATCCCTTCCCCTCTAGATGCAGTTCCAGATAATTTTTCGTTCTTTCATTGCTCATCCATTTGGTGTGTCCAGACCATCTCAACTTGTTCCTCTCTATCGTACACCGACTTCAACTTCTCCACTTTAATTTCTTGAATTGCTTTAATTTTTCTTTACCTGTTTACCCTCCAGGGTCAGTTTTTCCCTCGGACTCAGCGTGTCCTGGAGCTTCAGACTATGGGTCAGGGATACAACTGGAAAGGATGACCAGTACCTCGCCCAGGCGGCCCCGCCTGCTATGCTGAACAGGGACCTTGCGGGGAGATGGGAATATTGGAAGGGTTAGACAAGGAAGAAGGAAGGAAGCGGCCGTGACCTTAAGTTAGGTACCATCCCGGCATTTGCCTGGAGGAGAAGTGGAAAACCACGCAAAACTACTTCCAGGATGGCTGAGGTGGGAATCAAACACACCTCTACTCAGTTGACCCCCCAAGGCTCAGTGGACCCTGTTCCAGCCCTCGTACCACATTTCAAATTTCATGGCAGAGACGGGAATCAAACCTAGGTCTCCGGGAAAGGCAGCTAATCACACTAACCATTGCACCACAGATGTGGACCCCTTTCTTGTCTCACGAACCGTATTCCTCAGAAAAATGAATTTCAGCTGCCTGGAAACGGCTTTCATCTGTTTTTTCTTAGGCCAAGTCTCTGCCCCATGCGTTCTTATGGGGACGAAATATATCTTGTACATTATTTCCTTCGCCTTCATTGGTATAAATATTGCACTTACATTACGGTATAACGCATTTCTCGTGTGAATTCTCCTGTTGATTTCCACATCCAGTCTATCAAATCTTCTGGCTGTGTTTCTTTCTAAACCGAGTGTTACCTGTTACCGATGGGTTCCTCTCACAGAAATATCCCCTTCCTGATTCTTACTGTCATGTCCACCAATGACCTGCATGATCGAGTATGAAGACCATATTACAGACGTTCACAAACTGTGGTACGCACCCCACTAGGTGAGGGTGGGGGTGGGGGTGGGGGTGGGGGTGGGGGTGGGGGTGGGAGTGGGGGTAGGGGTGGGGGGTAAGAGTGAGACATTTAGGTGGGGTTTGCGAGCAGCTTTCAAGGGTTAATTTGAAGAAGAACAAATTAAAAGAAATACAAGGAATTAAAAATGTTTACTGAGCTTTAAACTCATTAAAGGGCTGCTTGGCCGAGGTGGTAAAGGCGTGCTCGGTTCACCCGGAAGAACGTGGGTTCGAATCTTCGTCAAGAAGTCGAAAAATTAAGGAACGAGATTTCCACTTCTGGGAGTGCAAAAAGCTCTAAGGTTCACTCAGCCTACACCAAAATGAGTACCAAGTTAATTTGGGGGGGGGGGGGGAAGGTGACTGAGCCTAGTGTTAACCGCTTTACCCCACTAACTGCCGAGGTTACGGATAGTGGAAGCCTTTACCTTCCACCCCTCCAAGGACTTTCACGGTCTGTACGGAGATGACTTGAAATTCATTACCTTACAATGCTGATGGAAAATTTTAAGTTTACCGTTCTCGATTCAGTTTAAGCCCAAGCCTACAAGATTCTTTCACTCTTTGTAATGTTGGACAACATTTATCAATGTAACAAGTGTTAATGTTGGCCACGACATTTCAAAGTTGAAAAATCCTTGTTTATGTTGGCTATCTTTCAAGCTTGTTTGAAGAGGCAGAACGAGTTTCCTCTTATCGCTGACTGCGCCATAACGTTTATGATAGTTTTTCAACTAGATATTTATTCGCGGGCGGGATTTTATCCATGGTGTACCTAATTTTCGAGGCGCATCTCCACGTGAAAGTTTCATTTGAACAACTAGACACCAAAAAAATGTATCAAGCCACGCAGGCTTAACAATCTCATTGAAAAAATTGATGATTGATAATACGTGAACTCAAGAATTAAAATGTTCCGCCTCTGTTGTGTAGTCGCCCGGGTTCGATTCCCGGCTCCGTCAAGAAATTTGAAAAGTGGTACGAGGGATGGAACGACGTCCACTCAGCCTCGGGAGGTCAATTGAGTAGAGAGGGGTTCGATTTCCTCCTCAGCCATCCTCGAAGTGGTTTTCCGTGGTCTCCCACATCTCCTCCAGTCAAATGCTGGGATGGCACCTATCTTAACGCTACGGCCGCTTCCTTTCCTCTTCCTTGTCTATCCCTTACGATCCTCCCATCCTGCCCCACCCCCCACCCACAAAGCTCCTGTTCAGCATAGCAGGTGAGGCCGCCTAGGTAAGGTACGGGTCCTCCTTCTCAGTTATATCTCCCGACACAATTTCTCACGCTCCATGGCACTGCCCTTGAGGTGGTAGAGGTGGGTTTCTTTCGCTGAGTCTGAGGGAAAAGCCAACCCTGAAGAGTAATTTGATTAAGAAAGAAGGAAAGAAAGAAGAATTAAAATTACAACTATTTATTCTTACTTATTATTTTATTTACAGCGCGTAACACATCGTGTTCTGTAAACATTCATACAGGAAATGCCGTGTTATTGTATTAGCATTCCATAATAACTTGATAAGTACAAATGCAAACTGTTGTGATATATTAAAATATTGTTTTTCCTTTCACGATCATGTATTATTATTTACAGTGTATACATAAAAGAAGTAATTTTAGTCAGTTAAAAACGACTTAGTAACTTCCTAGATTGGTACTCGTACTGTTTAAATCCGTCATGTAAGGAAAGGTTATCGTAGGAGTACATTCAATTGTCAGTCATGACTGAGGGGTAAAGTCATCTCCGTACAGGCCATTCAGGCCCTTGGAGGGGTGGAAGGTAAAAGCTTCCACTATCCGTAACCTCGGCACTTGATAGGGTAGAGTGGTTAGCTCTACACCCGACCGCCTTTGCCTCCAGGAATTCAGCTGGTACTCATTTTTGGTGTAGGCTGAGTGAACCTCAGGGCCATGTGCATCTCCGGAAGTGGAAATCTCGTTTCTTAAATTTTACGACTTCCTGACGGGGAATCGGACTCACGACCTTCCGGGCGAACCGAGCACGCCTTTATCGCCTCGGCCAGGCAGCCCCTTGACTAAGGGGTACAATATTTAAAATATCTGAATAACCTCTGCATTAGATACGCCCGCTTATTTCGGCAAACCACCGGACGTTTCTGTGATGCAGTATTACATCCTATAACTGTGGAAAGATCCGGCCGAACCTGTTAATGTTCGGACCTTTTGGTCTTCCATAATAATTATATAACCGGTACTGCACATGAGATGACAACCTGAAGAGAGGACAGAAATTAAATTGTTAATTAGTTGTCATTATCTGTTCCCGTAATTTTTAAGAGGGGTGCCGCAGGGCACTGTTATTGGAACTTTGTTTTCTTATGTACTTGATGATATGAGTAAAGAACTACGAATCACAGATAAGGCTCTTTTTTCCGGATGATGATATGAGTAAAGAACTACGAATCACAGATAAGGCTTTTTTCCGGATGATGATATGAGTAAAGAACTACGAATCACAGATAAGGCTTTTTCCGGATGATGATATGAGTAAAGAACTACGAATCACAGATAAGGCTTTTTCCGGATGATGATATGAGTAAAGAACTACGAATCACAGATAAGGCTTTTTCCGGATGATGATATGAGTAAAGAACTACGAATCACAGATAAGGCTTTTTTCCGGATGATGATATGAGTAAAGAACTACGAATCACAGATAAGGCTTTTTTCCGGATGATGATATGAGTAAAGAACTACGAATCACAGATAAGGCTTTTTTCCGGATGATGATATGAGTAAAGAACTACGAATCACAGATAAGGCTTTTTTCCGGATGATGATATGAGTAAAGAACTACGAATCACAGATAAGGCTTTTTTTCGGATGATGATATGAGTAAAGAACTACGAATCACAGATAAGGCTTTTTCCGGATGATGATATGAGTAAAGAACTACGAATCACAGATAAGGCTTTTTTCCGGATGATGATGATATGAGTAAAGAACTACGAATCACAGATAAGGCTTTTTCCGGATGATGATATGAGTAAAGAACTACGAATCACAGATAAGGCTTTTTTCCGGATGATGATATGAGTAAAGAACTACGAATCACAGATAAGGCTTTTTTCCGGATGATGATATGAGTAAAGAACTACGAATCACAGATAAGGCTTTTTTCCGGATGATGATATGAGTAAAGAACTACGAATCACAGATAAGGCTCTTTTTTCCGGATGATGATATGAGTAAAGAACTACGAATCACAGATAAGGCTTTTTTTCGGATGATGATCCAGTGTACAGAGTAGTAAATAAGTTACAGGATTGATAGCACCTGCAAAAAGATGTAGACAATATTGTGATATGGACAGGACAATGGTGTGATGGTAAACAAGATGATAAGTCAGGTTGTAAATTTGACAAAGAACAGCAGTCGTACCAGTTTTAATTAGTGTGTTGATGGGGTCAAAGCACCTCACGGGGATTAGTGTAAGTACTTAAGTGTTAATATAGCGGAAGATCTGCATTGTGGCAGTCACATTAACGAGGTTGTAAATAAATCTCTTCGTATTTAGAGGTTGTAGTAACTTCTTCTTCTTGCTACGGGCTTTACGTCGCACCGACACAGATATGTCTTATGGCGACGATGGGATAGGAAAGGCCTAGGAGTTGGAAGGAAGCGGCCGTGGCCTTAATTAAGGTACAGCCCCAGCATTTGCCTGGTGTGAAAATGGGAAACCACGGAAAACCATCTTCAGGGGTGTCGATAGTGGGATTCGAACCTACTATCTCCCGGATGCAAGCTCACAGCCGCGCGCCTCTACACGCACGGCCAACTCGCCCGGTGAGAGGTTGTAGTAAGGATGTAAAGGAGAGGGCGTGTAAGTATCTAGTAAGACCCCATTTTTTTTTTTTTTTTTTTTTTTTTTGCTAGTTGCTTTACGTCGCACCGACACAGATAGGTCTTATGGCGACGACGGGACAGGAAAGGGCTAGGAGTGGGAAGGAAGCGGCCGTGGCCTTAATTAAGGTACAGCCCCAGCATTTGCCTGGTGTGAAAATGGGAAACCACGGAAAACCATCTTCAGGGGTGTCGATAGTGGGGTTCGAACCTACTATCTCCCGGATGCAAGCTCACAGCCGCGCGCCTCTACACGCACGGCCAACTCGCCCGGTGAGAGGTTGTAGTAAGGATGTAAAGGAGAGGGCGTGTAAGTATCTAGTAAGACCCCATTTTTTTTTTTTTTTTTTTTTTTGCTAGTTGCTTTACGTCGCACCGACACAGATAGGTCTTATGGCGACGACGGGACAGGAAAGGGCTAGGAGTGGGAAGGAAGCGGCCGTGGCCTTAATTAAGGTACAGCCCCAGCATTTGCCTGGTGTGAAAATGGGAAACCACGGAAAACCATTTTCACGGCTGCCGACAGTGGGGTTCGAACCTACTATCTCCCGAATACTGGATACTGGCCGCACTTAAGCGACTGCAGCTATCGAGCTCGGTAAGACCCCAATTAGAATATGGTTCCCGAGTATTGGACCCACACCATAACGAGAACTGGAGGAGATCCAAAGTAGCACGATTTGTTCAAGGTGATTTCCGGCAAGAGAACAGTGTTACGAAAATGTTACAAACTTTGGACTGGAAGGAAGAAGAAGATGAGTTGCTCGACTAACTGGTGTGTTCCGAGCTGTCAGCAGAAAGATAGCGTCGAATGACCTTATTAGACGAATAAGCTTGAAAGGAGCTTTTAAATGTAGGAAAGACCATAATATGAAGTTGGAATTCAAGTGGAAGAACTGGAGCAATTTATTCATTTATAGGAAGAGGAATTAAGGATTGGAATAATTTATCAAACGAAATGGTCTATACATTTCCAAGTTCTTTGACATCATTAAAGAAAAGTTTAGTGGTTTAAAGTTACACTAACACGTGAACGGTTTTCGACGACGCAAGGATGGAAAAGGGCTGGGAGTGGGAAGGAAGCGTGCGTGGCCTTAATCCCTCCGTCGGTCGCGCTCTAATTTCGACACGATAAGTCGCGCGGCATCTAGGAGGCTCATTGTGTTATTAGTTGTAAAAATACATTTCCTGTAGACATATTTGGATATAATTTAAATTAATTAATAGAGAAATGTACACTCAAGTTTGAGCATTAAATAAATTTCACATTTTAGTCTTTGCTATAGTCTGTAATTGTCCTGGTTCTTTTCGTGCATGTTATGATGTGATATCTTCTACACTTCTGTCCACACAAAATGCACTTACAATCTTCGTCTGGCTCATGGAACTTCTGGTTTACGCATACCTTGTGGTGAAACCCATGTATGGAGAGTCGTGTTTAAATAATGTTGAGATTCTCTTACTCCTGTTTCCATTGTTAACAGCAACAATAAAGTCCTGCAAGTTGTTTTATCTTGTTTCAAATATTTCAAGAATGCTCAGTATCATATCTCTTATGTAGTATTTATTTCACACGCAATAATATAGTCAACAATAAGAACTACAGCATGATACACCGAAACCTTGTTCACAGAATTTGAAGTAGGTAATAATAACGTAAAAACAGAAAAGTATGTAATGTAGTACAGAACTAAAGAAAAAATACAGAATGAACTGTTCACCTTTTATTTTATTTTCCCAATTCCAGATTTTCGAAGCATCCATGACAAATCATTCTTTCGTGTTCCAGACAGAAATGTTTCATACACTTCCTGCAGCTGTGCCTTGTCATTCTAGTGATCCTCTTCCGTTTAGCGAGCTTGCAAGTGTCACATCGTTTCTTTCCAGCAAGTGTCTATTGCTTCTTTGTCTTGCTCTGCAGGTCGGTACTTTTCAAGTTGGAAACGCAGTGTCGAATGGAGACCTGTTGGATTCATGCTCCTTCGCCTAATCTCTTCTGACACCAAGTGCTCAGAAACAGTCTCCTCCTACCGACATTCATTCCATTCCCAAAAGCCACTACTTGAGCATTTATGCCAGCTACATTCAGCATAGCAAAGAAAATAACTAGTGGCCAACGTGTGGTATTTCGGGCTACGTTGTAACTCCCACACATTTTATCCACGACATCTACTCCATCGTTTTTCCCGTTGTAGCATGTCATAATTATAGGTTTGGCATTTTCTCCAGTTCATCATCAATCGAGTCGTCATCTAAATGATGACTGCAAACGAGCAGGACAATTCTATTTTTCTTAGGAATATAGGAGACTAAAGTGGCATGTTCATTGAAACCAAACATTGATGACTTTACTGTCCTTTGTTTCACATTCCTATGCTCAGCTGGCAGACATCTTTTATTCTTTCTTATTGTGCCGACATAAGATAATCTCTTCTTCTTCTTCAAGTCAACTATCAAGTCAAAGTCTGTGAACCAGTTATCCGCCGTAATACTACGACCTGTGTTTTAGATACGCTTAACAACATCTGATGGTTTATTACTGATATGAAACTGCCCCTCTGGCTGTTTCCCTGGGTAAATTTCCAAATTATGAATGTAGACAGTTTTTGCATCCACTAGGGCGTATATTTTTTATCCCGTATTTGGCTAGTTTTGATGCGATATACTGCTTAAACCAGCATCTTCCACGAAAAGCTTCAAGATTTTCATCTATTGTTACGATCGCCTCAAGAGAATAGTTCTTCTTACAGTTGTCAAAAAATAATTGAAATACTTCCCATATAGCTGCCAAGTTGTCTAACTTCTTACGCTCCTCTCTTGTAACCCTGTCATCAAAAGGAAAGCAACGAAGCAAAAATTAAAGAAAAACGCCTCAAATTCATAACAAGACGGATTTTTTCCACTCCATTGCCGTCCGTGCCCCACAAGTCCTCCAGCATTATTTTGTTGGCATGTCAAGTACCAGACAAATATAAAAGTCCTAAGAATGCCTTTATTTCAATAATATCAGTCACTTTCGCATCTCTTTCCCTTTGAAAAGCCAACGGCCGTAGCCGTGTTGAAACACCGGATCCCGTGAGATCTCCGAAGTTAAGCAACATTGGGCGTGGTAAGGAGTTGGATGGGTTGCCACGCGCTGTTGGTGGGGGTAAGGGAATGGAGGAGCGGAAAGGAACTGGCCACCCTACCGCACGTAAACTCCGGCTCAGGAACACCTCTGCGGAGGTTCGGACCTGCCTTCGGGCAGAATAACCCTTACCTTCCCTTTGAAAATGTCCTTTTACGTTTTCTACAGTATATACTAATTTGTATACCGAGCGGCATTATGTAACATTTCGTCAGTTATAAACAATTTCCAATACTCACCTTCGCCTTTTACGTGACGTGCATCACCAATAACTCCTGGCAGTTTGGTGAGCAAATTATGTGGGGGTGTTTTCTTCCTACGATTAGATTCAGGGTGCTTACCCCATTTTGTGTTTCCATCCTTCCTTGCATAAAACAGGATGTCCCTGAGAAGAGATTCATCTTCCGCTCCACTTTCCTCAGTATCGGAGTTGTCTTCTCTGCTCTCATCCTGATGATCTTCAGAGTCAGTATCACCGTGCTCTTCATTCTGTTACTCTTCGTCAAAATTATTATCAGTAAGTAAACTGTGCATTAATTTCAAGTCACTAGGATTGTTTAAATCGAAAAACTGACGGTTACCGGCCATACTAAAAACACGGAAGGTTTAGGTCGCGTGGCATCCGGTAGGCGCCAAAGTTCAGTATCCCAACACTAATGTTATCAACAATGACAACTTCTCAACTGTATTGTAAGACACGGGGAGCTATGAATATACTGTGAGTGCAGGTTCACCAGACGCAGGCGCTGTGAAGTAGGGCGAGAAAAACTAGCGCTGGCGCCTTCTGGATACGGCGCGACCGACGGAGGGTTTGGTACAGATACAGCATTTGCCTGGGCTGAAATGTGAAACCACTGAAAACCATCTTTAGAGCTGCTAACAGTAGGATTCGAGCCCACCATCTCCCGAATGCAAGCTCACAGCTACGCGACCCTAACCATGCAGCCAGCTCGTTCGGTAGGTCAACAGTTGATAGAGAATCTGGCACCTGGGAGACAGCCCTAACTACCCCGTTCAAAAAATTAGGGGAACATGTTTTGTAACGTCTGGTATGTGAACGTTAATTTGGTAGATGGGGTTGCAATGGTTGTACAGCATACCTTGAGACCTAGCTACTTAGGGTATGTCAAATCGAAGTTATTCTCCATCTGTAGGCGTAGCCATGCATTAAACTGTCAGGTGACCCCTCAAAACAAAGTGAATAGCAGTGCGTCCGTGTGTCGTTGTGAGGTGCACAGACTACTGCGGTCATTTGAGCACTTTGTACGCCAACCAGCACATCCCATTAGACAACGAGGTTCAAGTCGCCAGGGCCGTCACTTTGATCCAGGAAGGATTAAGATTATCATGTGTTTTACCATAATAGCTTAGGCTGAAGATGTCTCACAATAGAAGAGACGAAACATGTCCCTTTTCTTAAAATAAAATAAAATAAAATAAAATAAAATAAAATAAAATAAAATAAAATAAAATAAAATAAAAGAGAATATTGTATTGTATTGTATTGTATTGTATTGTAAAGGTGGAGTCACTCAATCAATTAGAACTTGTTTCTTATATTTTCCCCTTCTACGTCGATCTTCACGCCGTGCGCGGAGGCCATTTAGCTAGTCCACCAAGGCCTAGCCATCTCCTTGGATAATGATCGTTTAAGTGCTTCGTGACACGGCAAGTAAAATGTGCTGAAGCACCGTTCTGACACCGCCATATTCGCTGCCAAATACCCAGAGGAACACCTTTCAAAAATCCAGGCAGTGATTCTACCGAGAATCGGTAGCATTCCTCACCGTTCAGGCGAGAGGAAGGACATACGTACCAAGTACATAGCTACCAACAATGCCGGTCCAAATATTGACACTAAACCGATGCTGAAAAGTGCGCACTTCTGTCACACAGGGATTTCTTCCGCCCTCCCTCAGGCAGTCACCTGCCAATGGACACGAAGATTGAATTAAGGGGTTGGCGGAGATTAGGATCTTGTGATTCTCTCCCGTTGCTGCGTCATAGGCTTGGTGCATATCAGCCATTTCTTCGTTGGTGTACCAAAACGTAGCCATTCTCAATAATTTATACCGCAAATGTAGTACCCAAAACGGACACAAGAGCCTACTGGGGCTGGGAAGCGACTGAGCTAAACGAACGAGAAACTGCGCATTTAAACCGAGCGTATCTCCGTCTCCGTCTACCGTACACTAGTGATGGGCAGTCTGAGACGAGGTCTCGAGATTTCTCGGGATTTCTCGAGACTAACGCAGGCATTATTTCTCGCCAGAAATTTCTAGAAATCTCGAGAACGTTGTCCCCACAATGTGCGGCAAGCAGCGTGTCGTAGGCCTGCAGGCAGTCGGAGCTGAATGTTGTTTGTTCCGAATATGCGAACAGCCAACCACGGGCCTTCTCATTTTCGTAAATACATGTCAACAAGCGACTAGGGTGTTCATTTATACCGAGGTCTATTTTGACGAAGTATAACATAATTATAAAAGATACGCATTCGGGCATTGTATGCACTGGTAGGTACACGAATGAGTGGTTTAAGTACAGAACCTGTACGGCTACTGTAGGTACACGTAACTGGACACTAGATGCGTGCATTATTCGAACTCGAGACGAGGCAAGATGCGCCTTGCTGCATATGCAACCACCATTATGCATGAGTGGAATGTGCAATCTAAATTGCTATAGAGTATTCGCGTCATAATTAGGTAGGTACTTCGATATATGACGGTACAATGTGAACTGTGTCGAATTGTACACGACAACTTGAAGACGATGTCCGAAACGCAACGTAAGTCGTGGATGCCGGTTATTTTTAAGAGATGTCACATAACACAGACCACTGTGTTGCTTATTCAAAAGTAAAATACATCGGCAGAAATACTTCTGGGATGATCCGGCACTTACAAACGCATACTATCTATGAAGAGGAATCGTCACAGAACACCTCCGGACCGGTCTGAATCACAAGAAACTACCCTGCCGACAACGATTATGAGGCATCCAGGTAGGATTTGGCATTCTGTATTCACTTTCGTTAATGGTAAGGAGTTCAACATGCAGTGCTTTCATAGGATTTTGACAAAATTTATCGTCACACACGTTTCCATGTGAGAACTGCTGATGATAACTATCAAGCTTACACTCGTAGTTACTGGGACGTCGCACAGCTCGCAGCACACGAGAATCGGTCTCGAAAGCGTTGCCCATCACCCCTGTTACACGTTCCACTCATGTGTAATGGGGGTTGCGTACAACAGCAAAGCACATCTTCCCCGTCTCAGGTTCGAATAATGCACGCCTCTAGTATCCAAGTAGGTGTACATCCTATCTACAGTTATTAACAAATTATGCATTGTTATTCACCTAGGATGTCCACCCCAAATAAGTCGTGAACAGTTTAAGATACTGACATTCTGTTTCCACTTTAGTTAATGGTATTAAGGGGTTCATAGTTGAACATGCAGTACTTTTCCAGGCTTTTGACAACATGTATTGGCTCACACGTTTTCAGAAGAGAACGTTATTTCACGCAATAACTGCTAATGATATACTATCAAGATTACAGTCGTAGTTACTGGTACGTCGCACAGCTTGCGCTACAGGAGGATCGGTCTCGGGATTCTCGCGAGAGTCTCGAGATCGGTGATGGTAATGATGATGATGATGATGATTGTTGTTTTAAGTGGCCTAACATCGAAGGTCATCGGCCCCTCTCGAGATCGGCGACGTCAGTCTCGAGAGTCTCGAGCGAGAGCGTTGCCCATCACTACCGTACACGCTACTTCCCTTCTCTCCTATGAAGCACAGCAGCGGGCAGTGGTTTGCGCTCTGGCACATCAAATACGAGTTCGTCAATTTTTATCACGCGCCCGGAAGTAAGAAAGTAATCTCATTTTCTCGAAAAGAAAAATGTTCTCCGCCAATCCGATTGCGCCATCGTTCTTTATATAACACGAAGACCATCCCTGATATTTTTATTTACATACTGCAAACATTTTTTTAAAAAGTCTTACAAAACGGTCTCTTGTAATGAAATAACTTGACTAATTTGTAAGTAGGAAAAAAATAGTATAGTATTTCTGTATGTATATCTGTCCTTGTTAGTTTTGTGATATTGAACAGCCGCATTTGGCTGTACTTAGCTCCGCACTGTAGTTTCTTAAGTGATGGTGTATGGAGACCGCGCAGCCATGAAATATTTGGCACCGGGCGAGTTGGCCGTGCGGTTAGGGCCGCGCAGCTGTGAGCTTGCATCCGGGAGATAGTAGGTTCGAACCCTACTGTCGGCAGCCCTGAAGATGGTTTTCCGTGGTTTCCCATTTTCACACCAGGCAAATGCTGGAGCTGTACCTTAATTAAGGCCACGGCCGCTTTGTTTCCCATTCCTAGGCCTTTCCTGTCCCATCGTCGCCATAAGACCTATCGGTGCGACGTAAAACAAATAGCAATATATATATATATTGGTCAGGCGAATTCGTGCCTAAATAAGTTTATACAGGCCTGTAATATCCAAAAGATCCTTTTCTCTCACTTGCCTATCTTCCCTGCTTATGCATTAAGTGGTAATGGTGGTGGTGGTCGTCGTCGTTGTGTTTATTGTTTTAAGAGGAAGTACAACGGGGCAACAATTTTCTACTAACACTAATCAGAAGAGAAAAAATGGAAGAGGTATTATTGTTGCTGTTGCTGGTGGTGATGTTTTAAGAAAAGCTGAATTTCAGAAGAATTGTTGTTACAACTGGAGTAAATCTGATAATTTTTTTATAGTTATTACACATCTGTCATGATACAATTATTTCATCCCCAAACTGTTCAAAGCCTAGTTTCAAACCACATCGTCAGGTTAGGACAAACTACCTGTAAGGAAATTTTAAAGTTTCGCTCAACCTGTGACATAATTCTATAGTAAAGAATCAAGACAATTTTATAGCCTATTATTTCCTCATTCACAAAAGTTTTCTACCGCATTTTCTAAAGTTAATTTATAGTGTATCTGATACTGCAAACTAGCATGAGGTGTTCTACTTGGGAAAACACTGCGAAGATTTGTAAAATATAGTATGTAATAACAATAATAATAATAATAATAATAATAATAATAATAATAATAATAATGATAATAATAATAATAATAATAATAATGGAGCGTGATCTCCGGAGAGGCCCATTGCAGGTCTTTCGAGTTGACGCCTTACAGGCAACCTGCACGCCTGTGAGGATGGGACCCTATCTAAGATGAAACTTGATGTTGAAAACAGCACAAACATTCTGCCCCCGAGCCATAGGAGTTAACTAGTGAAAGTTAAAATCCCCGACCCGAACGGAGATCGAATGCGAGACCCCGTGGGCCAAAGGCAAGCATGCTAATTATTTAGCCGGACAAAACATCTATGAAGCGTAGGGAGAAAGTGTTACTTGTGAACCAACGTTTCAAAGACAGTGTGCGAAAATATATTTGAAGTTTTTATATATAAAATCACTATTTCCTACAAAATACTTCTACACAATTAATTTGTTAATTTCGACGTTTGCTGCAGATAATCGGATAAACTAAAATAAATGACAACAAACAGGAGAGAACAAAACTAACGTTTGTAGTTTGGAGTTTCTTCCTTCCTGTTTTTTCGCCAAGACAATGCGAGACCTCACGAGTTCTTGGTCATTCATACAAAGTTCCACGAGATAGTCTGGGATGACTTACCAGACCTTACACATTTACTGGTTCTTGAATCATCATAATTCTCTTTACTTCAGTCTCGGCATATTATTTAAACAGAAAACTGCTTGAAGATTTCAAAACTTTTAAAAAAATACAGGTCTTGGATAACATTATTGGCCTCCAAGAAAATATACAGAACTTAACATAAACCCCATTTATACTAAATAAGACATCTGAAAGTGGCCTACGAGTAGAAATGCCGCTATGATTCTGGAACAGCTCAACATACCACCCAGCATATCCTTAAGTGCCCTATCAAATCCTTCCCACCGAGTTCGATAGCTGCAGTCGCTTAGGTGCGGCCAGTATCCAGTAATCGGGAAATAGTGGGTTCGAGCCCCACTGTTGGCAGCCCTGAAGATGGTTTTTCCGTGGTTTCCCATTTTCACACCATGCAAATGCCGAGGCTGTACCTTAATTAAGGCCACGGTCGCTTCCTTCCAATTCCTAGGCCTTTCCTATCGCATCGTCGCCATAAGACATATCTGTGTCGGTGCGACGTAAAGAAAATAGCAAAACAAAACAAAAAAAATTCCTTCCCAAGAGGACTCACAGAGTTTCTTCGTCTTATAACTTCAGAAGCTGAAGAAGACCTCAATCATCTGGATGTTTTATTTTAGCGGAATCTCTATGTCTTCTTTTTCTCTTGTTCTATGTAATACGATTAAATAAACAGCCCCGTGGTAAAGGCCCGAGGTGTACATGAAACGTGATTACCTCTTAATCATGGGCCCGGCCACAATTCCTGATTAGTCTACAGGTTTTAATCTGAACAATGCCCTGAGAAAGGTGTTTGTGCCACAGGTTAGTTCAGTCGTCATCGGCTAATTCAAGACTTCCTTTCCTAATCCGATATTTTACGCGTCTTTCTTCCTTTTTTCTTTCCTTCTTAACCCGTTTAACCTCCAGGGTTGATTTTCCGTTGGACTCAGTGAGAGATCCTACGGCTACTTCCTCAAGGACAGTGTCCTTGAGCGTGAGACTTTGAGTCGGGAGATACAACTGGAGAGGAGGACCAGCACCTCGCCCAGGCGGCCTCATCTGCTATGCTTAACAGGGGCCTTGTGGTGGTAGGGGATGGAAAGATTGGAAAAGATATACAAAGAAGAGGGAAGGAAGCGGCCGTGGCCTTAAGTTAGATACCATCCCGGCATTTGCCTGGAGGAGGCGTGGGAAACCATGGAAAACCACTTCGAGGATGGCTGAGGTAGGAATCGAAGCCCCCTCTACTCAGTTGACCTGCCGAGGCTAAGCGGACACCGTTCCTGCCCTCGCCACTTCTCAAATTTCGTGGCAGAGCCGGGAATCAAACCGGGCCTCCGTGGGGGTGGCAGCTAATCACTCTAACCACCACACCACAGAGGTATTTTACGCGCCACCTGACTTCATTCTACGTCATATTTGATATGTATGTATGTTGGATATTCAGCGCGAAGGCTGGTTTGATCCTCCACAGCTCCCCCAAAAGCTACCACAGATATCCTATGTGTCACTGAAGTCATACTAGGGAAATGAGGAGTGAGGTGGTTTCCCGTTGCTTTCCTGACCGAGCCAGAAGTTGCTATTGCATATCAATCTGCCAAACCCACTGAAATGCATGCGCCAACCGACCCTGTGAGTGATATTTTCACACCATTCATAACAGGGACTGGCTGCAGAAGGAATGGCATTACTAGCATCGCTCATTCCTCGGTCACTTTCAGATTGTCAAAGCCAAGGATAAGACAGAGACAGGTCAATGAAAGTAACAAATTGCTCTTGCCCATACCAGAAGACATAGTGTACTGTTAAACACTACATCTCACCAACAAGGCCATATTTGATGTCTTTATTTATTTACGATAAAGATACACTCAATCAGTTTAACACATTTTGTACGCATACAGCACATTGGGAAGTGTTTCGTCATGACGAGACGTCTACATCCCAAACTTACCCGTGAAATATGGCGTTCTGTCACTTATTAATGATACGGAACTGCTGCCTCAGAGCAAGAGCGAGAAATTAATTATGACGACACCATCGCTTGTCAACAGGTATTCAATATGAAAGTTCTAAACTCGATCTGCCTGGGAAGGATGAGGTAGAACTTCATTTCTTTTGTATTTCTCTTGGAATATTAATTAGCTTAGTATGTACCTATTCCAAATGAATTACGGAATCCTTGAGATTGGGGTGTGGAGAGCTGTAGGAAGACACTGTATTTCTGTATAACTGCGAGTGATGACATTTCACAATAGATATATTACACGAAATGCGTGGAAAGGCTTGCACTTAACGTGTTTTGAACACGCAATAAAATGCAAAATGTACTTAAACAGCGATCTGTCTGTCTGTCTGTTAGGTCATCAGCCCAGAGGTGGTTGGATCCTCAAATAGCACCACCAAAGGTTATGCGGTTATAAGGAAACCGCAAAAACCAATGGCAGCACCAAAATGAGGCGTACTAGGCAAGATGAGGCGTGAGGTAGTTTGCCATTGCTTTCCTCACTGGGTCAGAAAGTACTATTGCAGCACAACTGACCCTATGAGCAGCACCTTTCATAACACTCAGATGCACTAGTCATGCTCTGAATGTCATTACTCAGCACTGCCCATACCCCAGCAACTTCCATATTGTCACAGCCATTGATGTTGACTGAGACTTCGGTGGAAGCTACACTTTACTCTGGCCTGTGCCAAGAGATGGATGCAAAAGTACTGTATCCATCAAGAAATGACAGCAGGCAGTAAACAGCGATATAAATGCGAAACCAGAAATGTTTTCAAATAAAATTTAATGTACATGCCGTTAGTTAATGATATATATTTTAAAATTATTCTGAACTTCCATGAATATAATATAAATATTTTTTTCTATAATATAGGCTACTTAAAATACATACAAAATTTTACTCTACATAGTGCATTTTTATTTTACTCCTCGCTCTGGGCACATGCGATTTTAATTTCACATTAATATTATCAAGACACACCACTTATTCACTAGAAATAACTCAAGTTCTGCATTTTTCTTCAAAATACTATAAAACGCTATATCGCAAATGTATAAACGCTAAAAAAAATGCTATTTACAAATAAAACTGCTAAATTTCTGATTTCAAGATGCTAAAAATCACGTCCCCTGTGTATTAGGCCTACATACAGGAGCAACACATGCTCTGTGATAGAACCAAGAAACCACCGAGCCGAGGCCATATTATTATTATTATTATTATTGTTATTATTATTATTATTATTATTATTAATTTATAATAATAATAGGTAAGGGTTATTCTGCACGAAGGCAGGTCCGAACCTCCGCAGAGGTGTTCCTGAGCCGGAGTGTACGTGCGGTAGGGTGGCCAGTCCCTTTCCGCAACCCATCCAACTCCTGACCACGCCCAATGTTGCTTAACTTCGGAGATCTCACGGGATCCGGTGTTTCAACACGGCTATGGCCGTTGGCTATAATAATAATGTGTTTTATTTATTCTGGCAAAGTTAGGGATGTACTACCTTTCTTACACTTAACCAGTCTTAACCTAGAACACTGTTAATAATAACTACTGATAATAATATGACAATGAAAAGAAAATCCACAGCCTGTTTCCAGTCATTCGACCGGGTCAGGAATGGAATGAATGAAGCCCCATCTAGCGGTGAGGATAGGAATTTTGCCGGCTACCGAAGCCTGTCTCTCTTCTGTGGCAATGATTAATGAATGACAGATGAAATGAAATTATATTGGAAAGTGTTGCTGGAATGAATTATGACAGGGAAAACCGGAGTACACGGAGAAAAACCTGCCCCGCCTGCGCTTTGTCCAGCACAAATCTCACATGGAGTGACCGGGATTTGAACCACGGAATCCAGCGGTGAGAGGCCGGCGTCCTCCCGCCTGCGCCACGAAGGTTACCAATATGACAATATTAACAATAATAACAGTAATAGTATTAATAAAAGTAATCACACTTAAAAAATAGTATCATCTACCTGTATATAATAAACATCGTACGTAGAGTACATTAAAAATATGTTAATAATGTGTACTATAACCACTAATTAAGAGAAAGTTTAGAAAATGTATATATTTCTATAGTACACCGAAATATCGCCTTCATTTGAGAGGTGAAGAGAAGGATTAGTAAGAAGAAGATGATCTGTGAAAGGAAGATGGACATAATGATGAAGAGGCGGTAGGAGGAGGTGTTTCAGGTCATAACTTGTTGATTCATGCATGTTTACCTAGTATTTCGACACAGGCATGTTTTAAAGCTGAGCTGCTGGACTTGCTTCTGACGTCCACTGGTAAGAGATTCCATTGTCGGACTGCGGTAACGGTGAATGATTTCGTGTAGATTGCTGTTCTGTGTACAGGAACGGATAAACACATGGTGCTGCAGGATCGGGTATTTTTGTTATGGTCTGTGGAGAGGAGCTTGATGCGATCACGGTGATAGGCTGGCTGAGAAGTTTTAAGAATATTATGCAGAAAGCAAAGAGTATGAAGTGTGCGCCGTTCTTGCAGGCGAAGCCACCCCAGCCGTGTGTAAGACGGTGTGACACGGTCAGCGTAAAGAAGTCCACAGATAAATCTTACACAAGCATTCTGAGCACACTGTAATTTCCTTCCTCAGTCTACTCCTAGGATTTTGTAAACTATATCGCAACAATCAAAATGAGGTAATTCGAGTGATTCAACAATAATTTTCTTTAGTTTAAAAGGGAAATTTACTGAGACAGTGTAGCGTTCCGTATATTTTTCTACACACAGATAACATTTGGACAGAGCAGGATAGATGTTCGTCAAATATTATACCGAGGAGGAGGTGTTTCAGCTCATAACTTGATGATTCATGCATATTTACCTAGTATTTCGACACAGGCATGTTTTAAAGCTGAGCTGCTGGACTTGCTTCTGACGTCTATTCTGTATGGGAGTACCACTTACGGACAACTGTGGTAACGCTGTTCGATTGAGTTTGCAAAGTAATTTAGGGTAACCAATAATTATTGCCTGGGATTTTGATAAGTTTAATTTTAATCCGTGGTTTTTGGCCCACATATCTATGGTAATCAAATTTTATTATTGTCCATCTCTTAACATGAAACGATTATCTTTCGTTGAAAACCAATAAGTTCTTTCCTGACAACGTTCATAAAGTTCTTCAAGTACTTGTTTAAATGACGAAAAATGAAATTCAAAATAACGTCTTTTCACTTCAAAAATGAATTTCCCTAGAGTCTTTTTAATATTTCAACACTTCAAAGTGTCGTAAATTGTATCTTCTTCTAAAGTCCTGTCTTATAGTCTGTTTTAGAATTGTCATTCAACACTTATAAAATGTAATGTGAATTCCAGTGAGCGAAATAGTTCGTTGAATGATGAATGAAATCACTGATTCTAAAGTTCAACTTGTAATAAAGTTAGTCAGTTTAAATCTCAAGTTTGTTTAGACAGGCACTCATATCACCTGAATTATCTGGATATCAGGACTGGAAATGTAGAGAAATGCGGTTCAACGAACAGCATATGAAGTACTTGGTAAGTGGTGTTGAGATGCCATCCCCACGGTACCACGTTTGAGTCCCGCATAGTAACCATGTTCCAAATCCAGCGGCGAACCACGTTTCGTCTCCCGCGTAGTAACCACGTTTAAATTCCATGAAGTCACCACGTTCCAACTCCCTCGTAGTCGAAATGATAGCAGGTTGATATGACAAAATAGGCACTCGGTCAGGGTTTTAACGTGTCACTTATAAACTTTATAAACAAGACAAAGTTCAACTGACAAGATTAACTTGTGAGTGTCCTACACTTGTAAACCGTAAAATGGCACTCTATTTTACTAGGTGCATTTCCTCTAATGTTTAATCACTGGTATAAAATTATTATTGCTCATTAGATTGGATTCACTGTTCATGTTGAAGCACAGTTATAACATATTTACACACGAAAATCAAAGTCTTATTCGCCATAACGAAATACATAATGCGGAGATATTTGCAAGTTTATATGACGGCAATGTCATACAATGTCAAATACTGTTCACTTGTAATGAAGGTTTAGCCTTATTAAACCAATAGTTATTACACACGTATTTAAGGTGATATTATGAAATAGATTAGTTTAACAGATTAAATGTTCAATTATTTCACTTGAAAATCGTCTTAATATTCACACGCTTATTTCTCATGAATGTTTAAAGTCAGTTTCATTCGAATACAAATACAAGTTTAAATCAATTAAATTTTTTCGATTTACAGTTGAAAATATTAAGGCTGTAAAGTGATTAAATATTATAAGTCTTTGACAACACTTTGGAATTATTAAGTTAGTATCATATCACTCGAAAAGTTTCTAAGTTCCAGCACGAATTATTGTTTTATAAGTCTTGTCGAAAACTTCGTACGATGTGATGTCTTGAGGTCGAACCTCGCGGACCTGTTCACGTGAGACAGCATGACTAAACGACGGCAGCGAGTTGAGAATTGAACTGACTTGACCTAGCCGAACCCCGTTTTAATACCAATCTGTCGAGGACAGCTTCCTCCCCTCGTGGAAAAATCAAGTTTCTTTACACCTGAATTACTTTTATGTCCGTAGATCGATATTAATGAAATCGCAGTATGTTTGCCTTTAAATAATGGGCTATACGATGGCGTGTCCCATTAAGTGATATATCAGTGGGTTCCAAAGTTAGTAAAATTTATTCTAGTATGTTCGATCATATAAGGTGGTGTTCACGTGATAGTTGCATCACCCTCCTGCGTGACGTAGCTTGCTTGCTGTACGCATGCTAGTCTCGTCCCGTTGCGCTGACTTCCATTAAATAAAATTATGTTGCAGGCCATACATGGTTCCTGGTACAATATATATCTGTAAGTCATCTGCGTATAAGTGGTATTTACAGTGTTTTAATCCGGAAGCTATGGCATTTATATACAAAGAGAAAAATAGGGGACCTAGTACAGATCTTTGTTGTATTCCTACGTCAACCGTACGCCAATTTGAATACTCATTGTTGTTATTACATACACACTGCCGGCGATCGGCGAGATAGGACTGATCCATTGAAGTGCACTCCTGGAAAAATTTAAACTATTTAATTTGGATATAAATATGTCTCTGCCAACAGTGTCGAAAGCTTTACGAATGTCCAATAACGCTAGAACTGTCAGTTGTTTGTTGTCCATAGCTTGCCTTATGTCATCAGCCACATGTGTTAATGCACTGCAAGTGCTGTGTCTCGGTCTAAAGCCGGACTGGTGGATATCGAGGAGACTGTTGTAAGATAGTTAGTAAACTGCTTGTGAACTATGAATTCTAAAGCTTTTTTCAACATGTCTAAGATGCTAATCGGTCGATAGTCACCGACGCCCTTTGCCAGTCTTATTTTCGGAAGCGGGCGAACTATGGCCATTTTCCATATTTCCGGATAAGTCCCCTGTTGCAGTGAATAATTAAAGATATTCACCGATGGATAAATGATGTGGTGAGAATTTTCATGAGCATTTCGTGGCCTATATTATCTACGCCCCTAGCATTGGGCTTGATGCGTTTTATTGAGTCAATCACTTCTTGCGGTGTGACGTGACTGAAGTAAAATTTATCTCTGTGTGGAGATGGCGTATTATAATATGTATTAATTGTTTTCTCTTTCACGACCGGATTAATTCCCGTTGGCGAGATAAAATGGTCGTTTAATTCATCTACGTTAACGTTTGGTTCTTTGTCAAATTTCTGGTTATTGATGCCAAAATATTTCATCGATTTCCACATCGTCGCAGGGCGTACGTCAGGTCTAATCAAGTTATGGGCGTAACGTCGTCTAGCGCTTCAAATTTTAGAGGTCGTTTTATTGCGCAGTGTTTGATATGTCTGGTGGTTGACTTCTGTTGGGTGGTGTTTGTATCGTCTATGAGCAGCGTCCCGTTCAGCCATTGAGTGACGAATTTCGTCATCTATCTAGGGTTTAGGAGCTCTGGAACCTTTCTCCGTACGTACTGGGGCGTGCCGATCGTAGAGTTGTTTTACTAGGTTATTACATGTTGAAACCATTTCTTCTACATTATTGGCGATATTCATCACCGTCTATGGCACGGAAAGGGCATCTTCTTCTAATTTATCTGGGTCAATTCGTCTGAGGTCCCTGCATGATAATATTTTCGTCCTTGGTTTCGGGCTCTGTATTGGTAGGACAGGTAGATTATGTCATGTCCATGTTGCAGAACTTTCGCTGAATTGTTTGTTATTATTAGATCGAAAAGGGTGTGACTGCAATTAGTGTGGTGGGTTGGTCCGAGGGGTAAAATTGTCACTCTACATGCTTTGAAGATATTCGTCGAGTTGAAGCTGCGGTACTGTCTAACAAATTTGTGTTGAAGTCTCCCTTTATAATAACGCGTTCATAGTCTGGCAGAAGGTTTAGTATTTCAGTCTCAAGGTCGGTCAAATGCCCTACTTTCGGAGGCTTGTAAACCACTCCCATCAAGCATTTCGCTCAAATAGTGTTACCTCTACAAACAAAAACTCCAGTTTACGTTCATACTGTGAAGGTGAATGGCTAATTACTTGAGGGCTGTGTTCTCTGACAACATAAGCAACCCCCCACCCACCGCCTTTACCCTCACGGTTATTTCATAGAAGGACGTACCCGTCCATGTCAATAGCTGAGCTGGGGCATTTGCTGCTCAGCCACGTTTCAGTCATAAGAATTGCATGGAACTGGCACGAAGACAACAGATCATGCATTTCATCCATGCGCGTTTAGGAGAGCAAAGACTGCACATTACAGTGACAAACATTAAGAGCTCTTGGAAACTGTTTCACGGTTTCCTTCAAGATAGTAGCGTCTGAAAGAGGACCTGGGTTTTCTCTAGCCGCTATGTGTGTGAAGGGATCGTTTAACGGAACAGGGGAGTAAGTCGATGGAATTAAAGGAATGCGCTTAGGCCTGCTGTCGTCAGAACATGTCCTTATTGTGTTAAAAGGTTGCCAACTTCGGAACAGAAAATTAAAACTAAAACAGAACTAACGAGAGGACTACGATTAAACACAGTTCAAGCAATACTGATTACTGTAGAAATAAAAGATGCGAAGCTAATAAAATGACAGAACACACTACACACAAATTATACAAGGTAAATCACACAAATAAGTCTAATTTTAAATAAGAAGGTTCTAACTACCGATGTTACACTTGGAAAACAGATACCTGATATAGTAAAAGATGTGATAGAAAGTGTGTTATGGGAGATAGGATGAATGGGAGGGAAAGAGAGAGGGAGAGAAGAAAGAAAAAGTGAAAGTTAACTGTAGTGTATTCCTACTATGAAAGCAAGGGAAGACAATATTTCGGTACTCGCATTCAAAGCGAATGTAGTTCTGTATGGATATAGTGATGGGTAGTGATATTTGCATATTACAATCTAGGAATATCACACATGCGGTTGATACGACACCCCATTTGCCAACTTAATTGTGACATCCCCGTGATCAGTCCAAGTGTTCCTCAGCCCTTGAACAGTGATGGCTGCTTTCAGAATTGCTAGACGAGTTGCAGTCAAGTCTTCCCGTATCATGGTAGATGTTAATTTTAGTTGGCGCTTCCGTGTGAAAACCTCTTGCCTGGAGCGGAAGGACGTGAAATTCACAATGATGGGCCGAGGTTTTCCAGGCACCTTCGGTCCTACTCTGTGGCTCCTGTCAATGTCAGTTTTGGTTACCTTGGCCTCCATTTTATTGCAGAGGCTCACAACAATGCCGTATGTGTTCTCACCCTCACTTTCAGCAATACCAAACAGACGTAAACTTGACCTCCTTTGGTACTGTTCCAGGGAGTCGCACTTTGCCTCAACGTCTTCTTTGAGATGTTTTATTTCTTTTTCGCGGCACTCGAGCTTTTTGTTTAGATCATTCACCAATTCGGCATTGAACTAGAGACTACGCTCAAGTTCTTTCACCACGATTACCGTCACCTGTCTCGCCACTGCACTTACAATACTGTCCACGAAGCGTTCGGAGAGCACGGCCTCGTCCAGTGCCTTTCTCACCACCTGTTTGATTTCGTTGACACCACTGCTGGCACTACCGTTGCTAGCTTTATTAGGATGAGATCCATTTTTAATATTATTCTGATATACACAACGATATCTATTTAAAACTGGTCTCAACTTGAACCCTGGCACAAGTTCCACAGATCTGCACTTTTCCACACCACACACTACTTCTGTTCACCTACAAAATTCGCTTCAACGGAGAGCCGATTTACTTGAGTGCTTCCATGAGCAGAGAGAGATACGTGAGAGAGGCCATGTTAGAACCACATGAAACTCTTCCAAGAACTACTTCATCCTTTCTCGCTGTTGTTTTCTTTCTTCCGTCCATGTACTGCCTGATTTCCTCTTGGATTTCTCTGTAAATTTACCATAAAATATTGCTTTCCTAAATTATTTTCAATTTGCAATAAGTTCTTTTTTAATATTGCGTAGTTCCAAATCTTCTTCGGCTTCTTTGAAAAATTCTGGTTTAGTTTTGTTTTTTCTGTTTTTTGCATAGTGTTCAAAAATGTGTTTTGTTAATCTGTCTTTGTCCATTCTGTACAGGTGACCAAATATTCTTAATGTTCTTTTTCAGAAGGCATGTCCTATTTTTCCCGATCTTTTGTATGAATCTTGTTCTGGTCTCAGATTGTGTATGACATTTTCCCAAATAGGTCCCATCTGTCTTTCTGAGAAGGTATTCAAACACTCTATTGCATATAAAGCTGCAGTTTTGTAGTGTCTCAATTTAGGATTTCTGGATACTGACTTTTTGTTGTATATGTACCAGGGGTACACATTCTCCGGCTATTTAAACTGTGCGCCTTCTCTATGGCCATCTATGTCAGTGATTACGAACTTTTAAAAACATACGAAAAACTTCCTTCTCCGATTGTTAGGTGGCTCTAGCACCTAGTTTCTGGCGATCTCTGCAGGGATAATCCCAAATTAATTTCAGAAGACATTTCATGTGTTATAGTTGGTAAACCGTTTTTCTGGTTATTGTCAAATACAGTAGAGATAATTCGCGACACTGAGCGAGATATCGAGGGACAGCTATTGGAGCTCACTCTAGCGGATAGATCAGAACAGTACTGATTCTCTCATAAGAGGACATGTATTTTTGTGTGAAGTTTTTGGTGTTATTTATGCGTTTTCAGTGAGTTGCCGTAATTAAATAGTAGCGTGTGTCATTCCTTGATATCTCCTCTCAACATGAGGAAAAAGATATGTGCTGTGTTTGGCTGCAAGTAATTACGAAGTAGAGAAAAATGCGCGGTCGTTCTTCAGGTTCCCTCGTGACAAGAACATGTAAGTAATATTGTGTTTGCATATATATTCTTCCAGTGACAGAGATTTTTATAGTACTTCATAATCTTCTGACCTGCTCGACCCATATTTAACTGGCATAAAATGTAATACGCATATTTTATTGTATAGTGCAGCAGTTAACCTTCAATACCGATCTGTTGTTGTAGGTGTGATCTGTGGGTTTTGAAATGTCACAGAAGTGATTTGGATAAGGTGTACAAGAAAGAAGGGACGTTACGCTTAGATAAGAATTATAAGATCTGTTCAGATCATTTCCAGGCCAGAGACTTTAGAAATCCTCGACAATACAGCCAAGGGTATGTTACATTTTTGCTCTAATTGTACGTAAATATTCCTTAAAGCATCACTATCGACAACATTTTCATACTTTTCTTTCTTTTATCCCTCTTCTCAGATTAAAGCCGGAATTTCATAGATTTTCTTTCTGTTAGTAGGCTTCATATTAAGAGGAAAATCGTCCAGATTTTAATTGTTAATTCATTGCATCATGTGTGTAAGGAATGTGCTGATATTTTTATTGACAAGTGTCTTAATGTGATGATAAAATGTTTTTAAATGAGAAAAAAGACAAATCCAATCGTAAAAGTTCAGGCAGGAATGCTAAAGCTAAAAAAGTAATGCATAAATGGAAGATCAAGCCATTTCACAGCAGCCCATTTTATATCTTGTTTATGTGTCTCAGTCGTTGAATAATAACCTATTAAATAATTCTTCATTCATTTATCCAGAATTGCTTTAGCAACTTCGAAGTTAATATCTCAATAACACTTTCTTTCTAGACGTAACTTCTTTATCCATTTCCGTATATACATTTCCAATGATATTTGAATTTAGCGCGATTTGTTCAGGTCAAGTCACTAGGAGCACCACCGTCGAATTGTCTCCCATTTTAGCAAGGCGAAATCCGTAAGTGTCGCGTATTATCTCTACTGTATTTGTTATTGTTTATTTTACGTACCAGAGTTGTCAACACTTAACCTGGTTCCTCCTGTAATGTTCTCTGCCTATCACATGCATGTAACTAAGTTCTCTAGCCAGTCAAACCCGGGGGTGTGTATGGAAATTTAGCCTATCAGTGCTCTGAATTTTAATTTTATCCGGAACCTTCCCATACGGAGCTATTTCAGGAGAGCACTTTAGGGCCATCTTGTATGATTTGCTCTGGATGTTGAGAGTGCCACTTGATGGAGGTTAGAGAGGGCAGGAGGCAGGGTGCGGCCGGCCTGAAGAAGATCCAGCGCTATAAGGTGATGGCAGAATTTACATAAACATGTGAGGGGAAGGTTTCAGCAGTTTTCTTTTGGGATGAAATTTAGGACCTTCTGCGCAGTCTTAGGACTCATATTCCCTACTGGGAAAATATTTATGGAGGGGAGCACGAGTGGTGTTCCTCAGATCTCTCCCCTTCTGGATGACTAAAGTTTTTCAACGTCTAAATTTTGGAAATCTTGTCTCGGCTTTAAATTTCCCCTCTTTAGTCACCCTTTTAGTATGGTATTAGCCTCTGTATCATTGGTCCTTAAGCCCACTTAGGTTTTTGTCTCTTCCCGAATGTTCGTTAAGGCGTGTTGTTGTTTCGCCTCCTTACCTTTTGTTAATGGCCTGTTTTGTGTAACCATTTATTTTTATTCTTTAGGTCTTCTATTGTGGAAAACTATGTCCTTGTATATTCCTTATGGTTCTTCGGGTAACTGTGTCTACGTTTAGGTTCCCTTTAGGAACAGTACTTAAACTGATTGTGGAACTTTGTAATGGATAGCCCACCATGGGCTAACCGATGTATGAATACTATGAAGTGGGGTCAACCTAGGGGATACCGAGTGTACTTGAGATTGTAATTAGCAACTGACTGCTTGATTGAGGCTAGCCTCTACTGTATCTTGGAGCAGAGACTCCTATAATATTGTACCTGTTCGTAGAATTATACCTGTAAGGAGCAATTATGATCTATCAGATGTAAGTTAACGACTCTGAGTTTCTCCCAATTCATTTTGTACCTGATTAAGGTCTTCGAAGTCCAATGTATTGTTGGAGCTGAGGAGTCGTTGTTAATGTCAATATCTCCGAGTTCTATTCCAACTGTTTCTTGTTATGTCATTAAATTACTCTCTCTGAATTTTAAGAAAGGAAAGAAACAAAATTTCCCAAGATTGCTGAAGTAAATGTTTCCTCTAAGTGATCCGTTGTCCAGCCATTCAATCCAGGCGCTTCCTGTTTCTCTGTGAGCGACGGAATCACGGTAACAGTATATATTCATCGTTGCTTGATAACGTTTTTCCTTTTGAGAATTCGTGCCTTCATGCTCTCCTTTTCAACCGTTATCATTGTTTATTACTTCCCCTTAGTATATGAAATTGTTGACTCTTTCGATTCTTTTGTGTTTGAATATTTGAGTTTCTGCAGGTGCATGGTTGGTACTAGTGATCCATTCTGATTTTTCATAGGAAACTTGTAATCCTATTTTGGCCGCACACCTTTCCAAGTCTTCTAACTTTGTCCTTCCTGCTTGTATTATTATTATTATTATTATTATTATTATTATTATTTTAAAACGACAATGTCCCTTCTTAAAATAGCTTACGGTAAAGTTGTATGGTTACGTCACTGCTACTTAACTCGGCCGACACATGGCAACGACTGGTGATCGCCGATAGTTAAAACGGGGTGGGAAGTTCTTGGTTCAAATGCTCTCCCTGCAACTTACAAAATAATTAATAAGCTTCAAGTTTTCACCGAGAGAAAGCACTCTCGGCATCGTTATGTTCCATTTATTGCCCAACAGATGCCTCCAAAGGCAGCTATCAAAAATACCTGTGCATATCTCCGACGTTTGTTAACACTCTTATCCCACCTGTCTGGAGAACAAGGGGAATCGAGTTCGAGTACCGAGATTGACTGAAGAACCACATGGCACCAGCTGCCGAAATGCAAGTATTCTAAGTAGACGCTACTTGGATGACTTGCGTTTCAATTTTAATATTTCATTCTCATTGACAGATCTATGTAGGTGGATTGGAACGCAGAGAGAATTTTGCTGAATTTCTACCGCATGTGTTCACCACGATTCTTTTTAAACCTACGAATTTGTCTGTCTGAAAAATCTACTGAACTCGGTCAGCATCAAAAACCTGAGATCTCATATATTGTTCTATTCTGTTCCATTCCGTTCCGTTTGGTTTTGCTGAGTACTGTTCCCTTGTGTTCCATTCCATTGCATTCTGTTCTATTATGTACTGTTTTGCTATTCGGTTCCATTCAGGCCCAATCCATTTTACTGTTTTTCACTCCGTTTAATTCTGTTCTGTTTTTTATCAGTTCTGTTTTGATCTGTTCAATCGTGTTTTGTTATACTTTGTTCCGCTCCATTACATTCTGTTCTGTTTTTATCTGTTCTGTTTTTATCTGTTCAATCGTGTTTTGCTATACTTTGTTCCGCTACGTTGCATTCTGTTCCGTTCTGTTCTGCTCTGTTCTGTTCTGTTCTGATCCTGTGGCATGTCGGCTTTTGTTTGAATCTCATAAAACATTGCTGACCTTATCGATTGAACACAGAAGAACTGTTTTATCTATATTATATACAGACACTGAGTTTCTTTTCTTAGACGGCCGTTTGAGGACCACCGTCACACGAAGCGCCTCTTCACTCCGGAGATCAAGCGCTTTCTCAAAGGATGGCTCGTGCGACGAAGGGACAACCCATACCCTAACCGCGATGAGAAGAAAGGCTTGGCTGTACAGACCGGCTTAACATATATACAGGTAACTTTTCTCTCCTCAAGTAAACATTTGTGGACAACGCCTCAGGGATTATTTATTTAATTATTTATTTATTTATTTATTTATTTATTTATTTATTTATTTATTTATTTATTTATTTATTTATTTATTTATTTATTTATTTATTTATTTATTTATTTATTTATTTATTTATTTTGACGCAGATTGGAAGAACATTCATTTATTTAAAATGTGAACTTATATGGTGTGACAGACTGGATAAAGCTCATTCAAAGCTCATTGTTTTAGAAGCCTTTCTCGAGGGCAGTTGAGATTTTCTTCTGGTGACACAGAGCATAGTTTTCTGCGAAACGTAAAGCTCACCTCATTTTCTCGACACAGCATAAGCCCATACGCCTATAACATGTCTATAAGTACGAGCCGAGAAAGCGTCAATGGCAACATTCATAAAATTATTAATCATAAAATTTGAGGCAAAAGGCAAGGGCAATGAAAGAAAATTCACACTAAGTCAAAGACAATGTACTTCCTGGACCCTGTAAAGAGAGAATACACTGCCTAATCTGATAGAAGAACACGTTCTGGAAATGTAGTTTCCGAGGGAAGAAATAAAATTTGAGAGGGTGATCAGAGGTAAGTCATTATTGAAATGTTCACTATTGTTACCAACAATGTACAAATCCAATTACATCTGACTTCGAAGTGGACAGAGCCAGAGGAACTGCCAGTAGAGTATAATGGGGCTGTTGGTTTTTCATTCTATAGCACTTTGTTCTTAGTATTATTAATCCGAAATAGAGGACATACCAACTACGAAATCTGGAGTATTCCTGATATGGAGCCAGGTTTCGATGTTGATAACTTACAGTACAATTACAATAATAATAATAATAATAATAATAATAATAATAATATATTTTTAAAATTTGCTAAACGTCGCACCGACACAGATAGGTCTTATGGCGACGATGGTGTAATGGGAAAGCCAAACATTTCGACGGGAATCCCAACAAAGGCGATTAGATCCACGAAAAAATGCCTAACCTGTACGGAAATCGAACTAGCGGCTTTCTGGTAATTGGCATCCACCCTACTTCTGCGGATTTTCAATGAATTGAATAAATATGTTAAATATGCCAATAACCAGAAAGACGCGAAGCGCGCTACAGTTATGAAGCCAAGCCCTGCATTCGGGAGACGAGTAGGTACGATCCCCATTCCTGTCGGTCAAATGACTGAAACAGGTTGCGTATTTTCAATGAATTGAATAAATATGTTAAATATGCCAATAACCAGAAAGACGCGAATTCGGTTCCCTTCCAGGTTAGGGCTGGGAGATGCATCAATAGAGATTGGTGGAATTAAGCAAGATTAAGATGCTACGGTCATGTGAGGTGTAGAGATGAGGAAGACTTTATTAAAAAAGCTTGAGATTTACCCTTTACACGGAAGAGATAGGTAGAGGCTGAAATTAAGAATGACCTGTTGGAAAAACGACTGAAAGAACAGGATACACCGGACCAACACTGGGGGAGGAAGCTCATCAAGGCAACTGAGAATTAGAAAAATATGGTAACGAGGAAGAATAAACATTATGCTAATAATAATAATAATAATAATAATAATAATAATAATAATAATAATAATAATAATAATCTAAACCCTGTTTCCAGTCATACGACCGGGTCAGGAATGGAATTAATAAACCCCCATCTAGTGGCGATGATAGGAATTGTACCGGCTGTCGAAGCCTGTCGCACTCACCCGGGCAATGACTGGCAGATGAAATGATATTGGAGAATGTTGTCGGAATGAAAGACGATAGGGAAAACTGGAGTTCCTGGAGAAAAGCCTGTCTCGCCTTCGCTTTGTCCAGCACAAATCTCTCATGGAGTGATTGGGATTTGAACCATGGCCGGCGCGCTACCGCCTGAGCCACGGAGGCTTAATGATGATGATGATGATGATGATAATAATAATAATAATAATAATAATAATAATAATAATAATAATAATAATAATAATAATAATATGCGTTTAACATCCCTTAACTTTCTAAGATAAACTAATAAGGGATTATCTAGATTGCGGACACATGTCCCTTGCATTTCATCGGTATTACACGCTAGTGTCACTTGTTATTTTGATTAATTTGTTTTGTTTTTGCCTTTTTTTTTTTCTAGTGGTTTAACACCAACACAGTGAAGGTTTTCGGTGACGCAAGGATGGGTAAAGCTAGGATTGATATGGAAACGGCCGTGGCCTTAATCAATGTGCATCCCCAGCATTTTAGCTGATGTGAAAATGGGAAACCACGGAAAAACATATTCAGGGCTGCCGACGGTGGGCTTCGAACCCACAAATCTGACAATAATCCTGCTCTTCAGTGGCATCTAGAGTGGTCCATCAACGCTTGTGCACGATTGCTGGGAACCTTGGCTAGCGCCTAGACGTTATATTCCCCGTAGTATTAAACTGTATGAATAGTTGCATAGCTTCAGGGGTCAAACATTTTATATCTACTCTTGTTTGCACATTACGAACTCGTTCGTAATTACAGTGTAACACCTGTGTAGTGTATTCCTCTCATTTTTCTGGAAAAATAATCTATATATCAATTTTTTTCAAAGAGCTACATCACAATGAATTACATATTGGTTTAATATAATAATTTAAATTAAATTAAAAACATCCATATTGTATTTACGAAGTAGAAGTAGTCTAAAAATAGCTAGTAGTAAGTACAGTATTTAACTTAGATCTAGTCTTGCAAGGATACAATTAGTTAAATTTTCATTTAGTATTTTTATTAAGCTTACTAGTATTTTTACATTCTTATTTCTTTTGTTGTGTATTGAATTTTCTTTTTTCCTCAAACCTGTATTATGTAGGCAGTTACTTTTTCTTTAATTCTTCTTTGCATGTATATATTCATATTTTTGTCTTAAAATTAGTGTTATTTGTATTTCTTAGTATTTTAAGTTAATCAATGTCATTGTATGGAATAATAATAATAATAATAATAATAATAATAATAATAATAATAATAATAATAATAATAATAATAATAATAATAATAATAATAATAATAATAATAATAATAATATGTGTGTGGTTAAGTGTAAGAAAGGGCCAAGAGCCCTAACTTCACCACAGAAAATAAAGGCTTTATCTATCTATCTATCTATCTATCTATATTCGTTTTTGTGTTCCAGTAATACAACTAATGAATTTAAGATTTCTACTTATCCATTTCTTTACTGGTTACAAAATAATATAAAGTGTAACAGATGTATCAGTAATGTCAATATTTTGCACTGTAATGAAACACGTAATATATCGACGTTGCGCCTGTGAAAATCGCTATGCGATAATGCTGTGGGAGTTTTTTTTTTACTTTTTTTTTTACAATTGGCTTTGCGTCGCTCCGAGATAGATAGGTATTATGGCGACGATGGGATAGGAAAGGGCTAGGAGTGGGAAGGATGCGGCCTTGGCTTTAATTAAGGTACAGATCCAGTATTTGCCTGGTGTGAAAATAGGAAACCACGGAAAATCATATTCAGGGCTTCCAAAAGTAGGGTTCGAACCCACTATCTCCCAAATGTAAGCTCACAGCTGCGCGCCACCCCTAACCGCACGGCCAACCCTCGAGGTGTTATGGAAGAAATATTAACCCGCAGCACATATTAGGGTGAGAAGTCCTTGAAATAGGCTATCTCACAAATTATTGAACCTTAAATGATAGAACATAACCGGTCAAAGTTCTAAGCTTTTATATTTAAGATAGCGGTTATTGCAGGCGCAACGGCGATATGCCATAATTACTCATTGTATTGCTCCATGGCTAAATGGTTAGCGTGCTGGCCTTTGGTCACAGGAGTTTCGGGTTCGATTCCCGGCAGGGTCGGGAATTTTAACCATCATTGGTTGAATTCGCTGGCACGGGAGCTGGGTGTATGTGTCGTCTTCATCATTTCATCCTCATCACGACGTGGAGGTCTCCTGCAGGCGTCATATCAAAAGACCTGAATCTGGCGAGCAGAACTTGTCCTCGGACACTCCCGGCACTAAAAGCCATACGCCACTTCATTTCACTCATTGTATTCAAAATAACCTTCTAGAAAATGTATTTAGGAAAAAGACAAAAGACGGAGATACTTCAGTTGACGATAAATGAATTATTCATAAAGAAGGTATCAGGGCCTGGTGTTATTTTGCGTAGATTGGAAAACCATGTACAACGAGCTTAACTATTCTAGATTCTGCTCTATCATAAGGTCTCAGTATTCTACATAGTATATAGCAGAATGTCTGTCTGTCTGTCTGTCTGTCTGTCTGTCTGTCTGTCTGTCTGTCTGTCTGTCTGTCTGTCTGTCTGTCTGTCTGTCTGTCTGTCTGTCTGTCCGCCTGTCTGTCCGCCTGTCCGTTCCTTATACAAATCCATACCGTTCCACCAATCTGAACCAAATGTTGTATACTTACCTTTTAGGACCCTGCGGGTAGCCCCATCTACAAGAAATTTTAACAGCCCTCTCCATTCTCTAGATTTAGGCCCTTGGTAGATTAACATAGGCTATTACAGGCAAAATATCGAATTTGTCGTACAAGGGCGAGACAAAGATCATTTTAAGCCTCACGATTCGAAGAACAAAACTCGGCAAGGCCATACGGGTCCCGAAAACGATGTTTAAGGACCTAAAACAAACCGTTATGGAGATATTGGCTTCACACTACCCCGCTCTAGGAATCGGATGCATAAATGACCAGCCGTAACCATGGCAACGTCAGCTCGAGGATTCTACAGTAGAATACAGGCCTGGTGTTCGAAGTAGCCACATGCCTCCTACACATATGACTCTCTGGAAAAAAAGCACTATGGGGGTAAGCCACCTCTAGCTGTGGAAGTGGGGAGGGATGGCATATAAAAATTCTCGAAAATAGTGTCGAATCCATAGAGACCGCCTGGTGGCCATGATCGTTAAGGCGTTGAAGTCTAAATGGTCTGACACCGAGGTTAGCCGGTTCGAGTCCCGTTGATCGATAAAATTTTCACCATCAGAATGTTAGCCGGTAGGGTAGGGGAGGTGGTGACATACAATTTCTAATCACCAAATTGCGTGGCAAAAGCCTGGATTAAATTCCAAACCTCTCCGCAGTGCTCATATGGAGTGAGGGCATATGGTGTTGTTGATAGTGATTCGTCCATCGGATAGAGACGTTAAGCCTTGAGCTGATCACTTGGTGCTATTCGACAGGAGTAGACTACGTGCCGGCCCCGGGTTTCACCCTCTCCCTTCCTACTATCATATATCACGTCATTCATTTCATCTCATTATCTCCTCTGATGATGTTGACGTCAGGAAGGGCATCCGGTCATAAAGTCCGCCGCGACCTCATACCCTACCCCGTAGAGAAACGGAACAAGGGTTGGACAAACAAACAGTATCAAATCCATAGGCTTTGGGATCGCTAAGATGAACAGTGCCTGGTCTAGAAAGCCAAGAATAACGACCGAGAGGATTCGTCGTGCTGACCACATGACACTTGGCAATCTGCAGACGTTCGGGATGAGCAGCGGTCGCTTGGAAGGCCAAGGCCTTTCAGGGCTGTAGTGCCATGAAGTTAGTTAAAGATGAACAGCGACATTCCGCATGTCTTGTAAGTCTATGTTCAGACCCCATAGGCATAGCGGGTGAAAAGGTGTGAAAAGAGTCCAAAATGGCCGGGGATATGGATGTGCGCCCCTCTGGGCGGGTGTAGAAAGTGGTTGAAGTATAAAGGTAACAGAAAACAACCAATATCAAATTAGAATCCATAGTTCTCGGGTCGCTGAGATGAATAGTGACACTCTAGATGTCGCTTAAGTCCAAGACAGCCGCTTCGGCACGGTGATGAGAAGGGGTGAAAAGGAAACTATCCCAAATAAGTGAGATTACGGATGAATGTGTGCATGTTCCAACATAGCTCTCAACCTAACATAGTACACATTTACTATCCGAAAAAATGACTTAAATTTCGTGTGGCTATTTCTAGCCGGGTGCAGCCATTGTAAGGCAGACCCTTCGATAAGGGCGGGCGGCATCTGCCATGTGTAGGTAACTGCGTGTAATAGTGGTGGAGGGTAGTATTATGGGTGGTATGTGAGTTGCAGGGATGTTGGGGACAGCACAAACACCCAGTGCCCGAGCCAAGGGAATTAACCATTTAAGGATTAAAATCTCCGACTCGGGCGGGAATCGAACCCGGGACCCTCTGGAGCAAAGGCCAACACACTAACCATTTAGCAATGGAGCCTGACTGAAAAAAATGACTATGGGCGCAGGACTCCCCAAACACCGTTGACACTCTGGGTGCCGTTTAAGTCATAGTTCAGCCCCTGTCGGAATGGAGGTTGAGAAGGGGTGAAAAAGGATGTCCAAAATGGTCGAGTTTATGGATCTATGTGTTATATTCCAGCATAGCTGTCAACTAAATTCGGTGAACATGCCTTACTATTCTATGTGGAAAATAGCTGTGTGGGGTAAGACACCCCTGGCGGAGGGGAATAATCGAAAACGACCAATATTAGCGTCGAATTCGTGGTTTCCGCGGTCGATGATATGCCGTTTAAAGACCAGTTCAGCTGCATAGGCATGTGAGAAGTGGTGATGAAAAATCTCCAAACTGATCGAGATTAGTTTCTTCTTCTTTATCTGTTTACCCTTCAGGGTCGGTTTTCCCTCGGACTCAGCGAGGGATCCCACCTCGCTTCTGGTCCTGGAGCTTCAGACTCTGGGTCGGGGATACAACTGGGGAGGATGACCAGTACCTCACTTAGGCGGCCTCACCAGCTATGCTGAACAGGGGCCTTGCGGGGGGTGCATGAGAAGATTGGAAGGGATAGACAAGGAAGAGGGAAGGAAGAGGCCGTGACCTTAAGTTAGGTACCATCCCGGCATTTGCCTGGAGAAGAAGTGGGAAACCTCGGAAAACCACTTCCAGGATGGCTGAGGTGGGAATCGAACCCACCTCTATTCAGTTGACCTTCCGGGGCTGAGTGGACCCCGTTCCAACCCTCGTACCACTTTTCAAATTTCGTGGCAGAGCCGAGAATCGAACCCGTGTCACTGGGGGGTGGCAGCTAATCACACTAACCACTACACCACAGAGAGATTAGTTTAATTAACGAAGAACAAAATAATCTATTACTAAACCTTAAAATTAAACACATAACAATAACTCTTAAACTACAAAATTGTTCTTAAAATATCAGTCAACGTCACAATAAAGAAATCTACAAAAATTCACTTCACACATAATTAACGGGTAATAAAATACCTAAAAGTAAATAATCTATAAAGTGCCCGGGCAACGCCGGGTAATATAGGTAGTTATTTGTAAAAGCAAATTTTGCTTACATCAGCTCAACATTACACTGTAGAAGACCCATCTAAACAAGATGTACTACTGTACAGACTCTCGTTTAGTAAGATCCAAACTAAGGGATCGAGTTCGAATCACAGCATCAGTTACGAGACAAAGGCAAATGAGTGATCTTGTGTAAGGAGTACACACCTACGAAGAAATGGATCTAGCACTGTAACGGGAGTATCCGTCTCCAAGTGGACAGGTAGAATAGAACTGGCTTCTGGCATCAATAAGATTTGTGCCAAGTAGAAGTCTACGGTGAGAACTGGGTTTTGTTCGACTCCTCTCTATCTTCTGTAGCTTTTTAGCGACAACCCACTGTTATCAGTGACTAGCCTACTGTCATGTGCAGAACAGACTCTACACACAGCCTGACGCTCCCCAGGCAGTGACATTTAATTCGAGAGATTTTCAGGAAGTTTTTCCATCATATAATTGGTGGGTCCGCCTTTTATACCTATGGTCGTGTAGGAAAATCAGCTACCCCAAACACGACGAAGAGATGCTGTTCACAGCTGCCCGATACGGGTGAAACGCTGAAGTGGTCTCGTGTCGGGGTTTTCCTCCCCTAGCCTTTGGCAACCCAGTCCTTACCCACAAGGCAGCGGAGGTAACACTTATGTAATGGCAATGATTACTCGCCATGCCATAATGCCGTTGATGGGCGAATTTGGTGTTTACTGAGTGCACTCCAGACATGGTTTACTATCCCACTCTCTATTAGCATTGTCCTCCCTTTTAGTCACCTTTTACCGTAAGTAGGGAATACTGTGGGCAAATTCTTCCCCCTTCCCACAGAGATGTTTTTTTAAGTTCGTTTCGGCCATCTAAGGATCACGTTTAATCATCTTTGCATTACTTTTAGCTATTTCTGCCTTCACTTTCTGCCAGTATATTTTCATCCTTTCTCCTATTTCTGTTCTTCTGTGTAGAATCTCCCTTTCCTCATCAGTGTCTACTGGAAACCACGGAACTTTTTGACGAGTTGTCTAAATCGATTTCTGTTTACTATATCATCTTCCGTAACCCCTGTAGTCCAACCTCACATCTCGAAATAATTTCAGCTCTGTCTCCCTCTTTCTGAAGAATTCAATGGTTCTCTTCGTCAGTCTGTTATTGTACTGTATATCAGCAAGTGTCCGCAGAACTGCGCCCTTCTCTTTCTCATCAATTCAACCACTCCTTCTGTTCTTTCATACAATTCCTTGTTAGATTTCAGTCTCGTCTCCCCATTTTTTTACATTTGGACCTAGACATTTTCTGAGCATTTTTCTTTCTCTCTTTCGGATATCCTCACGCCTACCTTTCACAATCATATCCAATGTTTCTACTGCACAGAGGCACTCAGGTTTAACAACAATGCCTAGATGCCTTACTTTAGCCCCATACGATAGAACATTTTTATTGTTGATTTTCCTCATCTGCTGAAAAGCCATTTCCATTTTTATCGTCCGTTCTGTAATGACATTCTTTACCGAGCTCTTCACTTGCAATTTTTCTCCCAAATAATTAAAACTCTTCAATTTTTTTGTCTCCTAACTTTAGCAGATCAGGGGCCTCTTTATTGTTGGTCATGAGCTCACCAGGCTTTTCAAAAGAAATATGAAGCCCAGTTTTCTTTGCTATCATTTGGAGTTATTCAATCCCTTTCTTGGCTATTATTATTATTATTATTATTATTATTATTATTATTATTATTATTATTATTATTATTATTATTATTATTATTATTATTGTTACCGTGTTTTAGTGGTAGGTAGAGGTGAAAGAAGGTGCGGGCGTGAACGGGTCTCAAACTACGGAATCAAAGTTAATGTAAAATTTAACAAGGTTATATTTTCTTTTCAAAAACAAAGAAATAACAAGCATGGCAGGTACAAAGTAGCAAGTCCAAAGGGTAGTTACAATATTTACAGGATTTGGGCTTCGCGCCCTGACTTCACAATGCTTGGGCAATCAGCTCAGTTTTACCCCAAACACAAGTTTCAACAGAGGGGCAGAAAACCCCATTCATGCCTAGGAGTCCTTGCTCCAAATTACACTGAAAAGCCTCCACGAGGCATACAACACTCAATTTTCAAAAGAGCCACACGCTCTCAACTTTAAGCCTCTCAAAGGCCACACCAAACTCCACCTTCGAGTTGTCCTCACTGGACATAGACACAGGGGTAAAATACCCAACCTACTGAGGTCTATTAAATGAAAAGGGGCAATTACATGACCTCTAAAATAACAATTTGAGAGGAGGCGATCTGCACTCCTAATACACTTGTTTTTAAAACCTAATCTGGCTCTAGGCCACTAATGCAAGGGCTAATCCCATACTACAGAGGTGACTTTAGAAAAGAGCAATTTGTTTAACGTTAACGAAGAATGGGTTGAGAAAATAAGTTCACCTCAAAACAATGTGAGTGGGAGCTCGAGAGGGTTAGCACTCTCTATCCCAATATGCAGCTTTAAAAGAGAATAGATGAAAAGATTGGTTACATTTTAGGAAAAGGTTACATGGTGGAAACGCTTCGAACCCGCTCCGAGAGTTAAACTGCCAACCTAGCAAGAAAAGAAGTTATTAAGAGGCCATTACCTGGTGTTGAACAGCTGGAGAAGAAAGAGGCGCTTCCCGCCCCCTGCTATGTACTTTACACACTGAAAGATGGAACAGAAGTGGCCCGGAGACCCAAAAATCAGCAGTTTAAATACTCTCGCGGAAGGTTCTAGGCGTTTTAGGGAAGAGAACACCCGCCCACAATCACTTTATTGGCTAGGGTACAGAAACATATCCAAGTTGGGGGAAGATACATCGGATTGGTCGGAAATTACTAAAAGAAATTCGGGATTGGATAAATCTAAAACAAGGGGAAAAAGAGGGGTATACAGCCAACTTAAACAATAACAGAAAGAAATTTAACAAGAAACAAACTTTTGAAATAAGAACTTCTCCAAAAAAATAGTTCTTTCACTCCGCACTAGGGTGCACTATTGTTGATCTTCAGTAGTGTCCTCTAGAAGAGAAAGTTCACACTTCTTACTACAAGCAAAACAAAAATACGTCGAAAATGACACAGTTCAAAAACTCCAAAATTTCCAGGTAGAGACATCTTCTGAGAAACTTGAAAATTAATACTGTCCATAAAGTTCAGACTTCCTCCAGCAGAGGAGTTTCAACAGGCGCACATTTTAAATTAGCGGTGTGGAGGTGTACCGTCCGGTACAAACCTCCCCCCCCCCCAAAAGTTCCTCCAGGGGTGACACATGAAATTGTGTGAAAACAAGGTCCAAGTTTTGATGTAGATATGGAGATTAATTGCCAAAAAAATGTATAAGATTTTCTTAATTTGGTTTGATTCAGTTTCAAAATTTTGTTGTTGCAGGTGAAGTACAGTCTTTATGTTTGTAGAAGTTGAATTCTGAAGATAAACTTTTAATACTTAAAAGTGATGAAAAATTTTGCAATGTCCACCAAATATTGCTGTTGAATTCCCAAGTGTAGTCATTGCTTATAGTAACTGTTCATGTAGTTGATGTTGATGAAGTTGGATGGCCAGACCGGCCGTTGCAGCTTGCGTCCAAAGGAGGCCGCTCGGACCCCTCAAGTACCCTGAGATACCACTCGCCCGCACTATGAGGGGAGCAGAGGTGTTGAAGCACGCCGCGCCCGCGGTGAACATATACAAGCTGCGGGCAAGTAGCAGGTCGTGCGCCGCACATCAGCCTAGGCCGGGAGGAGAGCTCCGGCTCGCCGTGCACATGTCGTCCTCGCTGGGGCCGAGGGGGCCCTTCCTCAAACCCAGTCGCGGCACGGCGCCGCGCGGCTGCGGGGGCACTGAAACATTAAAACTAGGCGGCAGAATTTTGTTGGACCATCATCATTTTTTTGAGGGCACAGGCTTGTTGGAGAGGTAGAGGGGCCAGCGGCGTGCAAATATCCATGGCATTTAATCTAAGCAAGCCACAGTGTGTATAGCAGGAGACGGGAGCGTGGTAATGGCCATGGTAAGGACAGAATGGCAGTTTAACGGATCGGGGAAGGTTTTACAAAAAATGCTTACATATAAAACAAAATAGAAGGAGCAGAATGCCTTAAGAGTGGAAACTCAAAAAAAAATATAACCTTCATATTCCTATCAAATTATATGAAGCAAGTTGACACAAAATTTACACCGGTTTCACCTGGGACAGGTGAACCCTAAATATCCTCTCGGTGGCTGGATTGCTTACTAACAATGTAACCGGCGTAAGAAAATCGAGAATGATACAAGGCCCATGAAATCTGGGGGCAAGCTTGCCCGCGGGAACAAAGTTCTTGACCATAACTTGGTCACCTACCTTCAAAGGGGTGGGTCTCCGTCCACGATCATACCTTTCCCTAACCTTTTCATGAGACACTTTAAGATTGGCTTTAGCCTTCTTCCAAAGATCTTTAATGTTGTCCGGATCTATTGTCTCGGGTAGAATGTCACTCAGAGACCAGAGGTTAGAGAGCGGCGTGTTGGGAACAAACTTGAACATCAACGAGGCTGGAGTAAATTTATGTGATTCATGAACCGCCGAATTCAAAGCAAAAGCTAACCAATGCAGGGACGTGTCCCACCTGGAATGATCTTCATGATGATAGGCAATAAGTGCGGACCTGAGATTACGGTTAACTCGTTCAGCCAGAGATGGTTGAGGGTAATAAGCAGAAGTAGTTACATGAGAGATGGACAAGTCAAAACAGAATTTACGAAATAAATTAGATGTAAAAGCCTTAGCATTATCAGATACAATATATTGGCACGGACCAAAAGAAGCAAAAATAGAATTTAAGCAAGTAATGGTAGACTGAGGTGTAGCCAGCTTAGTCGGAAATAACCAGGAAAATCTAGTAAAGCCATCTACGCATACAAGGATGAACTTGTTAGCATTTCCCTTTGACTGGGGGAAGGGTCCTACATAATCAATATACAGGCGTTCCATGGGGCGCGACGCTTGATGCGAAGACAAAAGGCCTACCTTGGTGGACATGGTGGGTTTACTGAGCAAACAAGATTTACAAGCTTTTACAAGTTCACGGATTTCACCGTCCATACCACGAATCTTTTCACGAGTTTTAAAGATACCCAGATGCCCTCCTAATGGGGTCTCATGATAATACTTGAAGATCATAGGTACAAGAACAGCTGGAACGACAACTTTCATCATCTTATCATGCCTCGATGGGCAACATAGAACACCATTCCTCAGAACATAAGGGACAACATGTTCCCCAGAAGAAAGGGTTTCCATTATCGGAGCCAGCGTCGGATCTTCACGTTGGTATTTCTCAATATCCCTAAAAAGCATGGGAGCATCTGTTAAGATGGCATTAACACCAGATAGTATGGACTCGGGAGACAACATTTTCGGTACCTCTGATATGCCTGACATCGAATTGGAAGGCAGAAATACGGATGGCCCAACGGGCTATACGACCAGTACGACGCGGCCTACCTAAGACCCAGCTTAAGGCTTGATTATCTGTCTCCAGGTCGAATTTGACGTGTTCCAGATAGAGACGGAACTTTTCTAAGGCGAATAAGACTGCCAAACCTTCGAGCTCATAGATGGAATACTTGGCTTCTTGAGCCGACAAGGTCCTAGATGCATAGGCGATGGGTCGCCTCCCTAGTTCAGTCTCTTGAAGAAGGACTGCAGCTACTGCTGACGACGACGCGTCAGTTTGGACGATGAATTTCTTCGAGAAATCAGGCATAGCAAGTACAGGGGCATTACAGAGAGCCAATTTAAGATCTTCAAAAGCGGCTTGTTGAGAAGGTCCCCACTCGAATTTGATGCCTTTCCTACGAAGAAGGTTTAAGGGCGCCGCTCTATTAGCAAAGTTAGGAATGAACTTTCTGAAGAAATTCACCATACCAATAAACCTGGCGATGCCTTTAATGTCCTTGGGAGGTTTAAAATCACGGATGGCCTGTGTTCTCGAATGATCGACTGCAACACCATCAGGTGACACAATATGCCCTAGGAATGACATAGAGGGCTTAGCAAAGGCAACCTTGGACAACTTGACAGTTAACCCAGCCTTACGAAGGCGATTGAGAACTTCTCGCAGATGATCTAGATGTTCTTCGAAGGTTTCCGAAAATACGACGACATCATCCAAGTAGTGGTACAAGTATTCAAATTTGATGTCGGAGAAGACCCTATCTAGCAGCCTAGTGAGTACAGCTGCTCCCGTGGGGAGCCCGAAAGGCACGCGGTTGTATTCATATAAATTCCAGTCCGTGGCAAACGCTGTAAGGTGTTTAGACTCTTCGGCAAGGGGAATTTGATTATAGGCCTGATTCAAGTCCAAGATAGTAAAGAACTTGGCCTTACGAAACCATGAGAAACAAGAATGAAGGTCGGGAAGGGGCACAGATTGTAACACCACCTTCCGATTGAGAGCCCTGTAATCAATGACAGGCCTGAAGCCCCCTTGGGGTTTCGGGACTAGAAAAATAGGCGAAGAATACGCTGACTTAGAGGGCCTAATAATACCATCCTTCAACATCTGATCGATAATTTCTTTCAGAGCCTTCATTTTAGGTGGAGATAGCCTATAAGGTGGAAAACGGACAGGAATCGAATCCGTGACCTCAATTTTGTATTCAATAAGGTCAGTAACACCAAGAGTATCAGAGAACACCTCTGGAAAGGACTGACACACTTTGCGAATACTATCAGCCTGCTCCTCAGGTAGATGTCTAAGGTCTAACAACATCTCATCCTGGGTAGGCGAAATAGATGAACATGATACAGAATTACACTTTAACAAGGGAATGTTACAATTGGACGTAAATTTGAATGTGCACGACTTACTCTGAAGATCGAGCACAAGACCAGTGTGAGAAATGAAGTCCGCTCCCAGTATGATGGGGCAAGACAAGTGCTTAGCCACAAACAGTTTGGTTTTCCATGTAAATTTAAAAATACGAATTTTGACCAGTAAGGAACCTAGAATTTCTAATGGAGATGAATTAGCCGAAACATATAGGACAGGAGATGAGACATAGTCAGGTAGTTTACAAACAGATTTCAATTTAGAATACCATTCAGCCGAAATAATCGAACAGACACTGCCTGAATCTAATAAAGCGGTTATAGGCTCATTGTTTAACTCAATTTTAAGAAAAGGAATAGGTGCGGGGGAATCCGCCGCAATCCTAAGACACTCTTTGGGACATTCAAAAGATGCATTTGAAAATTGCTCGTTCCCTGAATTTACAACCTGTTTACTAGGGGCTGAGTCTCGGGAAGATGGATTAGTCGACTCAGCCGAAGCCACTAGTCACTTTTTATTATTGGCATAGGTGGAATTTGCACCAGAGGTTGAGCAGGAGGGGGTGCTATTCGAATTTGGGCAATTCTTGGCGATATGTGAGAAAGCCCCACATTTAAAACAGCCTTGTGATGAACCAGCCCCATTACTTGTCCCACTCGACTTGATCAGTGGACACTTATTGCGCAGGTGGTCAGGCGACCCACAAGCATAACATTTACGAGGGGTGACTGATCGGCGAGGTGGAGGCCGAGTATTACTAAAGGAAGGCGGGGGTTCTTTCGCTTCACGCAAAGAATCGGCGTATCTAACTCCTTCCGCTGAGACGGCCAATGCTTCAAGTTCCGAGAAAGTTTGCGGGCACGCCGCGAAACACAAATATGACCTGTAGGGTGGTGAAATCCCTTCCACAATAGCTTGTACAATCTGATCCTCAGGGAAATGAAGAGCAAACACCCTAGTATAAAACTTAATATCTTGGATGAAGTCTGCCAAGTTTTCATCCAAGCGCTGTACCCGATAATAGTACTTCTGAATAAGGGAGGACCTGGCCCTCGCAGGGATGAAGTTAGCTAGCAAGTGGGCATGGAAATCCTCAATAGATGATTGCTCGGCAATGGCTCTTACGATTTTATCAGAGAGAATACCAATAGCATACGGATAGATAATTTGCAAAATTTGACATGGAGAAAGAGAAAAAACAAGGGCATGATCCTGAAATTCAACTAGAAATCTTAAAAATGAAATTACGTCACTGGTGGTATTAACGGAAAACTTAGAGATACCTCTGAGCAACATTGCCAAGGGATGAGGCAAGCTACTAAACCCGGGTGACATAGTAGGTAAAGGTTTCAATGGCAAGGTAGTTAATTCAGAACGTACATTATTTAATGAGTTACGGCGTTCAGACTCGTCCAATGGGGCAGAGGTTGTTTGAGCAGCAATGGTTTTCCTATTGACTTCTCCCTTATGAGGCTCTTCCTCGCTACCTACATTCACCGTGACGGGTTGATCAGTTTTGGGAGGAACCTCCCCAGTTAACAATTGAGTGACCTTGCTAGATAATTCAGAAATATTTTCAAGCAGCGTACTAGCTTCCTTCCTCTGAACGTCATTCAACTTCAGAGACAACAGATCATTAACTCTATTTGAAAAGTGATATAGCCTGGCTTGCACACGCTTAATTTGATTAGGAGAAGGATCATTTTCATCAAAAAAACTAACTACAGATGCTAGCCCAGTAATATTCTCGACGATCGTGGAAAGAGAGTCGTCAATTTCTTTCTCTCCCAAGGTGGGGATGGAAATGGGCAAATCAAGGGACTCTCTAAGCTTATTGGTGTCTACTGCAACCGTGCCTCCAGATTGCACATTTCTAATAGTTAACTCATATATCAACTCCTCTTTGCGCAAATAGTTAAGATGGAGAACATCGCGAGGTCCGGGCATGATGACAGAACAATTTTGAAAAACTCAAAAAAAATTCCAGCAACTGAGAAAATTGTTAGAGTTCGGAATAAAACAATGTTTAACCGTCAAAAAGGGCTAAATTGAGACCCATTCAACCACGCTCTGCTACCACTTGTTACCGTGTTTTAGTGGTAGGTAGAGGTGAAAGAAGGTGCGGGCGTGAACGGGTCTCAAACTACGAAATCAAAGTTAATGTAAAATTTAACAAGGTTATATTTTCTTTTCAAAAACAAAGAAATAACAAGCATGGCAGGTACAAAGTAGCAAGTCCAAAGGGTAGTTACAATATTTACAGGATTTGGGCTTCGCGCCCTGACTTCACAATGCTTGGGCAATCAGCTCAGTTTTACCCCAAACACAAGTTTCAACAGAGGGGCAGAAAACCCCATTCATGCCTAGGAGTCCTTGCTCCAAATTACACTGAAAAGCCTCCACGAGGCATACAACACTCAATTTTCAAAAGAGCCACACGCTCTCAACTTTAAGCCTCTCAAAGGCCACACCAAACTCCACCTTCGAGTTGTCCTCACTGGACATAGACACAGGGGTAAAATACCCAACCTACTGAGGTCTATTAAATGAAAAGGGGCAATTACATGACCTCTAAAATAACAATTTGAGAGGAGGCGATCTGCACTCCTAATACACTTGTTTTTAAAACCTAATCTGGCTCTAGGCCACTAATGCAAGGGCTAATCCCATACTACAGAGGTGACTTTAGAAAAGAGCAATTTGTTTAACGTTAACGAAGAATGGGTTGAGAAAATAAGTTCACCTCAAAACAATGTGAGTGGGAGCTCGAGAGGGTTAGCACTCTCTATCCCAATATGCAGCTTTAAAAGAGAATAGATGAAAAGATTGGTTACATTTTAGGAAAAGGTTACATGGTGGAAACGCTTCGAACCCGCTCCGAGAGTTAAACTGCCAACCTAGCAAGAAAAGAAGTTATTAAGAGGCCATTACCTGGTGTTGAACAGCTGGAGAAGAAAGAGGCGCTTCCCGCCCCCTGCTATGTACTTTACACACTGAAAGATGGAACAGAAGTGGCCCGGAGACCCAAAAATCAGCAGTTTAAATACTCTCGCGGAAGGTTCTAGGCGTTTTAGGGAAGAGAACACCCGCCCACAATCACTTTATTGGCTAGGGTACAGAAACATATCCAAGTTGGGGGAAGATACATCGGATTGGTCGGAAATTATTAAAAGAAATTCGGGATTGGATAAATCTAAAACAAGGGGAAAAAGAGGGGTATACAGCCAACTTAAACAATAACAGAAAGAAATTTAACAAGAAACAAACTTTTGAAATAAGAACTTCTCCAAAAAAATAGTTCTTTCACTCCGCACTAGGGTGCACTATTGTTGATCTTCAGTAGTGTCCTCTAGAAGAGAAAGTTCACACTTCTTACTACAAGCAAAACAAAAATACGTCGAAAATGACACAGTTCAAAAACTCCAAAATTTCCAGGTAGTGACATCTTCTGAGAAACTTGAAAATTAATACTGTCCATAAAGTTCAGACTTCCTCCAGCAGAGGAGTTTCAACAGGCGCACATTTTAAATTAGCGGTGTGGAGGTGTACCGTCCGGTACAAACCTCCCCCCCCCCCCCCAAAAGTTCCTCCAGGGGTGACACATGAAATTGTGTGAAAACAAGGTCCAAGTTTTGATGTAGATATGGAGATTAATTGCCAAAAAAATGTATAAGATTTTCTTAATTTGGTTTGATTCAGTTTCAAAATTTTGTTGTTGCAGGTGAAGTACAGTCTTTATGTTTGTAGAAGTTGAATTCTGAAGATAAACTTTTAATACTTAAAAGTGATGAAAAATTTTGCAATGTCCACCAAATATTGCTGTTGAATTCCCAAGTGTAGTCATTGCTTATAGTAACTGTTCATGTAGTTGATGTTGATGAAGTTGGATGGCCAGACCGGCCGTTGCAGCTTGCGTCCAAAGGAGGCCGCTCGGACCCCTCAAGTACCCTGAGATACCACTCGCCCGCACTATGAGGGGAGCAGAGGTGTTGAAGCACGCCGCGCCCGCGGTGAACATATACAAGCTGCGGGCAAGTAGCAGGTCGTGCGCCGCACATCAGCCTAGGCCGGGAGGAGAGCTCCGGCTCGCCGTGCACATGTCGTCCTCGCTGGGGCCGAGGGGGCCCTTCCTCAAACCCAGTCGCGGCACGGCGCCGCGCGGCTGCGGGGGCACTGAAACATTAAAACTAGGCGGCAGAATTTTGTTGGACCATCATCATTTTTTTGAGGGCACAGGCTTGTTGGAGAGGTAGAGGGGCCAGCGGCGTGCAAATATCCATGGCATTTAATCTAAGCAAGCCACAGTGTGTATAGCAGGAGACGGGAGCGTGGTAATGGCCATGGTAAGGACAGAATGGCAGTTTAACGGATCGGGGAAGGTTTTACAAAAAATGCTTACATATAAAACAAAATAGAAGGAGCAGAATGCCTTAAGAGTGGAAACTCAAAAAAAAATATAACCTTCATATTCCTATCAAATTATATGAAGCAAGTTGACACAAAATTTACACCGGTTTCACCTGGGACAGGTGAACCCTAAATATCCTCTCGGTGGCTGGATTGCTTACTAACAATGTAACCGGCGTAAGAAAATCGAGAATGATACAAGGCCCATGAAATCTGGGGGCAAGCTTGCCCGCGGGAACAAAGTTCTTGACCATAACTTGGTCACCTACCTTCAAAGGGGTGGGTCTCCGTCCACGATCATACCTTTCCCTAACCTTTTCATGAGACACTTTAAGATTGGCTTTAGCCTTCTTCCAAAGATCTTTAATGTTGTCCGGATCTATTGTCTCGGGTAGAATGTCACTCAGAGACCAGAGGTTAGAGAGCGGCGTGTTGGGAACAAACTTGAACATCAACGAGGCTGGAGTAAATTTATGTGATTCATGAACCGCCGAATTCAAAGCAAAAGCTAACCAATGCAGGGACGTGTCCCACCTGGAATGATCTTCATGATGATAGGCAATAAGTGCGGACCTGAGATTACGGTTAACTCGTTCAGCCAGAGATGGTTGAGGGTAATAAGCAGAAGTAGTTACATGAGAGATGGACAAGTCAAAACAGAATTTACGAAATAAATTAGATGTAAAAGCCTTAGCATTATCAGATACAATATATTGGCACGGACCAAAAGAAGCAAAAATAGAATTTAAGCAAGTAATGGTAGACTGAGGTGTAGCCAGCTTAGTCGGAAATAACCAGGAAAATCTAGTAAAGCCATCTACGCATACAAGGATGAACTTGTTAGCATTTCCCTTTGACTGGGGGAAGGGTCCTACATAATCAATATACAGGCGTTCCATGGGGCGCGACGCTTGATGCGAAGACAAAAGGCCTACCTTGGTGGACATGGTGGGTTTACTGAGCAAACAAGATTTACAAGCTTTTACAAGTTCACGGATTTCACCGTCCATACCTTTCCAGATGAACATTTCACGAATCTTTTCACGAGTTTTAAAGATACCCAGATGCCCTCCTAATGGGGTCTCATGATAATACTTGAAGATCATAGGTACAAGAACAGCTGGAACGACAACTTTCATCATCTTATCATGCCTCGATGGGCAACATAGAACACCATTCCTCAGAACATAAGGGACAACATGTTCCCCAGAAGAAAGGGTTTCCATTATCGGAGCCAGCGTCGGATCTTCACGTTGGTATTTCTCAATATCCCTAAAAAGCATGGGAGCATCTGTTAAGATGGCATTAACACCAGATAGTATGGACTCGGGAGGTGATGAACTGTCGACCGGTTCATGGGTCTCGACGTCGTTAGAAAACATACGACTGAGTCCATCAGCAACAACATTTTCGGTACCTCTGATATGCCTGACATCGAATTGGAAGGCAGAAATACGGATGGCCCAACGGGCTATACGACCAGTACGACGCGGCCTACCTAAGACCCAGCTTAAGGCTTGATTATCTGTCTCCAGGTCGAATTTGACGTGTTCCAGATAGAGACGGAACTTTTCTAAGGCGAATAAGACTGCCAAACCTTCGAGCTCATAGATGGAATACTTGGCTTCTTGAGCCGACAAGGTCCTAGATGCATAGGCGATGGGTCGCCTCCCTAGTTCAGTCTCTTGAAGAAGTACTGCAGCTACTGCTGACGACGACGCGTCAGTTTGGACGATGAATTTCTTCGAGAAATCAGGCATAGCAAGTACAGGGGCATTACAGAGAGCCAATTTAAGATCTTCAAAAGCGGCTTGTTGAGAAGGTCCCCACTCGAATTTGATGCCTTTCCTACGAAGAAGGTTTAAGGGCGCCGCTCTATTAGCAAAGTTAGGAATGAACTTTCTGAAGAAATTCACCATACCAATAAACCTGGCGATGCCTTTAATGTCCTTGGGAGGTTTAAAATCACGGATGGCCTGTGTTCTCGAATGATCGACTGCAACACCATCAGGTGACACAATATGCCCTAGGAATGACATAGAGGGCTTAGCAAAGGCAACCTTGGACAACTTGACAGTTAACCCAGCCTTACGAAGGCGATTGAGAACTTCTCGCAGATGATCTAGATGTTCTTCGAAGGTTTCCGAAAATACGACGACATCATCCAAGTAGTGGTACAAGTATTCAAATTTGATGTCGGAGAAGACCCTATCTAGCAGCCTAGTGAGTACAGCTGCTCCCGTGGGGAGCCCGAAAGGCACGCGGTTGTATTCATATAAATTCCAGTCCGTGGCAAACGCTGTAAGGTGTTTAGACTCTTCGGCAAGGGGAATTTGATTATAGGCCTGATTCAAGTCCAAGATAGTAAAGAACTTGGCCTTACGAAACCATGAAAAACAAGAATGAAGGTCGGGAAGGGGCACAGATTGTAACACCACCTTCCGATTGAGAGCCCTGTAATCAATGACAGGCCTGAAGCCCCCTTGGGGTTTCGGGACTAGAAAAATAGGCGAAGAATACGCTGACTTAGAGGGCCTAATAATACCATCCTTCAACATCTGATCGATAATTTCTTTCAGAGCCTTCATTTTAGGTGGAGATAGCCTATAAGGTGGAAAACGGACAGGAATCGAATCCGTGACCTCAATTTTGTATTCAATAAGGTCAGTAACACCAAGAGTATCAGAGAACACCTCTGGAAAGGACTGACACACTTTGCGAATACTATCAGCCTGCTCCTCAGGTAGATGTCTAAGGTCTAACAACATCTCATCCTGGGTAGGCGAAATAGATGAACATGATACAGAATTACACTTTAACAAGGGAATGTTACAATTGGACGCAAATTTGAATGTGCACGACTTACTCTGAAGATCGAGCACAAGACCAGTGTGAGAAATGAAGTCCGCTCCCAGTATGATGGGGCAAGACAAGTGCTTAGCCACAAACAGTTTGGTTTTCCATGTAAATTTAAAAATACGAATTTTGACCAGTAAGGAACCTAGAATTTCTAATGGAGATGAATTAGCCGAAACATATAGGACAGGAGATGAGACATAGTCAGGTAGTTTACAAACAGATTTCAATTTAGAATACCATTCAGCCGAAATAATCGAACAGACACTGCCTGAATCTAATAAAGCGGTTATAGGCTCATTGTTTAACTCAATTTTAAGAAAAGGAATAGGTGCGGGGGAATCCGCCGCAATCCTAAGACACTCTTTGGGACATTCAAAAGATGCATTTGAAAATTGCTCGTTCCCTGAATTTACAACCTGTTTACTAGGGGCTGAGTCTCGGGAAGATGGATTAGTCGACTCAGCCGAAGCCACTAGTCACTTTTTATTATTGGCATAGGTGGAATTTGCACCAGAGGTTGAGCAGGAGGGGGTGCTATTCGAATTTGGGCAATTCTTGGCGATATGTGAGAAAGCCCCACATTTAAAACAGCCTTGTGATGAACCAGCCCCATTACTTGTCCCACTCGACTTGATCAGTGGACACTTATTGCGCAGGTGGTCAGGCGACCCACAAGCATAACATTTACGAGGGGTGACTGATCGGCGAGGTGGAGGCCGAGTATTACTAAAGGAAGGCGGGGGTTCTTTCGCTTCACGCAAAGAATCGGCGTATCTAACTCCTTCCGCTGAGACGGCCAATGCTTCAAGTTCCGAGAAAGTTTGCGGGCACGCCGCGAAACACAAATATGACCTGTAGGGTGGTGAAATCCCTTCCACAATAGCTTGTACAATCTGATCCTCAGGGAAATGAAGAGCAAACACCCTAGTATAAAACTTAATATCTTGGATGAAGTCTGCCAAGTTTTCATCCAAGCGCTGTACCCGATAATAGTACTTCTGAATAAGGGAGGACCTGGCCCTCGCAGGGATGAAGTTAGCTAGCAAGTGGGCATGGAAATCCTCAATAGATGATTGCTCGGCAATGGCTCTTACGATTTTATCAGAGAGAATACCAATAGCATACGGATAGATAATTTGCAAAATTTGACATGGAGAAAGAGAAAAAACAAGGGCATGATCCTGAAATTCAACTAGAAATCTTAAAAATGAAATTACGTCACTGGTGGTATTAACGGAAAACTTAGAGATACCTCTGAGCAACATTGCCAAGGGATGAGGCAAGCTACTAAACCCGGGTGACATAGTAGGTAAAGGTTTCAATGGCAAGGTAGTTAATTCAGAACGTACATTATTTAATGAGTTACGGCGTTCAGACTCGTCCAATGGGGCAGAGGTTGTTTGAGCAGCAATGGTTTTCCTATTGACTTCTCCCTTATGAGGCTCTTCCTCGCTACCTACATTCACCGTGACGGGTTGATCAGTTTTGGGAGGAACCTCCCCAGTTAACAATTGAGTGACCTTGCTAGATAATTCAGAAATATTTTCAAGCAGCGTACTAGCTTCCTTCCTCTGAACGTCATTCAACTTCAGAGACAACAGATCATTAACTCTATTTGAAAAGTGATATAGCCTGGCTTGCACACGCTTAATTTGATTAGGAGAAGGATCATTTTCATCAAAAAAACTAACTACAGATGCTAGCCCAGTAATATTCTCGACGATCGTGGAAAGAGAGTCGTCAATTTCTTTCTCTCCCAAGGTGGGGATGGAAATGGGCAAATCAAGGGACTCTCTAAGCTTATTGGTGTCTACTGCAACCGTGCCTCCAGATTGCACATTTCTAATAGTTAACTCATATATCAACTCCTCTTTGCGCAAATAGTTAAGATGGAGAACATCGCGAGGTCCGGGCATGATGACAGAACAATTTTGAAAAACTCAAAAAAAAATTCCAGCAACTGAGAAAATTGTTAGAGTTCGGAATAAAACAATGTTTAACCGTCAAAAAGGGCTAAATTGAGACCCATTCAACCACGCTCTGCTACCACTTGTTACCGTATTTTAGTGGTAGGTAGAGGTGAAAGAAGGTGCGGGCGTGAACGGGTCTCAAACTACGGAATCAAAGTTAATGTAAAATTTAACAAGGTTATATTTTCTTTTCAAAAACAAAGAAATAACAAGCATGGCAGGTACAAAGTAGCAAGTCCAAAGGGTAGTTACAATATTTACAGGATTTGGGCTTCGCGCCCTGACTTCACAATGCTTGGGCAATCAGCTCAGTTTTACCCCAAACACAAGTTTCAACAGAGGGGCAGAAAACCCCATTCATGCCTAGGAGTCCTTGCTCCAAATTACACTGAAAAGCCTCCACGAGGCATACAACACTCAATTTTCAAAAGAGCCACACGCTCTCAACTTTAAGCCTCTCAAAGGCCACACCAAACTCCACCTTCGAGTTGTCCTCACTGGACATAGACACAGGGGTAAAATACCCAACCTACTGAGGTCTATTAAATGAAAAGGGGCAATTACATGACCTCTAAAATAACAATTTGAGAGGAGGCGATCTGCACTCCTAATACACTTGTTTTTAAAACCTAATCTGGCTCTAGGCCACTAATGCAAGGGCTAATCCCATACTACAGAGGTGACTTTAGAAAAGAGCAATTTGTTTAACGTTAACGAAGAATGGGTTGAGAAAATAAGTTCACCTCAAAACAATGTGAGTGGGAGCTCGAGAGGGTTAGCACTCTCTATCCCAATATGCAGCTTTAAAAGAGAATAGATGAAAAGATTGGTTACATTTTAGGAAAAGGTTACATGGTGGAAACGCTTCGAACCCGCTCCGAGAGTTAAACTGCCAACCTAGCAAGAAAAGAAGTTATTAAGAGGCCATTACCTGGTGTTGAACAGCTGGAGAAGAAAGAGGCGCTTCCCGCCACCTGCTATGTACTTTACACACTGAAAGATGGAACAGAAGTGGCCCGGAGACCCAAAAATCAGCAGTTTAAATACTCTCGCGGAAGGTTCTAGGCGTTTTAGGGAAGAGAACACCCGCCCACAATCACTTTATTGGCTAGGGTACAGAAACATATCCAAGTTGGGGGAAGATACATTGGATTGGTCGGAAATTACTAAAAGAAATTCGGGATTGGATAAATCTAAAACAAGGGGAAAAAGAGGGGTATACAGCCAACTTAAACAATAACAGAAAGAAATTTAACAAGAAACAAACTTTTGAAATAAGAACTTCTCCAAAAAAAAAAAATAGTTCTTTCACTCCGCACTAGGGTGCACTATTGTTGATCTTCAGTAGTGTCCTCTAGAAGAGAAAGTTCACACTTCTTACTACAAGCAAAACAAAAATACGTCGAAAATGACACAGTTCAAAAACTCCAAAATTTCCAGGTAGAGACATCTTCTGAGAAACTTGAAAATTAATACTGTCCATAAAGTTCAGACTTCCTCCAGGAGAGGAGTTTCAACAGGCGCACATTTTAAATTAGCGGTGTGGAGGTGTACCGCCCGGTACAATTATTATTATTATTATTATTATTATTATTATTATTATTATTATTACTCAATCGGTTCTGGACGAAAATTGTGAGTTAGAGGGTTGGTTTCTATCTTAATTTTCTTTCTTTCTTCCTTTCTTTCTTTCTTTCTTTCTTTCTTTCTCTCCTTCTTTCTTTCTTTCTTTCTTAATCCATTTACGCTCCAGGGTTGGTTTACTCCCGGAATCAGCGAGGGACCATCTACCACCTCAAGGGCAGTATCCTGGAACGTGAGTTTGGGTTGGGGATACAACTGGGGAGGAAGACCAGTACCTCGCTCAAGCAGCCTCACCTGCTATACTGAACAGGGACCTTGTGGCGGGATGGGAAGATTGGAAGGGATAGACAAGGAAGATGGAAAGAAGCGGCCGTGGCCTAAAGATAGGTACCATCCCGGTATTTGCCTGGAGGAGAAGTGGGAAAACACGGAAAACAATTTCAAGGATGGCTGAGGTGGGAATCGAACCCTATCTACACAGTTGGCCTCCCGAGGTTGAGTGGACCCCGTTCCAGCCCTCGTGCCACTTTTCAAATTTCGTCGCAGAGTCGGGAATCGAACCCGGATCTCCGGGAGTGGCAGTTAATCACACAAGCCGCTACACCGCTTGGGCGGACCTATCTTAATTTTAATTTTCCTAATCACCCTTATCACCGCCAATGGTTATTGATGGCATTTTTTTCCTACTCCTGTGGCATACATTGGAATCAAGGAAGTGCTGAAATAAATAAAATAAATACTGTTCTGTCGTGCAGTGGTTAGTGTGATTAGCTGCCACCCCCGTGGCCCGGGTTCGATTTCCGGCTTTGCCACGAAATTAGAAAAATGGTACGAAGGCTGGAAAAGGGTCCACTCAGCCTTGGGAGGTTAACTGCGTAGAGGGGGTTCGATTTCCACCTCAGCCATCCTCGAAGTGCTTTTCCATGCTTTCTCACTTCTCCTCCAAGCAAAAGCCGGGATGGTACAAATATTAAGGCCATGGCCCCTTCCTTCCCTCTTCCTTGTCTATACCTTCCAAATCTTGCCATCTCCCCACAAGGTCCCTGTTCAGAATAGCAGGTGAGGCCGATGAGGCACTGGTCCTGCACCACAGTTGTATCCCCAACCCAAAGTTTGACGCTCCAGGACACTGCCCTCGAGGCGGTAGAGGTGGGGTCCCTCGCTGAGTCCCAAGGAAAATCCAACCCTGGAGGGTAAACAGATTAAGAAAGAAGAAATAAATAAATACTGCAATAAAACAGATAACTCACTTTAAAATGTCACTCTATTTACTCTGATACATCCAAGGAAAGGGTAAATGGCAATGTTGTTTTTTCGTTGGAACAAAATATTATGAAATGTTGTAATGCTATAAAAGAAATGACTAAGTAGTCACTGGGCTAGTTCGCAAAATAGCCCTCATTCATTACAATTTCAACTCGGACCGAATGCTCTCAAGACAAAACACAACTCAGAATGAATTACACTACAAGTACACAACCAAATAAGAAAATTTAACTTACCTTGCAGTAATTAATTTAATGGCGTATGGCCTTCGGAGAGGCTTGGTGCGGGTCTTTTTCTAGTAGACGACCTATTAGGCGACCTGCATGTCTGTGAAGATGAGGGCCCTATCTAGGATGATTTCTAACGCTGAATACGTCACACACACCCAGCCCCCGAGCCATTGGAATTAACCAATTAAGGTTAAAATCCCCAACCCGGCCGGGAATCGAACCCGGGACCCTCTGAACCAAAGGCCAGCATGCTAACCATTTAGCCATGGAGCCGGACTACCTTGCAGTGACCCGGCCAGAGAGACCCTCCAGAGAGCGGATTAAATCTAACACCGAAACGTGAAAGAATATCAACGAGATACTGCGCTAATCTACTTGAATTAAACCAGATATTTAAAATGAATCAAAATATATTTAAAATAATAATTTGAATAAAATCAGTAGGTGTAAGATATGTATAGATTAAACAGGGTAGGTTAATAGTAGGTTTGACAATCTTGAACTCTAGTGCCGAAACAATACTTCAATGCCTTTTGTAGGTTATGAAAAAGTAATTACCCGATGAGTTCGCCGTGCGGTTAGGAGCGCGCAGCTGTGAGCTTGCAACCGGGAGATAGTGGGCTCGAGCCCCACTGTCGGTAGCTCTGAAGATGGTTTTCCATGGTATCCCATTTTCACACCAGCAAATGCTGGGGCTGTACCTTAATTAAGGCCACAGCCGCTTCCTTTCCACTCCTAGCTCTTTCCTATCCCATCGTCGCCATAAGACCTATCTGTGTCGGCGCGACGTAAAGCAACTAGCAAAAATAAGTAATTAATGCAAGAGTTACTAAGAATAGGAAAATGCATTTACCAGAAGGAAATTAAAATTCGTCCAGCTTGATCGCTGAGTACTTTCACAGCAACATCAAGTAATATCAAAATCACTTCAGAGCATGATATTCAGTTACCTTACCCCCATTGGAACTTGAAGAACACATAGATGTTAAATAAAACAAGAAGGGGAATGAATAAACTGCTGACCAAAAAACATTCACGATACTGCGAGGTAAGGACACACTCTGCGATCAAGGTGAGAAATACATAATTAAACGAACAAAAAAAATTGCACGCATTACCACACCAAGGCACGTCCTTAATATAAATCAGTTGATGAGAAAAGCACGTTAACATAAACAAACATGAGGTAATACGCAAATAATCGGAAGTGGCCTTTAAATTACCAGATGTACATTAGGCACAAGGTATGTTATATGATCAGCAATAAAATTCAATATGTCTAGAGTCAGTTAAACTGAGAATGCACTAGAGAGCATACTTCGCTGATAACCATCCTGCAAATCAATATAACATGTATTACTTAAAGTCGCAAATAACTTGGCATATATCATAACGAAAAAAGATAAGCAATTAAAGTTAAAGGTTAATATTAATATTATTTTCTCCCACACTGCATTCAAATTAGAAAGTAAGATTGAAGATTATTCTTAATTCAGCATTAATAATTAGTATGACATTCGAGTACACTCATACAAAAAAAACACTAATAATGTAAGAAGAAGATAAAAGGTCAACAGAAAGAATAAAAGACAAGTAAATAATAAATTGGAACGACGTAAATAGTGTCAAGTCAACACATCATTAGGCTACATCATGTGCATAAGGTTGGTGGTGTTACCCACAATACATATGGATTGGAATCCATTCAAACTCCCCTAAAGTAAAAAAAATAATCTAGAATCACTTGGGCAACACAACTGAATCGAGGAACATAGTAAGGCAATTAGAATAAATGTGAAGATGATTTGACTGCAGGCTTCGGCATCATTCGTAACCCGGTATTGCCGTTGTTCATCAAGTTTCAGGAGATTATGCACATTTAAAATGTTGTCGTTAACGACATAAAAGGAAATGATCACTTTCTGAGTATGTAGTAGACCTAGAAAGTACCCAGTGAACTAGAAATTAGATAAACATGTATTACCTCCAGAATACACTGTGGACTTGACGTAAAAAAAATAAACACCAAAATAGTTAAGAAACTCTCAAATGCTGACCAAATACAATGATAGTGCAAATGTCATTTTATCCAGGGTCAAAATTAGTTGCCCATTCCATCTTTCTCTTCGTTAGTAAAACCTTCCTTTCGACAAGATCACGAGCCATCTTGCCCCAAAAACAAGCTAGTCTCAAGTGACGGTCGACTAATTATTACATTCATCACAACAATGTGTCACGTGAATCTCAGCCACGATACTTCCATGACTGATGCCAGAGTGTGCCATAGTATAGAAAGAGATACACTTTCTCATGCAAAAGCGGAAATTACAGTATCATCGGGGGAAGCTGCAGAATGCCATTAGGCGAATAATTAATGAATAAAAATAGTGATACAAATTTCAAATTACGCTTAAAACGACCAAAATAATAAATAAATAAATAAATAAATAAATAAATAAATAAATAAATAAATAAATAACGTGGGAGTGTAATGAGACTAAACTTCGTCATGTTATAATATGTTATTAAAATGGCATTTAAGTCATTTCTTTGGCTTGTAGGACTTTATGAGTGTCTGTCTGTCTACTAAATATCTCTCCTAAGCAATAAATGTGCTTTTCCGTGGTTTTCCATTTTCACACCAGGCAAATGCTAGGGCTTTACCTTAATTAAGGCTACGTTCGCTTCCTTCCCACTCCTATCACATCGTCGCCATAAGACCTAACTGTGTCGGTGCGACGTAAAGCAGACTGTAATAAAAATCTAAGCAAATATTTCTGATCAACGTACAGAGTGACATACCACTCTACTGTAAATTCAAATATTCTTCTCTTTGCGGTAGCAATCTCCGAGTCATCAGTATGGCATGTATTCAAACACATCTACACAAACGAAAGTTCACGAGAGTGTGTAAAAAAAAAAAAAAAAAAAAGAGTAGTTGGCTGAAGCCGATGTTAAGCAAGGACTATATTCGTTCCCTCAATAGTACGATACGAGGATGAGCAGAGAGCGCACCTGGCACTGCTGTATGCGTGCCAGCTATGATTTCATCTCGCCTTACGACACTCATTTGTTACACTGTGTGTCGGCAGTAGTGTGCACTTTTCATATTCAGTGCATTGAAGAGCAAGAAGCGATAGGCCTATATATAATCAGTGATGGAAAGTCGGAGATCCAGAGAGGGTCTCGGCCCACAAGTGGTCACAGCTGGTTCATGGTCCGACAGCTCTGAATTCCTACCGGCCAACTAAGCAGACATGGGGTAGCCACGGTTCTACGTCGTTGTATTCGGGAGACGGAGAGGGGCTGGTCCCCACCGTCGGCTGTCCTGAGAATGGTTTTCTATGCTTCTCCATTCTCCTGCACTAAGGCGAATACCGGGACAGTTCCTATGGCCACCAACCCTCTCACATTCTCCGCAAATATTCTTCTCCGACATAAATCTCCTGGCCTGCGGGACGGCGTTACCGTCTAGGAGGCCCACCTCCCTCTTCAGGGGAGGAATGAAAACATGCTGTAGAAGTAGTAGTGGTTGTAGTAGTAGTAGTGATAAGAAGACTACAAGAAAAAAGTAATTGGGATGAATTACTGTTGCCTGAGAAATATTTTTCAATTAAAATTAAAAATTATTTTTTCAACAAGTAATCACTAAAATTACAAGTAAAATTACTTTTACAGAACGCTAGCCATAAGGAAACCACTGACATTTTTTTCGAATGTGGATTTATTTATTTATTTATTTATTTATTTATTTATTTAGAATCAGCAACAGCATAACACCAAATTACAAAGATCCCAGCTATGTACGATAGGTATTATTTTAAAATGAAAGGTATATTAATATTTACGAAGGACACAAATACACACAATAAAAACTGTACAATCCTATATAATACATATTTACATAAACAACGACATTAACAAAGGAAAATGCGTTTACAGTAAATACAGGAGAAGGAAAGAACAAGAAGGAAAATTAAGTTATATGATAAATATCATGGCAGAAGGAAGGAAACGATACGAAGATGTCTAGGTTTTTGTCGATAGATAAGGTATTAAACATTGCTGGAATTCGTACAGAAAAGGACCTTTTGGTGAGAGAAAGCCGGGAGTGAGGAATATGGAACAGGGTCTTCAATTTGGTACTACGGGATGGGACGTGGAGGGAGAATAAGGAAACTAAATCTGGAGACCTAAATAGACCATTAGCTGTTTTGTATAGCGGCTTTAGGACGGCTACTTTCCTCCGAGCAGAAAGAGTTTTGAGTGTCAATTTCCCAAGCACTTATAGTGCTTAAGTTGCGACAGGCTTTGACGATAGCACATAAAAAAGATTGCACACGGTCAAGATGGCTGAGATTTGAAGAAGCGGAAATGGACCAGACTGGAAAGGCATATTCAGCAATCGGTAAGATACAGGAAACGTAGAATGCCCTGAGGGCATTTATATCTGTGATGTCAGAAAACCTGTAGAGTAAACCAAGGAGTGACATAGCACGTGAGGTAAACCTGTTTATATGCGAGACAAACAACAATTTACTGTAAAAATGAACTCCTAAGTCCTTTTGATTGCCAACAATTGCAATCGATTGGTTCAGTAGGTGATATTCTTGTAGAACGGGGGAATTTACGAAGTGTGAACGAAATGGTAGAACACTTGGAAGGATGAGGTTTAAGACGCCACGTAGTACACCACCCTGACAATGAATCAACTGGATTGTGTCTGTGGGAGAATCAATCTACTTGAAGATTTTACAATCATATGCCTAGAGAAGGATTTCACATGAATGGTGGGAAACAGTATCGATGAGGTCAGCAATAAACAGGGCAAAAAGAAGGGGACCTAAGACACTGCCCTGCGGGAACCAGAGAGGGTGGTGGTGGGAGAAGAACTGCATCAATCAAGGACCACGCACTGTAGTCTTTCACTCAGAAAGCTATTAATGAGAGCTAGGAGTCTCGCATGCACATTAAACCGTTCAGAAAGTTTGTGTGCAAGAAGCGTGTGATTCACTGTATCAAAGGCCTTCGCGATATCGATATAGTATACATCAAGTTGAGAGCCCGCGTGGATAGCAGACGTGGCATGATGGAGGAGGATAGCCAAGTTAGTTACGCAGGAGCTTCCATGGAGGAAGCCATGCTGCTGGGGGGATATGTATGGAATTGAAAATGCAAGCAAACGCTAGCGGATGATCCTTTCACAAATGATTGATAAAACAAGTAATACAGAGACCGGGTGATAATTTGCGATATCCGACCTCTTTCTACCTTTAAGAACGGGTGTGATATAAGCAAGTTTCCAGGAGCTCGGAAAGTAGCCGACTGAGAAGCACCGATTGAATATCACGCTAATAGGGTATGCAAGATTTACTGCTGTATTCTTACGGAAGATAGGGCTAAGACCATCAGGACTTGTGGGTTTATTTCTGACAGAGACGAAAGTAGGGAGTACACTTCAGATTCAGTGGTAGAAATAGTTTATTACTGAGGCTATGGGAAGTAACAGGTTTGATTTTAGGAAAATCAGCGTACTGAACAGGTTTAACAAAATTAGAGGTAAAATATGCATTGAAAAATTCAAGTCTATCTGCTCCACTGGCTGCAGAAAGGTCCCAGGTTACTACTTCCGGTATTCGTTTGTTGTCCCTTCTGTTATTTATAAGTGACCGGAACCTTTTACTGTTGTGTCTTACTTCAAGGCAGGCTCCGTTAATATATTCTGAGTAATCCCGCCTTTAAAAAAATCCTTGTAGTGTTTGTGAAGGTCAGAGAATATTTTATCATTTCTCTCGGAGGGCGCATTCTTCTATTGTCTCCAGGCTTCCTATCTTTTAAATTCAGCACTTTTAGTTCCACTCTTCTTCCATGGGGGGCATTTTCTGGGCATCGAACGAGTATGAACGAGGTCTCGGATTACAGCAAGCGTCCAATCATAAAATAAGTGCACCGCATCTTGAACTTCACCCACATGCAACAAATGCCATGGTAAAAGGGACAGGGTACGATTAACAGTCTGCCAGTCAACTTCACGCCACACAGGCACAGAGCTCCTAAGAACAGGTCGATGACATCTCGAAGCACGGGGAGGGGGTGAGAATGTGGAATAATACAAGATTTGCAAGGAAATATATTAGGTACACTTCATTATGTGTGGGTTTTTGTGTCTGTTTTCTTCTTTTTCTTTTTTAGCACAAATGCATTAAGAGGCTAGGTGAGACTAAACATGATACCTTGGAAGTATCCAAATGATCTTTCCCCATCATTTTTATTTTAGTAATGACTTTTAACCTTTCAAATAATTTGCCATTTACTTAGCAAATAAATGGTATGGTTCCTAAGATTCTCATAGCTAAACCTCGAATTCTTTGGGGGAAAGTATAATTTTGCATTTACTGAAGGGACGTCTTGAGGGAACACCTGTTTTTAATCCCAGAACTTCGTAGCTATAATTATGATATATTTGTAAGTGCTGGAGAGGTAAGAACGTACCTCCTCCATAATAGGTTCTGCTGTAGTAGAATTGAAAATGGCATCTTCATTATCATTTAGCCGAGATGAGTGGCTCGGACGGTTGAGGCGCTGGCCCTCTGACCTCAACTTGCAGGTTCGATCCTGGCTCAGTTCGGTGGTATTTGATGGTGCTCAAATACGTGAGTCTCGTGTCAGCAGATTTACTGGCACCTAAAAGAACTCCTGCGGAACAAAATTCAGGAACCTCGGCGTCTCCGAAAACCGTAAAAGTAGTTTGTGAGATGTAAAGCCAAAAATATCAGTATTGAGCCTCTTTATTTATTTTTCTCCAGATATTACAGTAATCAAACCTAATCGATCACAACGGAGAAAAATATCAACATTACAAGCTCAGGCAAAACTAGAGACAAAATTACAAGTACAAAAACTAAAACAATAAACACAATCAAGCCAAATACCAAAAACTATTCTCCTATTCAGAGAAAGGATGTTCAATACGGCGACACCGAAATAGAGAAATAGAAAATAAAAGACCACCCTCCTATTCAGAGAAAGGGTATTCAATAACACGACAATACAGCATTCTGCATGATAATGCAACCAGAGTACCTGGCAACCACGACAATGAATAAACACCGTTTGGTGAGAAAGTTTACTTGCCGATTAGCAAAGAATGTAACGATTACAATTTTACTTCAAGAAGTAAATTAAGGTCCATCTCTGTGGTGTAATGGTTAGTGTGATTAGCTGTCCCCCCCCCCCCCGGAGGCCCGGGTTCGATTCCCGGCTCTGCCACGAAATTTGAAAAGTCTTTAGAGGGCTGGAACGGGGTCCACTCAGCCTCGGGAGGTCAGCTGAGTAGAGGTGGGCTCGATTCCCACATCAGCCATCCTGAAAGTGGTTTTCCGTGGTTTCCCACTTCTCCTCCAGGCAAATGCCGGGATGGTACCTAACTTAAGGCCACGGCCGTTTCCTTCCCTCTTGCTCGTCTATCCCTCCCAATCTTCCCATCCCCCGCAAGGCCCTGTTCAGCATAGCAGGTGAGGCCGCCTGGGCGAGGTAATGGTCATCATCCCCAGTTGTATCCCCGACCCAGAGTCTGAAGCTCCAGGACACTGCCATTGAGGCGGTAGAGGTGGGATCCCTCGCTGAGTCCGAGGGAAAAACCGAACCTGGAGGGTAAACAGATAAAGAAGAAGAAAAATTAAATTAAGAGTAAGAATTACTTTTTGCAAAAAGTGACGATTACAAGCAAAAATTACTGGGAATTAATTTTTACAAGTAATTCGATTACTTTTACACAATTACTTTCCAACTCTGTACATGTTAGTAGAAGAATAAACTTGAGTGGAGAAGATAACCTATAAAGAAGAAGTGAAGATATAAAGTTGGAATTCAAGAGGAAGAATCAGGGCAAATATGCCCTTATATGAAAAGAAATTACGGATTAATTTACCAAGGGAGATCATCGATAAATGTCCAACGTATTTGAAATCATTTAAGAAAAGACTAGGTAAGCAATTTTATTGGTAGGGAGTCTGCCACATAGGCTGTGCCTGATGTGAAAATGGGAAATCACGGAAAATTATCTTCAGAGCTGCCGACGGTGGGATTCGAACTTACTATCTCCCTAATGCAAGCTCACAGCACAGAAGTAGAATAGAAATGCAGTAAAAATGATAGCAAATATCAGAAAACACCTTACGGTGTGAAATAATGGGCTGCACTCCGCAGTACTGTTCAAATATTAACAACGCCCCTTAGAGCTATCCGAGGACAATTGTAACCTCCAACGGTATTCCGCCAATATCCCAAGGAACAACCACAAGTTTACAGAAATTATGACAAAAATGGCAATATGTTACTTCCCAGCTGGCAAGCCGTCAGAGACGTTCCCATGGTAACCTGTATTTTCGTTGTCGGTCTGTCGGACTCTCAATGCACAGCATGAGACCCGCAGAAAGTAGTATGTTTCTCCGTCATTTGAAGAATAAGCGAAATTATGTACATAAGAAAAGTTGGTTATAATCAAGGGATGTTTCACATATAGTCCACGGATTTTACAGAAAATCAATACTATAAGAGAAAATGGGAGAAAACTGTTCTAGTTTTCCTATAAACCCCCCCGTCTGTTCAGACATTTTAAGTCATATGCATATCGAAACCTTCCTTAGGATTAGTATAATCTAAATATGAAGTTTGGTTGAGATCTCTCTAGCCGTTTCGCCGTGATGGTGGAACAAACAAACAGACACGAAAAATAAAAACCGCTGATACGGTCTTGAGTTGACCTAAAACGGATAAATATCTGGAAAAATTGGCAAAACAAACAAAATTAGGAGACAGCGGACCCCCTACAACTTTATTTATACAGATATGAGTAAAGAACTGTAATCAGAGGTAAGGCTTTTTGCCAACGATGTTGTTCTGCATAGAGTAATAAGTAAGTTACAAGATTGTGAGCAACTGCAAAATGATCTCGTTAATGTTGTAAGATGGACAGTAGGCAATGGTATTATGATAAATGGGGTTAAAAGTCAGGTTGTGAGTTTCACGAATAAGGAAAGTCTTTTCAGTTTTAATTACTGCGTTGATGGGGTGAAAGTTCCTTTAGGGAAGTCACTGAAAATACCTAGGTGTTAATATAAGGAAAGATCTTCATTGGGGTAATCACATAAATGGGATTGTAAATAAAGGGTACAGATCTCTGTACATGGTTATGAGGGTATTTAGGGGTTGTAGGAAGGATGTAAAGGAGAGGGCATATAAGTATCTGGTAAAACCCCAACTAGAGTATGGTTGCAGTGTATGGGACCCTCACTAGGATTACTTGATTCAAGAACTGGAAAAATTCCAAAGAAAAGCAGCTCGAGTTGTTCTGGGTGATTTCCGACAAAAGAGTAACGTTACGAAATGTTGCAAAGTTTGTGCTGGGAAGACTTGGGAAAAATTGACTAAGTGGTATGTTCCGATCTGTCAGTGGAGAGATATAGCTCTTATGGCGACGATGAGATAGGAAAGGGCTAGGAGTAGGAAACGGTCGTGGCCGTAATTAAAGTACAGCTCCAGTATTTACCTGGTGTGAAAATGGAAAACAACGAAAAACCACCTTCAGGGCTGCCGTCAGTGAGGATCGAACCCACAATCTCCCGAATGCAAGCTCAAAGGTGTGTGTTCCTAACCGAACGGCCGACTCACTCGGTGTTACAACTGTAAAGCTAGCTGACGCGTCCCAGATAATGATTAACCATATCCGGGTCATTAATTGAATGCCCAGCGTAGTGGCCTTCGATTCTAAGGGCTCCGGGTTCGATTCCCGGCCGGACCGGCAATCTTAATATTAAATGGTTAATTCACTTGCCTCGGGGACTGAGAATTTGTGCTGTCCCCAATATCCATGTAACTAATACACCACAGACAACGCTATCCTCCACCACAACAACACACAGTTTCCCAACGGCAAATGCCGCCCACCCTCATCGGAGGGTTTGTCTTACAAGGGCTGTGACCAGAGGAAATTGTTATTAATTTTAACCATCTTCATCGCCATCATAAACTTTTTTGAAGTGATAAAACAAAGATTAAAGGAAAGAAATGTCAAAGAGTCTTCTGGTGCTATCAATATGACAGCAAAGAGAATATGTAGGGTATGACAGCGTTCTCACACCGGCATGACAGGACATTGTTGATGAACAGCACATTGTTTCTTCCTTATTGGTTGGTTTCTTTCGCTCCATAAATGCTAACCTATAAATTGCCAATACACTCCCGCAGTTGTTTATACTCGCTGTCACTATGAGACGGAGTAAAATTATTTTCCTAAGGGCTTATTTCAAGCTTGCTCATATTAGTTTATTCTTGTATTATCCTTCAGTAAGAGTAATTACCCGACACCATATCTTAATAACTACGCAACATGGAACGCTAGGATTCAAGTACACAGTATCAAAGCTAATAAGTCTGAAGTTAAGGCAGTGGGAATTGCATATGTTCGCTCTGTGGAAAGTGCTGCGAAAAATACCATATTGTGTTATGTTCAAAAAGGACCAAAAGCATCACGCAAATTAGCAAAGAATAATTTCAAATTTGATGTAACCATATTGTATATGCCCTTTCGGGTGCTTTTTCTTCTTCTTCTTCTTATTATTATTATAGTTGAGACTGCAATGTGTCTGTTCAGGAGGTTTTTATCTCATTGTTTAGATTTGCAACTGGTTTGCCAATTGGAGACGCAAGCTGAAGAACGCTGGTAGTGAGGCTCGCCAACGTACCTGGGGGAACCTCATAAAGAGCTATAACACGCAGGCGCAAGGGAACGTGGAACAGTTCAGCATTTGTTCTGATGACAGTATCTGGGAAGAGGAGGAACTACTCTCTGACACAGGTGAGTCGTATTTCCCGGATGATTTCTGTTGTCCTCTCTGTAAGTGTATCATTATTCCTAAAATAATTACGATTTATACGAAGGGGTGTTATAAAAATGTACACAGTTCTATTTTGTCTATCAGATACAGCAACGTCACGCCCATAGACACATACGTTTATTGAAGTACTCGTGCAGTAATTTTTGAACTTCGCCCGCAACTAAGCACAGTCCACGCTGGGCCAAGATCCCGCCAGTAGACTGCCATAATAATGGACCGTTCCCGCGATCATTGCTGCTCGTGGACATTCACAGGTTGTCGCTACGAAAGCAAGGATGTTTTTCTGTTGTTAGTCTTTGTGTTATAACTCGATCCGTATTTTGCTGCTGGGAGAAAGTATAACAGTTGTTTGCAAATCGCATCTTGGCATTGTTACATTTTGTGCTATCACAGTCCTACTTCTAACGTTATTAATTACAGAGTGTCGTGGAGAATGTTTACTGTTATGTGTTGAAATGTTAACAGTAGACAACAGAATCTTTTGCCATTTTTTGTGATTGTTAGATCATTCAGGAAGATGTGTATTATCGTCGCAAGGAAAACGATACCTAACAAAAATCTGTCCGACCAGCCGCACTGCTAAGCGCTGTCGTCAAGTTTACTTCGATTACTGGGTTAACACATTAACATTCAAAATAATCTAACGCATGCAGTTACTACAAATGTCCATGCAATGTGAACGGTTGTGGGATTTAATTTACTCAGTCTTCGTCCTCGATGTCACTTTCTCCCAACTGTAGCCTTAGCCTAGTATGAACTGGTTGTTGCCATTTGCATATATTGTCCTATTTAACTGTTTTTGCACACATTTGCTCCATAAATTTGAACCTATATTTCCAATACACTTCCGCAGTTGTTTACACTCGCTGTCACTACGAGGTGGAGTAACATTATTTTCCCAAGGGCTTATTTCAAGCTTGCCCAGATTAGCTCAATAGGATAGTGGTAAGGAAGCAATCGAACTAGGCCTACGTCATGTCCACGAACCCGTGCCATTTCATCAGTAACAAGTGCTTTTTGAGTAGTTGCTTCCTTAATACTTTGCAGAAGTATTGCCTTAACCCAACGGGGTTAGGGACCTGCAAATTATGTTCTTTTATGAAACGAAGCAGTAGTATTTTCAGCAAACATCAGTTCACAAGCCGTGAATGACCATAAGGATCCTGAATTTTTACAATTTAGACGATGAAAACTGAAAATATTAAAAATATTGTAAAGAAAGAAAACACTAAACAATGTATAGCTTAGGAGAAGTATAAGTGACCATTTAAAATAGTCACTGAATATTTTAAAATGTCCACTATATTTTTTTCCAGAGTCGTGTGTCTTTTCTAGTGGACATAGTGGAAACTAATTTTCAGTTGAATAGTAGCTTGCATTATTGAGCGCGATAAAGTCAAGAATCCATCTTTTGGTAGTCGCCACTTTTACGGGGGATCTGTGTCTATTTTAAATAATAATACTAATGTTATTCGCTTTACGTCCCGCGAACTACTTTTACGGTTTTTGTAGACGCCGAGGTGCCGGAATTTAGTCCCGCGGTGTCTTATTTTAAAATCGCATTTATATTCTCAATAGTTCTCTTTATATTCCTGTTAACGTCCTTAATAAAGAATGTACTGTCCTTTGATTTTTTTTGTATTTCCAATGTTTTAATGCTGTGTTATTAGTCTTTGACGTTTTAGAGTTATTTATCACAGGATGTTCAGATTTAATTTTGTTTTGGATGTGGAGGGGGCTCGTACACCACACCTGGGCAACTGGAGATGGTCAACAATGATGATGATGTTAAATGTTGTCCTTGTAGCAGTCCAGAATGTTTGGAAATATAGGCGGTAGATTTGTTAGAATTTCCACTGCCTTCGTAATATACATCACGAAGGCAGTGGAATTTCAAACCGGTTCTCGAATACGTTAGCATTCATTTCATCATGTGAAACAGCCGTCACGGAAATGAATAAACAGATTGAGCTTTATACTCTTTGACCCATCCTTCAGTGCTGCCCGCATAAAGTAGGCCTATCATTATTACGCTTATCTTGGGACACAGATAAAACGAGCAACGGGCATCGTCCCATCCTTTTCTCCCAACTGTAGCCTTAGCCTAGTATGAACTGGTTGTTGCCATTTGCATATATTGTCCTATTTAACTGTTTTTGCACACATTTGCTCCATAAATTCGGGCAGACTCCATAATAATTCATCTCTTGTTAGGATGTGCGGAAGCGGAACCCAAGTTTATTTAACTTAAAAAGTTATAAACATCCCTATGTATCACGTCACATGTAGAACTATTCATTTTCAAAATCTGTTTTTTATTGCCCTTCTTTTTTGTAGTTTTAAGCACCATCCACTTGGCAACCACGGGGCCTTTACATGAGTCGTGGTATTGCTTCCACTTGTGCCAGACTCCTCATTTTCATCTATCATATCTGCACTCTCTTGGTCAACTCTTGTTCTTTTCCGATCCCGAAACTATTAGGTTCTGAAGGCCAAGGGAGTCTTTCATTTTCACGAACTTCGTGACCCTTGTCTTTCTTTGGCCGGTACCTTCATTTTTCGAATTGTCGAACCCCTTCAATTATTTATCCCTGATTACTGTTACGAGAAGAGCCTCCGTGGCTCAGATGGCAGCCCGTCGGCCTCTCACCGCTGGATACTGTGGTTCAAATCCCGGTCACTCCATGTGAGATTTGTGCTGGACAAAGCGGAGGCGGGACAGGTTTTTCTCCGGGTACTCCGATTTTCCCTGTCATCTTTCATTCCAGCAACACTTTCCATTATCATTTCATAGCATTTATCACTCATTAATAAATTACCTTGGGAGTGGCGACCCCATTGTAATAACAGCCTATATATGTTTCATTCATACATCCCTGACCCGGTCAATGACTGGAAAATAGGTTGTAGGTTTTCATTTTCATACTGTTACGAGAAGATGGTTGCCTAGCTGTACTTCCTCTTAAAACAATCATCACCACCCACTTGCATCGTCTTACACACTACAATTTCTGGACCCTCCTTTACCCACATGGATTCCAGCCCTATCATTATTATCAGCCAGGCTGTCATCGTCATTATTCGTAGAGGATTGTCATCGTCATTATTCGTAGAGGAAAGGAACCAACCAGAATCGACAGCAGAACTTTCGAAGACCTCTGCTGAAGAGCTAATTTAAGATAGTAGTAATGTAAAGGCTTGAAAGTCCATTTTTTAAGGTTGGTCTCATTCAGGTACTTAGTTTTTAGATAATCGCTTTTTTGTCCCCCTTGCTAGGCGCGCCGACTTCGAGTAATTATTGAGGGAGGAGGGGGGCACGATTAACATGAACATAGGCATGCGAAATGAGGAACAACTATTAATGCAAACATTCCTATAAATTAACAATATTCACAAATTAAAAAAATCAGAACAATAATAGAGCTTGTTTCTCAAATACAATCTTGAGCGAGTCTTTTATGTACAGAGTTTTCAATATTGTTCACAAGTAAACAGAAGAATAGAACTTGATTGACAAACAAATATTTCGAAGGAATGTCTTATGTACGAAGCTATCAAAAATAATCACAAGTAAAAAAAAAAGTAGAACTTGCTTCATAAACACATTTTTCTGAATAAATGTCCTATTATTGTTATGTATTGTTCATTTCATGATAATAGCTCTCCCGCCAGATGTACCGACTGAACAGTCTCCATTGGGAAATGTCCTTTGAAGGAATTCCCGCTTTCTAATATCATTCCTTGATATAAAATCATCTACCGGTACCAAACCCAGCGGAGAGAGCTTCCCGGACTCTCTTGGTATAACTAAACGAATACTTGCCTCAATTTGTCCTCTTGAGTTCAACTTCATCTTCATATTGTGGTCTTTCCTACTTTTAAAAGCACCACTCAAAACGTATTCGTCTACCAATGTCATTCCATGCCATCTGTCTACCGACAGCTCAGAACATACCGCTTATTCGAGCAACTCGTCTCCTTTCTCCCAAGTCTTAACGTAACGGCGCAAGCATGCTACCTGAAAATTACGGCATTGTGATCCTCTCTCCAAGATCTACTGTACTCTGTTAATTTGGTGCACCAGTTACCTTCCATCCTGTATACACTAGAATGTGGTTTGATTTTGTAACACGGTCTCACGAAACTTCAAAGTATCTGAATAAATGCTACCACTTCTTATGATTACCTTGAACGTTTCCAAATTTTATTTTTGAGCGCAAGACTTTTAGTGCCGGGAGGTCGGAGGAAACGTTCGGCTCGTCAGATCAGTACCGCCTTTTCCCTGTACACCCCACGGGAGTGTTACATGTACTGTTGTATGAGGGTGTTGTCTGTGGGTGTAATTGTACGGGCTAGGAATGGGAAGGAAGTGGTCGTGGCCATATGAAAGGTAGAATCCCGGCGTTTGGCTGGAAATGAAAACTTTCGAGGATGGCCGACGAGGGATTCGAACGCAGCCGTCTCCCGAAATAGCCGTAACAGGCAGTGCCGTAACGCACTGAGATAACTTGTTTAGTAACTGCTCCCAGACATGGAAACGCATCTCTTATACATGAGCATGTTGTACGATAAAACGTAACTATATTTCGTGTTGTAAAAAACTACCAGTTTCCCACAGTATTTTTTTCAAAAGCAACTTAAGAAGATGCTGCTCTGTCATTTCTGTTTTTCGAAAATCCAGGGACTGAACTTCATCAACCCCAACAACTTTGTTTATAGATAAGGTAACTGTTAAACAAATATACCTACCGGCCTGAGTGGCTCAGGCGGTTGAAGCGCTGGCCTTCTGACCCCAACTTGGCAGGTTCGATTCTGGTTCGGTCCGGTAGTATTCGAAGGTGCTCAAATACGTCAGCCTCGTGTCGGTAGATTTACTGGGATGTAAAATAACTCATGCGGGCCTAAATTCCAGCATCTCGGCGTCTCCGAAAACTGTAAAATGAGTTAATGGGACGTAAAGCCAAGTTATTATTATTATTTACAAACATAATCTTCGTTAAAATATAACTGAACTTGTGTTATTGTAGTATTCAGAATAGAATTATCTGATGGTACATTTCCCCCCGCATTCTTAGCGTTTTGGCCTTAAATATCTCTTGCATTGTTTATGACCCATCTATGTTTTCTCTTGGGGAGGAATATCTCCATTAATGGCATTCCAAACTATACATTACAGTGATTTAGTTTTCAACGACGAGTTCTTGAGTTGGTTTTAGATATTACCTTTGTGTGTGATATAATGTATGCATGTTTTATTTCAACGTTCATCATAGAAATGTACTCAATAATCATTATTTATAAACCTTTCACGCAGTCGTTGGGATTGTTCTCCGTAAAGATTTATATCGGCTGTATTTACCGACGATTCCGGTTCCATGGTTAAATGATTAGCGTGCTGGCCTTTAGTCACATGGGTTCCATTCCCGGCAGGTTCGGGAATGTTGATCATTACTGGTTAATTCCCCTGGCACAGGGGCTGGGATTATGTGTCGCCTCCATCATCTTATCCTCATCACGATGCGCAGGTCGCCTACAGGTGTCAAATCCAAGGACATACATCTGGCGAGCCGAACATGTCCTAGGACATTCCCGCCACTAAACGTCCTATTTTTCTTTTCTTTTCTTTTTTTTAGCGACGACTAATTCAGAGTACATAATTAAAGGCTGTGCACGGTTTGTGGATATAGTAGTTCGCTATTTGAACAGAACAAAGAAAAATGTAATTCCCAACCTGGGAAGCAGTGCTACAAATGTTTGGCCTAATATGTAACCTTTTCTTGTTCTGATTTAGCTTACCTTGTCTTGGATGATGGCATTGCTTGTTAAATTAAAACTAGGTTGTCAACGCCGGTCGCTAGTGGCACGGGTCGCATGCGGCACGGTCGCATCTGGCACGCCACCTCGCCGTCAACAGTCGTGGAATACCAAAAGTTTGCCGCATGGTAATGTTTTCAGTGCGACAATAATACATGATTCATTAGACTGACCACCCGTCCCGAAATTTGCCATATCCCGTAACTTTTTAAATTGCCATGCAAACGCGTTTTTAGTTAATTACAGTGTTTCTATTTCTTGTGAATATATTCCCTTGTTTCAATATTATTGATTATAATCAAAAATAATTCAGGTTAGTTCCACCAGGGTATACTATACCAGAGAATTAATGTTAATGCATAACATTTGAAGTTAAAACAGATGTTGATGACCGGGCGAGTTGGCCGTGCGCGTAGAGGCGCGTGGCTGTGAGCTTGCATCCGGGAGATAGTAGGTTCGAATCCCACTATCGGCAGCCCTGAAGATGGTTTTCCGTGGTTTCCCATTTTCACACCAGGCAAATGCTGGGGCTGTACCTTAATTAAGGCCACGGCCGCTTCCTCCCAATTCCTAGGCCTTTCCTATCCCATCGTCGCCATAAGACCTATCTGTGTCGGTGCGACGTAAAGACCCTAGCAAAAAAAAAAGATGTTGATGAATTGTATATCAGAATGAAGAATAGCATTGTTGTTGTGAGAAACAAAAATAACAAAGAGTTGTCGTTTACTAAACAGATGGTTACCATAAGTTCACTCCCAGGGAAAGACCAAATCGACGTGATAGTAGTTCAGCCAGGTTGATCTAATTTTTGGTCGGTAGCTGCAGAGTGGTTCTCTGCCTTTAAGTGGCTACGGCTGGTCCATGGTCCAACAGCTCTGCACTCTGACCGGCCAATCGAGCAGAGGAGGGGTGGGCACGGCTTTACCGTGGCTCTTCGCCTCTGCATTCGGGAGACGGGACCGGGCTGGACCTCACGGCTGGCCCCAACCGTCGGCTGTCCTGAGAATGGTTTTCCGTGGTTTTCCATTCCGCTGCACTAAGGCGAATGCCGGGACAGTTCCTAGTATAGGCCACGGCCGCCAACTCCCTCACCTTCTCCGAACAAATCTCCTGGCCTAAGACACGGCGTCACCGTCCAAGAGGCCCGCCTCCCCCTTCAGGGGAGGAATGAAACATTTTAGTGGTAGTATCTAATTTTTCAGTTGCACTAACAACTACCTTTGTGGAGGAATTGGCTAATATTATGGTCAAATCTCAGATAATATGAACACACACAAACAGAGCTTCAAGTGAAATAAACTTTAGCATGGCATGCTGTACTCAATTATAAATACATTTCGGCATGTGCAGGAAATAAAAAATGTGCAGAAGTAATAAAATATCTACGGGTAGGCCTATGTGACTCCAGAAATATGTTAGTAGACCAACTAATAAAATACTAATTTTTGTCTTTCGGTAGTAGACCTATATCTATATTTTGCAAGACTTGAGACATTAAGGCAGGTCTACATGCTACAGTCCGGCTCCATGGCTAAATGGTTAGCATGCTGGCCTTTGGTCGCAGGGGTCCCAGGTTCGATTCCCGGCAGGGTCGGGTATTTTAACCACCATTGGTTAATTTCGCTGGCACGGGGGCTAGGTGTATGTGTCGTCCTCATCATCATTTCATCCCCATCACGACGCGCAGGTCGCCTACGGGCGTCAAATCAAAAGACCTGCACCTGGCGAGCCGAACTTGTCCTCGGACACTCCCGGCACTAAAAGCCATACACCATTTCATATCGTTCACGCTACAACAATTTAGCGTGCGTCTTTTCGAATCAGACAATTCGTATCAAGTAAGACGGAGCATGTGGAGTGCAAAACGTACATCTTGCATGAAGGGAATAGGCTTGGACGACAAGTCGAAAGACTGAACGAGGGAGCATATATTTCCGAAATCTGATGCGACTAAACGGAACGTGTGAACATCTTCTGTCTTGTCGTTCAACTTCTTTGTCTTCTGACGGGCAATCCGAGTAATGTAGTCTGTACGACGTAACGTTACAAGTAAGTTATTTTAATACGTTTGATCTCCGCTCGTATTCTCGTGAATTTGTAGAGCTGTATCGCAAGGAAAAGCAAGGATTATAGCGATCACCATAAGAAGGGCAAGGCATACGAGGCCATACAAGGGAATAGATGTATCAACCAACAAAGAGATAAAAAATAAAATGTAAGGCGTTACTAAATTCAGCAAATGGCCATACAACTCAACATCTATCCTCGCGTAATTACGACATTCTCCTGCTCCATCATGTACACAGATCAGCCAGAACAATTTGACCACCTATATGCTGTCTATATAAACCCGTCCAGGTGATAGCAGCGTCGCCTGACGAGGAATGACTGTTAGACACACGCACGGTGCATGAAGTATCAGTGAGTTTGCTGTCCGTGTATAGAATAGGGAAGGCGTGCGATCTATCTGAGTTTGACCGAGGGCAGATTTTGATGGCCCGGAGGCTCGGCAGGAGCATTTCGGAAACTGCACGACTTGTCGGGTGTTCGAGGAGTGCTGTGGTGAGTGCCTACAACAAGTTGGCCAAACCAAGGTGAAACCACGTCCAAATGTCGAGGGGTTGGGCGGCCACCCCTCATTACAGATGCCGGACGTCGTAGGCTGGGCAGACTGGTAAAATATGACAGTCGGAGACCTGTGGCGGAACTAACATCAGACTTTAATGCTGGGCAAAGTACAAGTGTGTCTGAACACACAGTACACCGAACACTCCTAAGGATGAACCTCCGCAGCCGACGACCCATGCATGTGCCAATATTCACATCATGACATCGGCAACTGCGACTGAAATTGACACGCGACTATCGTCACTGGACGTCGGCGCAGTGGCAGAGCGTTGCATTGTCTGATGAATCCCGATACCTTCTTCATCATGCCGATGGGAGGGTGCAAATCCGTCGTCTTCCAGGGGAACAGCTATTTGATACCTGTACTGCGGGACGGAGACAAGGTGGCGGCGGCTCAATTATGCTCTGGGGAACATTCACGTGGGCATCCATGGGTCCAGTGGAACTCGTCCAAGGCACCATGACAGCCGAGAAATATCGTACACTGGTTGCAGACCACGTACACCACTTCATGACGATCATGTTTCCCAGCGGCAGTGGCATTTTTCAACAAGATAATGCGCCATGTCACAAGGCCAGGAGTGTGATGGAGAGGTTCGAGGAACACAGTGGTGAGTTGCAATTGATGTGCTGGCTCCAAACTCACCCGATCTTAACCCGATCAAACACATCTGGGATGTGATTGAACATGGCAACAGAACTCAGTGCCCCCCGCCCCAGAATTTACGGGAATTAGGTGACTTGTATGTGCAGATGTGATGCCAACTCCCTCCAGCAACTTACAAAGGCCCCATTGCTTCCATGTCAAGACGTGTCGCCACTTTTATCCATGCCAAAGGTGGCCATACCGGCTATTAGGTAGGTGGTCATAATGTTCTGGCTGATCAGTGTAGTTCTTGTAGTACCATAGCTTCACATGAGAAACGTTATCTCTCTTTAACAGCCATTCTCTAGTTCTTGATTTACATTTCATTATTAACCACTTACTTCGACACTTACTCCGTTTTGCAACGCGAACAGCAGAGATAGACCACAGAATTATTTCCTCCATGATGGATGCAGCGGAACAGATGGGTTTGAACGACAAGACGGAGCTGCGTGGACACTCGACAAGATGTACGTCTTGAAGGACTTGCACGATCCTTTTATTGTATGATCAATCGTAGCATGCAGACCAGACTTTATTGTAAAAATGTCCTCATTTTAGTGTTTATATTAAAAATATAAAATTTGGTCTATATACTGTAATAGGTACTGTAAAGCCAATTCTTAATGTAAGAAAATGGATGAGAAGAAAGAGAATTCAATTGAAAGGATGAAAACCATAACAATGTAAGTGACATTAAAAAACTAAGTCAAGTGCAGGATATACCTCAGAGAGGATGTGAGAGGGACAAGTCACTGTGGTAATATTATGCACTCTAGTGATAGGTGGTATAACTACAAATAGCCTGTTTCTTCATGCAATGTCAACTTCTTGCGTTATAGAGGTACAAGTACCGGTAACAAGATGGCGGATGGAGCTGACAGCCATGCATCTGGCTTGCTTTACAAAGAAGAATATGTACATCATATCAGAAAATCCTCTTGGAAATGATTCAGTGTTATTCTGAAAGAAGTGAAAAAGATGTTCCAACACAAGATTCAGCAGAGGATGACGACTATATTCCAGATGAAGGTGACGTTCACAGCTTTGGTCTGTGACTGTCGTTACGGATATTTTTGCGACAAATTTACACGCACAATTACCAAGTGAATATTTTTTATAGAGAGATATTTATGTGCTGTATGTGATGATACTCTTAAAACATGTTGTAAATACTTGTATGGTATTGAAGTAGTCGACCATAAATTCCTGTTGCCCGCCCACAGTTAGCTTGAAAATGATGCAGATTTTGCTCGTATAGAGAAAAAGAAGAAGAAAACCCAATATATGTTTGTGCCTCATGATTGGATGAAGGTAGATGAGGAAGCAAAAATTCGGTTTCATGTTGCTAAAATGCAGAAGACAGCTTTTTCTCAACTGAACCCACAGCAAAAGTTCTTGTCAACAGAAAGGTGGGTACAGATAGGCAAAAGGTTAGGTGGTTAAAAATGAGATACATGCAGTATCATTGAATGAGAAAAGAGAATTCCTTAAAGTTAACCTTGCTAGACCATGCAGACTAGCAAATATACCACCCGATCTACCACATCTCCGAGATTCACCAGTTCAACTGAAGTAAGCAAACCTGGATGACTTAAGGTCACTGTTGCCTTTCATACCACCAGTTTGCCATGAGTGGTAACTTATTACAATCTAAAGGTAGAAGGGAGCCAAACAGACAGTAGTGCATCTGTGTCCTCTGCCCGTCCATTGGTCGCCCTCGAAATCGCAGATGTTGGCCTTTATTCACTGAAAGCAAGAAATAACTAGATGGATTTATAGTATCGGAAACAGAAGAAGGAGAAGAAGAAGTGATTGAGTGACTGAGAGAAGAGTGATGAAAATGAGAAAACTCAGTAATATCTCAATGTAATATGTATACTGTTGGAAAATTTTTTGAAAAATTCTGTGCCATAAGGGTACAAGTGAGCTGCATTTCTTTGCCTCTACAGTATATGAATGGCAAAAGTTGATTTTAACTTTCTGTAATGCTAATCACTTGCCCATTAAATGTGTAATATATTTGTTTTATTTCACCCCCAACTTTATAAAAGTGTTAAAATGTTTAAATGATTTTTTCTCTGAATGATCAAAATATTACTTACACCATTATGGTTTTCATCAATTTAATTGTAATTAATAATTTTATACTATGCTGTGTCCCTCAGAATTCTGCAATACCCCTCTTTCTTTATTCTGCTGTCCCTCAACCTTCACCTATTGAGGTAGTAGCAGGGTCCATTATGTGGCTCTGCTGTCTCCAATACATTCAGTTTGGGCCATGTTAGAGTGAAGATTTATACTCTTCATGTCTTGTACTGTAATGTAATAGCCTATCATTGCTTAGGTCATCCCTTAGGTCTCTTTTCAATGTCTTCCAGCAGCTAATCCATATTTGCAATTGAAGCTGACTCCCTAACATTTTCTCTTGGATTGGTACAATATCAAATCATTTTCTTATGTCTATCTTGCACAAAATATATCTAGTACCTGTATTGACGTATGGCCTGGAAGCAGCAACACTTACTGGACCAACAAAGAGTCGTCTTCAGGCAACAGAAATGAAGTTCCTCTGTTCATGTCTACAAAAAACCAAAATGGATAAAATAAGGAATGTGGATATCCAGCAACAGCTTGGATTAGAAAGAAGCTTGCTGGAGACTCTAGAAGTGAAGAGATTGCAATGGTACAGTCACATGAAAAAACTGGACCCTCACAGGACTCCTCGAACATACTTTGACCACAATGTTCCTGGGAAGAGACAAAGAGGAAGACCTCGTGAAGTTTGGGAAAAGCAGATATTGAAGGATCTTGAAATTAGAGATATGAACTGGCGTTGCATATATGAGCAGCATCTGTGGATGGATAGGACAAACTGGAGGAAGCTCGTACACAACCGCACCCGGCTTGCTGGAGCGAAGATATGATGATGTTGATATCTTGGAAACATGTTCCAATGTAGTGACACCAATTGACTCACCATATCAATATTTTAGTTCCATGACATGTCTGACTCGTTGGCTGAATGGTCAGAGTACTGGCCTTCGGTTTAGAGGGTCCCGGGTTCAATTACCGGCCGGGTCAGGGATTTTAACCTTCATTGGTTAATTCCAGTGGCTTGGGGGCTGGGTGTTGTGCTGTCCCCAACATCCCTGCAACTCACACACCACACATAACACTATCCTCCACCACAATAACACGCAGTTACCTACACATGGCAGATGCCGCCCACCCTTATCGGAGGTCTGCCTTACAAGGACTGCACTCTGCTAGAAATAGCTACACAAAATTATATTATTCCATGACATTTAGTCAATGTTCTATCATCGCTGGCCAACATTTGGAAATATAAGGTGCAACAGAACAGACAATGGAGCGATACATCTTCAGTTTTAAGTGGTCTTACTCTTTTTACAAATTTTAAGTTATGCTTCCACCTAATCAATACATAGTTTACAAAGTATGTCATATCCATCAATACAGGCCTAGCAATGAAACTGATTGCATATACGTTTAGGTGGTCTTTCATCTGGTAATTTCAAAGGATGCCTGTTGTCACTCACCATCTCATCCAAGCTACATTAATTTTCGATAAATTGATCGTCAGCAAACATAGGTCCAAGTTATTTGAACTTTTGTCACTCACAGAGTCCTTGGGCATCAACTTATATTGTTCCAATTTACTGTGAATCTTGTCATTTAGTCATCTTTTTTTATTTTTTAACTGTAGCTCACACTAACTAATTTAATTATTTATTATTAAGCTGGAGATTGTATTTGTTTTTGGTGGCTAACATGACATCGGCAGCATAGAGAGGAATTCAGAGTATTGGTTGGTTTTGGTGAGCCATAACAGTGTCCGTCACAAGGATGAACAGAAGTGGTGATAGATCTGAGCCTTGCTGGATGTCAATTGTATCATTGTAATATGGAATTTATCAGATGCCCCTGCGGTGGATTGGACGTAGCTTCATAGCACTACTTAAAATAGCCACAACTAACCTCTAAGGTACTCTGGGACACCATGTTGTTGAAGTTCTAGCCAAATTAGGTCATGTAGCAGGTGATCAAACTCTTTATCAAGGTCCAGGAATGTGAGATATGTGAAATTTTCACAAAATGCTGATGTTTCATGTGCATGTGTAATGGTATTTGGTTCCATTATAAGGAAGGTTTTTGAGGGTAGATTGTGGTAGTAAGCTGCTTATTGTATATCACAACCCTGCATTATATTTATTATGACAGGTATATCTATTCTGTGTTTTTAGTTCATATGTTAAATGTAGAAGCTGGAAAGTTATCCATAGTAGATACTGTTGGACAGTGCTTGGGAAATTTAGAAGACAAGCAAAACATTGGGAACTTCAGTGAGTCACTTCTGCAGCTATGGACTCAGCCAGGATGATTGAATCATCATTGTAACTACAGACCAAAGTATTATTTTAAGGTGTACCCTTGCGGGACAATTTTGTTGGAGGGTTGGAGGCTTTGTGTTGGACAGCTCTAACCTATGCTGCATAGGACATCATGACATATTGGAGGTCTGTATAAAGCTTGTGTTTGATGTGGCCCACTGTCAGTATTCAAGGGTCAGGCAGTGAATTGTCTATTATTCGTTGTCTGTTGTATGGTCTTCGTGGTCTAAGGTTAAGTATGGTATCTATTGTCTACTCTCTGTTGGCTTTTATACAGTGTTGAAATGCTATAGTCTACAGCCTGGTTTCAAGGCGAAGATGTGTTTTGTGAAAGAGACGTGTGTTATTTTTAAAAGTGAACAGTATCATTATACTGTACTTGTGTCAAAATCAGTGAACAAAGGTGATTTGAATCAGGATACCATGTGTTGGTGGAATAATCTCTGAAATTTGAGTACATTGTGCAAAGTTTTGAAGTGTTATCATTGTTCACTATTTCATATAAAATTTCTACAAATGACAGTATATCATAGTATCTGATTTCCCATGTATTTCAGCTTTAGATATGTGATTATGTGCGACAGGCCTCGGCAGCCGGCACAATTCCTATCCTCGCCGCAAGTTGGGGGCTTTATTCATCCCATCCCTGACCCAGTCATTGACTGGAGAACAGGTTGTAGGTTTTCATTTTCATATGTGATTATATGTTAATGTGTTAGGTAAGAACAAGAGTTTGATGAAATGAATCTCTGTGGATTATGTTGAGTTAGAATACAGCAGTGGTTTCGGTTCAGGGGATGCTCTTACGCTGAGCGTTCCCATTTTTTTAATTTTACACTACGCCACTGGAATATGTTTATTCCCAGTCAGTGTGGAGGTTTTATTTGAGGTAGATAACCTTGGTGCAGTTTCCACACATTTAATTTTTCAGAGGGTTAGTTAAGGCATGGAGCAGATATATTACTATATAAATTTGAGTATGCACCCTGGGAGAGAAGAGAAAATTTATCATGCTGTATCTAAATTCAAGGAATCAATTTTGGTTGAGCATTGACCCTCAAATTACAGACATTTCAGGTTATTATAATTATTTCATTTATTTTTAATAAGTTCAAGTTTAGAACAATTGTTTAAATTGCATATGCACAATTGTGAGGCAAGTAGAATCATTAAGACTACAAATCTACAAATGGCAACCAAAATGGTTGGAGTAAACTTACAAGATAAGAAGTTGAATAAGACGAACATTTCTTTCTGAACGAGCTCATGTTTGCTGATGACTGTGCTGCACCCGTGTGTGTGTGGGCATGTGTGCGTGCATGCACTAATTGGATCATACTAGAATTAAATGGGATCAATAAAACCGACCATTATTTATTCAGTATTTATCCTAATATATGGAAAATGAGTTTTCATAATACATTGTATACTGTACATCTCCTGATCACTACATTCAAATCATTGCCTTTACGATTCTAGGTTATGGCAGGGTGTAGGATGGAACTGTAACTGAGTAACCTGATTAAGTGCAATTCTGTACAATATTTGAATCTGAGCTGCTATAAATTGTGACATTGAATCATAGTGACCTTGGATGTGTTGCTAGGGAATTGCCTGCCAGGCTATTTGTATGCAAGTCAACAGTTCACTGACATTAGCTGCTGAAGGACTTTGACGTGCTACTTGTCGATCAACAATATCCCATAGCTGTTTGACAGGCAACATGTCTGACAAGGGGCAGGCCACAGAAGAAGATGCATCTGCTGTGCAAGAAAGCTTTGTCGTTCCTGACACCACGTGCTCAGATGTTGACTTAGAGGAATATAGTGTCAGAGGTGCACTAAAGGAAGAGTATGACTTCTACCTCTACATCTTCCCTGATGTACTGGTTGCTGATGAGACTACCCTTACTACATCCAAGCCAAGATAATGAAAAATATACAATAGGGTCTCATATCATCATGCTTGGCATTTAGCCAGTCTGATGTTGGATTGATACCACTCACCACCATATCATCTAATGTGTATATCGCCTTCATTGTATTTTAAGTTAAAGCAGGACTCTTCCAAAAACACAATGCGTTGTCTATCTGCACACCACTGCATATTATGTTTATGAGTCTGAGACAATTATAGTCCAGGGTCAAGGGCTTCTGCCACCAAGGAGTGTGTGTAATCAGTCCTCTCCAAAACATTGAATAGTAGAAGCAGATAATGCTACACCTCTTATGGTGCTGCACCATTGTGGTAACACTTGTGAAAAAGTTGTACGATTTGTGATTCATTGCCAACTTTTCTATACATCTTGTTCTCTTCAGTCCAATGCTTCCATGCTCCCATAATTTTTGTGACAATATGTCTCATATGAGCAGAGATGTTGTGGTACAAAAATTTATTTTCACACAGGCTGATCATATATCCCCATTCAAAATCTGTTGTTTGTTCATACTGTTATCATGACAAAGCGAAGTGATTCTTGAAGAAAGGTTTACAAACTGTTGACTCTGATGCACATATTGCCTGGTTCCTGAAAAGCCTTCGATGCATACCATGACAGTCTCCTGTAGGAGGCACTGCTGGGCCTAGTAATGTAAAATCACTCTGCAGTTCGAATCACTTGCTTGTTATACCCTGAACTGTATTTACTGTCACTTCCATCTTAGTGTTACAATTTACATAATCATGAGTGTATGACTTGATTTGTCATTTGCTTGTTCCTTTCCGTAACTTATATTTCACAAGATCACTTTAGGTAAATGCAATACAATCTGCTTTGCGTCACACTGATACAGATAGGGCGTATGGCGACAGTAGGATAGGAAGGGGCAAGGAGTGGGAAGGAAACAACTGTGGCCTTAATTTATTGTTTATCCCTGTTCAAAATTTGTTGTTTGTTTTCATACTGTTCCTTCTAGCATGACAAAGCATAGTGATTCTTGAAGAAAGGTTTACAACCCTTTGACTCTGGTACACAAATTGCTTGGTTCCTCAGCAGCCCTGGTGTGAAAATGGGAAACCACGGAAAACCATCTGTGGAGTTCGAACCCACTATTTCTAAATGCAAGCTGATAGCTATGTGATGCAAACCAAGCAGCCACTTGTTCGGTTTTAGGTAAACGAAGGTGGGTCTTGTATATGAGTATATGTCTAATAGTTCTATCATTAGTTGTCTCACTTTGCGTTGGATTGTGAATGAAAAGGAAGAAAGGTTATGAACATCGAGAACAAGGTGATGCGAAGGATTTTTAGACCAACTTATGGGGAGGGAGAATGGAGAATAAAGCATGACTGGGAGCTCCAGAGAACTATTTAAATACCCTGATAATGTCTGAGAGATTAAGAGCAGGATATTGAGATGGGCAGGCCATATCATGAGGAGGGAAGAGAGTACCAGGGGAATGGCAGCCACCAGGAAGACCTAAAACAAGATGGTGGAATCAGGTCTGGAAAGATATGAGAAGGATGGGACTGTCAGAATGTGATACATCTGCATCAGACCGAAATAAATAACGGCAGTGTGTTGGTGAGGCCAAGTACCAACAGAGGTACCAGTGGCCACAGCAGTGAGTGAGTGTTTAACTTTTTAGGGCAGTTCATTTGGCGTCAGTACTTTATGAACTATTTGGTAAGCTTTTGAAAAGTGATAGTGATTACTATTTTAAGAGGAACTACGATTAGGCAACCATCCTCTCTCAGCACTAATCAGAAGAGTGAAGAAGGATGAGGTATGATACTTCGAAGAAGGAAGGTATCAGCAAAAGAAAGGAAAAAGTCATGAAGAGCCTGAAAATGAAAAATTCCTTAGGCCTCTCAAACCTGACACTTTTGGGGCCAGAAAAAAAGGAGAAAGAGTTAACCAAGGAAGCTCAGAGAGGAAAGATGAAAGTGAGTGGACTGGCATAAGTACATGGAAGCAAATGTAGACCAGCTAGGGGCCTCATGGTTGCCAACCCATACTCCCAAAATCAGAGTCCATGGAGGTTAACCCTTTTTAGTCACCTCTTATGACAGACAGGATATACCCTGGATGTATTCCATCATCCCCATCCATCACAGAAGTGGCTTGTGAAAGTAAATCAAGTTCATACATTCATATCTTTTTTTTTTTTTTTTTTGCTAGGGGCTTTACGTCGCACCGACACAGATAGGTCTTATGGCGACGATGGGATAGGAAAGGCCTAGGAGTTGGAAGGAAGCGGCCGTGGCCTTAATTAAGGTACAGCCCCAGCATTTGCCTGGTGTGAAGATGGGAAACCACGGAAAACCATCTTCAGGGCTGCCGATAGTGGGATTCGAACCTACTATCTTAACAGTTAGATTATCTCCCTTTTCCCCATCTATTAGCGAATACTATTCTAATGGCATTAATACTGATTCATTTTCTTCTCGCAGAACAAAGTAAAGTGGCAGATATCTCTTCTTCCCCATCTGCTCTGTCGTACACTGTTAATGCCACAGCAATGGATCACAGCTACTCAGCACTGGTTCGACGACAGGGTGAAGAAGATAATGAAGTAAATTCTAAAGAGCAACCGCAGGCTCAGTGCTCTCAGATCAGCTCAACAACAGCAGAGGAAGAACCATCTCCATCACTACCATCTGCACCAGCAAGTACGAAGTACAAGAGCCATATGATGGAGAAGTACCTTCGAGACCTGGAGGTGACGGGTTCCAGTGATGATTCTGCATCAGGCAGAAGGTCCAAAAGGCAGAAGAAAGAAACGTGCCCCCCTTTACTTTTATCCAAATGGTTGGAGAGCGCAGCGAGGTATCAGCCAGGACAAAGTTATGTCACCTGGTCTGCTAAGAATGTTACTTGGAGATCCCCAACAACTAAAGATACCAAGAAATCTCGTCGCTGGAATGTGTCAGGTAAGGATATACTTATAACACTTTGATTTTTTTTAACTTATTGCATCATCATCATTTTCCCTTAACCAGCTCCTGCCAGGTGGGGTATTTGTGACACTTCTCCATCTTCCTCTCTCTTTCCACCATTCCTCTTCCACGATCTTGTCCCAATCTAAATTTCGTCTCCTTATGCCACTCTTCACTGATTCAATCCACCTTGTTCTAGGTCTCCCTCTTGCTCTCGCACTTTGCCTCCAGCATCTGTCTTGGAATTCTATTCTCCTCCATCCTCTTGACATGTCCAAACCACCTTAGTTTATTCTTTTCAGGTCTCTTATTTAGCTTCCCTATCCCAACTTCCTTCCTAACATCTTCATTTCTCAGTCTGTCTTTCCATGTCTTGCCTATCATACTTCTAGAAATTTCATCTCACTGGCTCTTGACATGTCCAAACCACCTTAGTTTATTCTTTTCAGCTCTCTTATTTAGCTTTCCTATCCCAACTTCCTTCCTAACATCTTCATTTCTCAGTCTGTCTTTCCATGTCTTGCCTATCATACTTCTAGAAATTTCATCTCACTGGCTTGAATTTTACTCTCTTGCCTGCTAGTCAAAGTCCAAGTCTCAGCTGCTATCTCATGCTAAGGATTAGGTCCACTGTAGATCTTCCACTCCTGAAGCCATATTGTTCCTCTTCTAACTCTCCTTCAATCTTTCCTCTCATTCTTCTTTCTAAGATCCTTTCCAGTATTTTAACTATCTGCGATATAAGTGTGATTCCTCTATAGTTACCACAAACTTTCTTGTCCCCTTCTTTTAAACAATGGGTTTCAAGTCTTCTGGTACACATTTGTGTTTTTACATACACTTTAGTAGTCGCTATAACCATTACACACCAACAGGTCCAGCAGCCTTTTATCATTTCCACACTGATTTCATCCATCCCTGTTGCTTTTCCCATCTTCATCTTTTGTACTGCTAACTCCACCTCCAGTATTGTTATATCCTCCTCTGTTGTTGAGTCCTCACACTGTATTGCTTCTATCTCCCCTGTGCAGTTGTTTGCATTCAATAGCTTATCAAAACACTCCTCTATCTCTTCTGGGTGTGTTAACAATTCTCCATCTTCCTTTTTCACTAGCTTTGTGATAACTCTTTCTGTCCTCTTACTTCTTATAAGTCCATACAGCATCCTTTTACTGCCACTTACATCCACTTCCATTTTTAATGTAAATTTTTCCCAACTATTCTTCTTTTCTTCTCCTACCACCTTCTTACCTCTCTGTTTGCTGTTGAGACACTTCCTTTTGCTTTCTTCCATTTGATATCGGTTCCATTCTTGCCAGGCTGTCTTCTTTTCTTTCACCACTTTTCTCATTCCACCACAGTGTCTCCTTTTCTTTCACTCTTGTAGATGTCCTGCCACAAGCACTCTCTGCTGCACTAAAAAATGCCTTTCTAAAATTGGCTCACTCCTACATTTTCCACGTCAGTAACTGAGATTTGTTGCTTCAGTCTCTCCTGAAAATCTCCCTGTACATTTGTCTTTCAATTTCCATACTTTTATTTTACTTTCTCTTATCTCTTAGTTTTTCCATTTTTCCCAACTGTAATTTTGCCACCACAACTCTACGGTCCCCATCAAATGCTTCTCCTGGTAAAGCTGTCACATCCATCAACTTCCTGCGATTTGTCCTTTCCATCAAAAATTTGTTCTTCTGTCACCCCACCCATATCTCGTAATTTTCCTGCCGTTTTTCTTTTGAAATCATGTATTCCCCACTATAAGGCCATTCCTTTCACAGAATTCCACTAGTTCCTCGCCTTCATGATTCTTTTTCCCATATCCATATAGTCCAATGACTTCTTCCTTTCCTTGTCACTCATTTCCAAACTGTGTGTTCAGATCTCCCATAATAACGACTTCCACACCTGAAATTTATCTTTCTACTTTCTCCAAGAATCCTTCAATATCTTCTTCCCTGTTTGCCGTCTGTGGTGCATACACTTGTATGAAGTCCATCACTTCATCTTTAGTCTAATCTTCTTATTCTGACAGTCACACATTCTACCACTCCAACATACTCCTCCAATTGCTTCAAAATGATTAGTCCCACTCCGTTTATTGCCTCTTGGCCACCACTCCAGTATAATGTGTATCCTTTCCTCAATTTCTTCCTTCCGTTACCTTTCCATTTCACTTCACTCAGCCCATCATCTCCACCTTCTCCTTCTCCATGAAATCTACTACTTCCTCCACCTTTCCTGTCAGGGTCATAAGATTTACTATTTCTAACTTACGGTTGGTTGCTGGTTGCCCATTTCTCACAGTTTCCCCAGTACCCTGAGAACTGCACATCACCTTAAGCAGGGGACGCCCTAGCCTTTTCCGACGTTGATCTCCTAGTACCATATCATATATAGGCTATTATTACGATGGGGTTGCCACTCCCAAAGGCATTTTATACCTACTGCCAGGTTATTCCAAGCCGCTCCACTGGAGTACAGATGCCTTCTGTAGCCGCTCCTCTGGAGTACAGACGCTACAAGTTTCCCTCTTCTGCCACCAATGCCATACGGAAGTCCACCTTCTCCGCCACTGATGCCGTTGGGGTCTTCACCCATATCCTGGGCTTGGGCCCTCTATATTTGTGACTCCTGGAGAGAGGGTGTCCTAGTACTTTAAAGCCCCCAGGAACCGAGCTGCCTGTTGGTCTGCGGATTTTATTGGGTATTTCCTGAATTGTAGGTTCCCCCTATCCACCACCCAGGGACGTGCACTCTAGGGGTTAGCAGGCTACCCAGAGGGTAAAACTAATTGTATTTAGTAATAATAATCAAAGGATTACTATCATGGAAGTGAAGTTAGTATTAGTAATTGCATATTGTTATTATTTTATATTATACTAAGTGCCTTTCCATAAACCAGAATGTAATTGTGGTTTTCTATTACTGCACAACTGAAACTCAAACAAGAGGTGGACAACCGTCATCCTCTCTATGGGTGCAACAGTGTCTCAGGTCATGGAGGAGTTTCATTAATAAAACCAGGCCAGCTCCAGCCACACCAAGCATTCTTAGTAATCAATACTGGCAGCAACAGTCCACACTATCCGACTGGAATTGGTCAACAGAAGGAACTCCAGCACATACTTCACAATCTTGAACTGTCTGGAAGACCCTTAATAGGATAAGAATTTAGAACTAGAATTAAGGCTATACTGAAATGATGGGGTTATATGCAGAATGTTGATTGTGACTGTGATGCAATTCAACAGGAGCGCTTTCAGTATTTGAGGATACTTGGATATGATCACTGCACCTCTAAATATCAGTGTCTGCATATAAATAATTATTTACTAAATTGATGACTCAAGTATGTTTTCTTCTATCATCATCATCATCATTTTCCCTTGTTCATTTTATTCCAGGTTGGGCCTTATATGATTCCGCTCCACTTTTCTCGGTTGTTCCACTACTCCTCTTTCAATACTGTAGTCTAGTCTGTGTTTTGTTTTCTAAGGCTGGTCTTCAATAAATTGATCCATCTTGTCCTTAATCTTCTTTGACCTCTCATCCTCTTCAGCTGCAGTTTCAAAATCTGTTTTGTCATTCTTTATCTGCTCATCAGCTTGATGTGTCCAGGTTCCTCTCTGTCGTATCATTCAATTTCTCCACTTTAACAGCTTTCATTTTGTCCTCTGAGCCATGCTCCTCGAAAACATCACTTCACCTGCCTGGATACACCATAGAAACTAAGTCAACCTAGAAATATATTCTTTATTTCAAAGTCTAAATATGAAAATCATACTTAATAGAGCAACAGTTTCCACCCATATGTTGATGAGAGAAGCTACATTTAATTTTTCATATAACTCTTTACTTCTCATTACAGTTTAATTTAATTAAAAATATTTCAACATTAACTTCGCAAATCATAAATTATGTTCCCAGAAGGAAACCATACTTTAATTTCATCGATTGCAGATGTTAAAAACATGAGCCCACTGCTACACTGGGGTGAAACACTGGTAATTTCACAATTGAAAAAGGCCTATAGAGCTTAAATGTTTCTTTGCAAATCATATTACCCGATAACATCCGAAGTGAAATATACAGTTTCATATTTTTAAAATTATTATATCTTAACAACCCTCTCACCAGAAACCCCCTTGGTGCTACAGCTCAAATTTGCCTTTGCCTTCCAAACAATTGCCACTCAGCCCAAAGGCCTGCAGAATATGAGGCGACATGGTCATTGCATCGAATCCTGAATCCTCTCAGCCATTTTCATTCTTGGCTGTGTAGACCAGGATCACTATTTCACAGCTTCTCAATTCTTCCCACACAGGCTGAGTGGATCTTGAACCAGCCCTCAGATCTAGGTAAAAAAAAAATCACTAGCCTGATTGGAAATCAATCCCAGGGCCTCCGAGTAAGGTGAGCTCACTACCCCTAGACGACGGCATCAGCTTATTATATCTTAGCATTTTTTATTAGATAACAATAGCACTGTGTGTGGTGATGTTATGATTGTTATACGTTACATTTACATCTTGTTTGTGTGTCATTGGTAAGTGATTTAAAGAATATGTTTTTATTCTTAGTTTACATACAGTATAAGTAGAGGCATGATTTTTCACATTAACGATAAATGCAACAACAAAATTTTGAAACAATTTTGAGATATCTTAACAAATCATATGATTCTGGTTAAGAAAATAGTGATTTTGCTTTCGCAAATTTCAGCAAATTAAAGCGAAATGTACTTATTTTGTGATAAGTGCTAAACTGAAGCAAAATTCATGGAGAATAATGAGCTTGAAATTGTATTACAAGGGAAACAGAAGACAGAATAAGGATTTCTCATTTTGACAGAAATACCTGTCCATTTTAATATTCTAGGAAATCCCTTAATGATATGGCCATATAGAGTGAAAGGGTAATTTATTATGCAATCTTGATTCAGACTATATCATTCAGTAATCAAGATTGCATAAGGAATACTGAAAGATTATCAATATTGTTTCTATTTATATACAGTATCTATCTATCACAAAATTCACAAATCATACAAATGAAACCTTTTATGGATAATTTTAAAAAAATTTTAAAGCAAAATTCAAGCAATGGGGGAAGTCCTGTTTTGCAAAATAATGTAAAAAATTGTTTCCTCTTCTTGAAATCCTATATAAATTAATGCCAAAAAATCATGCCTCTAAGTATCAATTTTAATTTTAAATGGGACTCATGATCTATTATGTTCACAATAAATTAATTTAAAAATGCATAATATACAATGCAAAGTTGGTAAATTTCTTTCATGGGATCTCTGATTTCTCTTTATCTTACATTCCATACAAAATTAATTTCTACCGGGCGAGTTGGCCGTGCGCGTAGAGGCGCGCGGCTGTGAGCTTGCATCCGGGAGATAGTAGGTTCGAATCCCACTATCGGCAGCCCTGAAAATGGTTTTCCGTGGTTTCCCATTTTCACACCAGGCAAATGCTGGGGCTGTACCTTAATTAAGGCCACGGCCGCTTCCTTCCAACTCCTAAGCCTTTCCTATCCCATCGTCGCCATAAGACCTATCTGTGTCGGTGCGACGTAAAGCCCCTAGCAAAAAAAAAATTAATTTCTATACCACATCACCCCAGAGATGATCGATAGGCTTTGCCAGCTAGTAAGTTCATATGCATTAGGATTACATTGGTAGCTATTAAAACTGTATTAGAAAATATTCATAGATAAGAGAGGACTTTGTTAGTGGAGAAGCACAGCTGCACAGCCCATGCATCAGTCACATTCCTGTGAGTGGTATGAGAGGGAAGGACAAAGAGCCAATGTTAAATAGATAGTAGGTGTAATGTTATTGGTCTTATGTCCCACTAGGTAACAGAATTTTATCCCACAGAATTACTGTATGTACTGATAAATATCTACCACCACAAGGCTAGCATAGGCTACTTGAACACATTCAAAATTTGACTGCTTAGGATCAGACAGATGTAAGTACATTTTTAGCTTTCCTTATATACTGTCATAATTTTGATCAAAAAATGCATATCTTTAAATCACACTCCACTGAATGGAGTACTGCTGGTAGATATGTGTTTGTCTGATTCAAAGATAAATACTGTATGCATTTCCTGATCAAAACTTTGATAGTATCTACAAAAAACTAAAAAAAATGTAATTACATCAGTCTCATCCTGAACAGTCAAAATACAATCAGACTGAGCTGTGATCGAACTCAACCAAGCTGGGCTCAGAAGGCCATCATTTTACCACCTGAGTCATTCAGTTAGGTGGACAGATCACTTAAATATGGCTTATTGAAGTTGAAACCTATTGCAGTGGTTTCAGTACTGTGGTCATGGCAGAGCTGTGGCAAATTAGAAAATTATTCTTCCTAGATATTGGTGTTCATTTTGGATGAAATGTAGCCAGTGTGATTAAAATATGAAAATGGTGGTTCCAGGATTGAGAGACTTACTAACATGAAGGATTCCAATTGCCCTTCTCACTGCTGCACAGCAGCCAGTCATAGCATGCATGCTTTGTTATCATCCGCAGCCTTGGGGCATTGTTTCAAAGCACTCATTACTTCAAGTACCTTTGACTGTAAACAACAGCAATTTGCAGTTGTGATGCTGCCTAAAACGTTATACATGGAGGGGTTTGGAATGATATTCTCACCTCCAAAAAATCCTCCATGGTTTACAGCTGAATATAGCCCAAGTTTGGGGAAGAAACAGTTTAAACATAACTATGTTTTTTTAAGGAAGGCCTTGTCCGTGACTGTGAATTGATTCTTTATGAAGTAATAAAAACTACTGAAGTTCTGATATAGGTAGTGGAGTAAATCATTTAATAAAACTTGTGACTGTTAACAGTTTTTATTATTTCATAAAGAAATAGTTTAGTGCATGGAAGATATACAACAGAACTCCCTCATACTATACAACTTTGGTGTTACAGCTTTAAAATAACACCTGAACAACAAAAGTAGGTATAATATGGTCTTCTGGTGAATTACTATGATATTGTTCTTCTTGGCTAGGAACATTATGGTCACAAATTGAGGGTATATCTCTCTGATTATTGTGTAGTCTGATAGTAGTGATCTTGTTTTTTTAAGAAGCAAAGAATAGAAATCTTTTAATAATAATAATTTTTAAAGAAAACAGATATAGCCTCTATAAGTTAAACTAATATGCTATTTTAATCTGCCAGTAGGTGTGGAGAGCCCATCAGTGGATTCAACGGGTTTCTGGTCTGCAAGTGGTCATCATCGAGAAGAACTAGATGCTGCCGTGGCCCTTACTTGTCTGTCAGGCTTGCAGCATTAGTATTATGAGTGTATAGGTGTAAATATCCCAACTTCTTCAATGTCATAGACGCACAACTTGTGATGTTAAAATTTCTTTGTGCAGTGTGTTTAATGGCCTACATCATGTACTGTACATGTGATCACAATAGTGAACTGAGAGGACAAAATACTAGTTCCAGACATGTCACATGTGACTTTTATTCCAGAGATATGATTTGTTTCCAAAGTCATGTAAGGCAAGTTTGTAGTGTTTTTGTTTCTTTTTATTGTACAAAAGTGGGAAAAGCATAAGGCTGATGTACAGAACAATGATAAACTCCTTCTGTCAGAACCATAAATTACCTGCATGAGCTGCCATGAACCAAAGCTTCTTTTCATTTCAAACTGCACACCGTAGTTTGTAACTTCATGGGGGAATGTTTCTTCTTTTGTAAGCTCTCTGAAAAGACCCACTTTACAAATTGAAATCCTTAATATTTTGGCCGTAGGGACAGAATAATGATCTCAGGATGTTCTAAATGCATATCATGTTTCATCAGAGTCTGTTTCACTTGACTTCTGACCAATCACAGAGTGACAAAGAAGCAGACATGATTTAACCTGATGCAACAAAAGTAATTTCTTGATTGGTGGGATACACCCAAAGAAATGTATTTATCCATGATAAAGACTGCTGTAACTACAGTCAAAATATTGTTTTATCAACATGCAAAAATGACCTATTCTGGAAACTTACAAGAGACATTAGACATTGGCTGCAAGAGTACAAATTCAAAAAGAAATTAGAGTGGTACTTTTAATTTCAAACCAATGAAGTGAGGTCTGTGTAGGTTATGAATGAATTCAAATAATGCTGCTTGTGAGAATGTTTATGTAGCAAGGAAGTGAATAGTGCGATTATCTAATGTCCATACATGAATCTGTGAAGTGGTGTTAGAAACAAGCCCTATGTGCTACCAGCATCATAGCTCACTGGCCCAATGAGTAGTCAGCACAAAACAAATAGAGTAAAAGAAGGAACTAACCATGTTGATCCTACATATTTATTCATATAAATGAAAGTGGTAGGTGCCCTCAGAAGTTAAATACACATCTTACAGATCTTTTACACAGGTGCACTAGACTTTCACCAGATGGGTGACCAGTATGAAAGTTCAACTTTTTCAGCCCATTTAGATGTTACCATAGCTGGATATGCAGGGCAACCTTTTCCATTTCTAGTCCATTCCTACTGAGAAACTTTCACCTAAAAGCCATGGTACATTGTTTGTCACCATCATCCTCTTCATTGCAGTCTTTCGAAGACCGATTCTTATTGCTGCTTTGAAAGAAGGCAGTACTGAACTAGAATTCAGCGGCACTTCACTCCTCCACCGTCCAAGTTTTAAACCTGTTCAATGTTACTTGACTCTGAAGATCTCACAGGAACTAGTATTTGTTTTAGATGGTTACTGAATATGTAACAGCTAACTGGGTGAATGGTCAGCGTACTGGCCTGAAGTTCAGAGGGCCCCATGTTCAATTCCCGACCAAGCTGGGGATTTTAGCTGCATATGGTTAATTCCTCTGAGCTGGGGACTGGGTATTTGTATTGATCTAAAAACACTTCTTTTCATCTAAACACAGAACACCACACTACCAACAACTACAGAAATATGCAATTGTGAATACATCCCACCCCACAAGGTTGGCATCAGGAAGAACATCTAGCCATAAAACTGGGCCCAATTCTCATCATGTGCCAATGTCAATAAACTGGGAAAGAGCCTGGAAGAAGAAAAGGAAGAAGACTGAACACAAGGCAGAGGGAAGAACAGGGAGTTCTGCTAACTACCTTCCACTGCAGTGTTTAAAAATATGCCAGTTACCAAGGCAGGTATTGAAATTGAAACAGTAGATAAGCAATGAGAGTTTCTATAAAAATACAAGGAACATGCAGTACAGTTTTTTTCCATTAAATATTCAGTCTCCTGCTAAGTAACTTCATTCCTCAGTAATTGTTGATAAATACAACACCTACAGACAGCCATAGAAGGATACTGTATTAACAGTGCTTTGCATAACAGTAAGAACAGTTTCCTGGCAAACCATTTAGAACTACAAAGAAAATGTGCATGAACATTTTTTAACAAAAGATTACATTCTCACTCTCCTTTTCTAATAAGGCTAACAGTTTGCCCATTATTTTTGGCCCTTATTGGGTAAAACATACACCAAAACACCAACAAATTTTCCTGGAAAACTAGTAGAGTTAGAAAGAAAATAGATACAAGTTCTTAGATAGGAAATTGAAATTACACTTGGTAGGATCCATATTTTAACAGGACTAACTGTTTAGGCTGTGGATTCACTTTAAAGGGTCCCAGGTGTACATTTTCCTCTGACTTGCTATACATTTTATTTTGCTGCATAGCCCCCTTGATAGTTAGTAGCCTATAATTTAATCAATATGCACCAAGTAGTTCAGACAAAAAGTTCAACAAACATCCAAACATATTTTCACAATTATTAAATTGATTAGCAAGGCTGATATACGGATGTTGTTCAGTTTTACACAGGTGGCACTTAGAAGTAGCAGATTACCATCCAACCTAGCAGCAGTAAACGTTCGATGTATTTAATGCAGAAAGGGGCACAGACTAGCATCAAACTTCCCAACATCGCAAGAATGCTGGATGTCTTATAACTACAGTAGAGTCTCAGAATTTTCAGTATCAATAGTTTAACATTCCCATAAATCTGAGCTGGAAAATTTCAATTTAAAAAAAAAAAAGTCAATTTTCGAGGCGTGTGCTTTATTTGAGGCAAAAGCTGAATACAACACACAGCAGACTGACCTTGAATCCATCTGGCTGTTCCTCTTACCCCTCACATTCAACGCAGCAATGCATTATGTGGAACAACAGCCCAAGACGACCCCGACAAACAACCTGTCATTTAGATGGTGGCGTGGCATTGCTGCTTGAAAATGGTGCAGTTCATTAAAACAGAAGACACTTAACAATTTTTTTTTAAACATTATGAAATGTGTACTTTGGTTTTCATTACTACTGAAATAGGCTCTGCAATGTTTAACATCAGTAGCTTTTTATTTTCAAAAGACACTTGATAATTTATTTTAGTATAAGTCAATTTGTATGTTTTTTCTTTGCATAACTACTGTGCTGTAATTATTGATTAAAAGAGAGCTACTGGAATAGACAATAAAGTGACTGAATGAGTAGCTAAATTTCTAGAAAACAGAACTCCTCAGAGAATTAGAGAAGATGAAGCGTTATATGATCCTGTAATGATTAAGAGGGGGGTCCCGTAAGGCAGTGTTATTGGACCTCTGTGTTCTCTTATATACAGGTTGGTTGGAAACACTGTGAACTGGGTATGTGAGCGTTAGATGGTTGGTCATAGCAATAAATAATTTGAAAAAAATTCATTTGATCTCTCATGCCGTTGTCATTTTATCAGTTGCTGAAGTCAGCTACTCAGATCACTTCACAGGTGAATTCAAAGTGGCTTTGCAAAGTGGTGTTGTCAAATCTGCACGTGGCTTAAGATCGACACCAACTGAAGGAAAAAACTTTCCCAGGGGAGGTATTTGAATAGGGACCTCCAAACTGACAGGAGCATGCCTCGGCAAGTACACTATGGTGACACCGACTGAAACCCAGAGTGTGTTTGGTGCTGATTTCTCGGCATCGGTAGTCACTAGGTGCAGGTTATAAATTTAATTTCTTGTACGTATTGAAGATCTGCTTGTGATACAAAATTATTATTATTTTATTATAGACCACCTATTCAATCGTCGTCGTCAGCTGTAACTCGATCCGAGTATATATAACTTCTTCCTGCATACATTGACCAGTTCAACTCAGTTTATGGATGTGCTTACGATGATTAAACAGACCAATCCTGGCATAAAACATACACCCACACAAATCACACTGAATGGATGGAGGAGGGTGGGGTTGTAATTGACGGAGTTTTCTTGCTTGTCGCTTGGCCTCTTGATGTCTGCGGCGTTCTCTTTCAAACAAGTTGACAGTGGTGGATGTAGTGTTCCGCCACAGTGAGCGGTCCACAGCACATTCTTCCCATGTCTGTATGTCTATACCAGTTGTCTTCATGATGTGTTTCAGCTGGTCCTTAAAATGCTTAAGAGGGGCTCCATGAGGTCTACTGCAGCCTAGTCTTCAATGATGACTATAAAGAATTTGGCGAGGAAGCCTAGTATCACCCTTGCGGTGAACATGGCCTAACCATCTCAGTTGATGAGCGATGATTGTTGCCTCAATGCTACGTATTTAGCTGGGCTTTGTCGAGAACTGCCGTGTTAGTCACATAGTCCTCCCACTTAATATTCAAGATGAATCTCATTTTCTGTTGGTGGAAGCGCTCAAGTTTTTTGATATCACAGCGATAGAGTATCCAAGTTTCACAGCCATACAGCAACGTGGAAATGACAACAGCTTTGTACACTATGAGTTTGGTATGCAGCTGAATGGAGTTTTCATGGAGACCTATTCAATACATCATAACCTATTGTGGAATTACATCCTTATTATATAATCCTTATTTAATTAGCTTATGATGTATCGAATAGGTGGTCTTTTATTTTTTATTTTTTTGCTTTATGTCGCTCCGACACAGATAGGTCTTATGGCGACGATGAGATGAGAAAGGTCCAGGAATGGGAAAGAAGTGGCCCTGGCCTTAATTAAGGTACAGCCCCAGCATTTGCCTGGTGTGAAAATGGTAAACCACGGAAAACCATCTTCAGGGCTGCCGACAGTGGGGTTCAAACCCACTATCTCCCGGATGCGAGCTCACAATAGGTGGTCTAGAATAAAATTATAATAATTTTGTATCACAAGTCACTAGGTGATCGGTCATTACAGAAATGTTTGTTAAGCAGCCATGTAGTGTGCGTACAGTGGAATTGGATTTGTATTGCAACTCAAGCCCTCTTTCAATGGTAGCCTACTCTCAAGCCGGTCTTAAGCCACGTGCAGATTTAGCAACATCATCTTGCGAAGCCCATTTGAATTCACCCACAAAGTGATCTGATTGGCTAAATTCAGCAGCTGATAAACTGACAATGGTGCGAGACATCAAATTATTTATCAGTATGACCAAATCTCTAACGCTCATATAGCTGGTTCACATTGTTTTCGACCACTCTGTATACAAATTACCGTATATGAGCAAGGAACTGGATTCACAGATAAGGCTTTTGCAGATGATATACTGTATGGAGTAGGTAATAAATAAGTTACAGATCTGTAAGCGACTGCAAAAAGAACTCGACAAAGTTGCAAGATGGACAGCAGACAATGATATGATGATTTACGGGGTGAAAATTCAGGTGCCAGTGGGGTAATCTCATAAATGCAATTGTAAATAAATGTTACAGATATCTTCATATGGTTATGAGAGTTGTAGTAAGGAGGTAAAGGAGGGCGTGTACGTCTCTGATCAATCAGTCAGTCATCAATGATCTGCATTTAGGGCTGTCGCCCAGGTGGCAGATTCCCTAACAGTTGTTTACCTAGCTTTTTCTTAAACATTTTCAAAGAACTTGGAAATTTATTGAATATTTCCCATGATGATATATTCCAATCCCTTACTTTGTCCTATAAACGAATATTTATCCCCAAGTTATCCTCTTGAATTACGTCTTTTATCTTCATATCTTTCCTACATTTAAAAGCTCCTCTCAAGCTTAGTTCTCTACTTATGTCATTCCGCACCAGCTCTCCACTGAGAGTTTGAACATACCACACAGTCAAGCATCTCATCTCCTTACTTCCAAGTCTTCCCAGCCCAAACTTTGCAACATTTTCATAATACCACTCCTTTGTTAGAAATCACCCAAAACAAATTGTGCTGCTTTCCTTTGAATTTTTCCAGTTCTCATATCAAGTAGTCCTAGTGAGGGTCCCATACACTGGAACCATACTCTAACTGCGGTCTTACCAGAGACTTACATGACCTCTCCTTTATATCCTTACTGCAACCTCTTGATTGTAGTGCATGGGATCCTGACCAGGATTACTTGATATGAGAACTGGAAAGGATTCAAAGAAAAGCAGTACAATTTGTTCCAGGTGATTTCCAACAAAAGAGTAGTGTTACAAAAATGTTGCAAACTGTGGGCTGGGAAGACTTGGAAGTAAGGAGATGAGATGCTCGACTATGTGATATGTAAAAACAAAGTATGTTACAAGTGTTATTTTTTTATATCCACCTATTTAATACAAAGAGATCTTTTTTAGAAATTAAATATGATTATAAAATATTAAGGAACATGTTTTGCTCATATTAAGGAGATCATCAGCCTCAAACTCAAACCTGTATGGTGAAAAATCAGGATCTTGATTGTTCTTACAAGTCATAAAAAGAGTATATTAATGTAGGTGTTTGTCTAAACATAAAAATTATTAGAATGTCCTTGGTTAAAACCATAGTATCAAACTGCATGTCATTAGTTCACACGATTATACTTTCCAGAGAGTTGAGTCAATGCACCCAAAAACCTGTTGGGGTTAGAGCAATAAACAGCTCAATCTTTATAATGAAACAGAAATGTGTTTCCTTGAATCTTTTTAAGTGGCTGTTCAGCTACCTATAATCTTATTTAACTGGCTTAAGGAGTGAAAGTTGAATGTGTTACGATAAGAATAACAGTTTTCTTTAAGTAGTTGTGGGAGCATTCACTCCTTCAGCCAGTTAAATAAGACTATAAGGCAGCTGAACAGCCACTTAAGAAGATTCAAGGAAACACATTTCTGTTTCATTGTAAAGATTGAGCTGTTTATTGCTCTACCCCCAACAGGTTTTTTGGTGCATTGACTCAACGCTCCGGAAAGTATAATCGTGTGAACTTATGACATGCAGCTTGATACTGTAGTTTTAACCAAGGACATTCTAATAATTTTTATGTTTAGATAAATGCCTACATTAATATCCTCTTTTTATGACTTGTAAGAACAATCAGGATCCTGATTTTTCACCATACAGGTTTGAGTTTGAATAGGTGGATATAAAAAAATAACACTTGTAACATACTTTGTATTTATGTACATTTCAATACGGACCTAACATGAGAATTATAACGTGTTATGTGGTATGTTTCGAGCTGTCAGTGGAGAGTTGGCGTGGAATGAAATTAGTAAACAAAAAGTGTGAGTGGAGTTTTCTAAATGATGGAAAGATCATAAAAGGAAGATAAAGTGTGAATTGAAGAGGATAAATTTGGGCAAATACTTGTGTATAGGAAGAAGAATTAGGGATTGGAATAACTTATATTATTTATAATTTTAATTTTGATGAATTCCCAATCTCTTTGAAATCATTTAAGAAAAGACTAGGTAAACAACTGAATCTATCACCTGGGTGACAGCACTAAATGCAGATGAATGGTGACTGGCTGACTGACTGATTTGATTGACTGAATGTAATGTTTAATACAAGTAAATATTTTGGTATACACAGGCTTTAGCATGTAATTTTGTAAGTCCGAGTTTTTCCATAATTTGAGGTAGTCTCGGTCCCATCCACCGCAAATTACGGAGACTCTGCTGTACTCATGCATAGTAAATCAGTGTTTAATTTGGGAGTTATAGCTTCTTGGAATTACGTGTTAAAGATATAAGAAAGAAAGTAGGCTACAGGGAAAAACCTTTAGTCCATTATGTCTTATTTCATACACAGATAAATTAGATTCTGAACATTTGACATAGCATGATTGCCTACAACAACTAAGGAGAAACCTATCCAACTTTGAGGTCAGAAAAGCACAATATTGTTGATATCATTGAAAGCACTTGGCTTTTAAATAATAAAAATTATGTTTGCAGAATGAAAACCGTATTTTAACTTCACCGACTGTGAATATTAAAATACCACGCTCGTTAGGCCTTTAAGTTATTTCAATTTTTAAAAGTATGGTTTCCTTCTGGAAATGATACAAAAGCCAAAGGTACAAATTTACACAAGTGGAGGTAACAACTGTATCTCCCCTAGTGCACCATTGCTGCACTGTCCTGCAGAGGAGGCTTGCAGTGGTGTCTCAACAGTGCACTAGCTGCCAGTATCATGGAAAGGTGTGGTTGAAAATGCCTAAGAGCTTGAATACATTACAATCATCAACGATGATCTACTACACTAACTCCAGCCCTTCTTACTCTTCAGATTGCTTGATCTGATCACACCACCTTTTCTTTGATCAACCCATGGTCTCTTGCCTTCAACCACAGTTTCCAGCTATTTTCTTGCAATCCCGTGTGTTTCCAGTTGCTTTATGAGGCCAAACTACTTGAGCCTGACCTTAGACATAATTTCACTTAATTATGACTGTTTAATTGGGTCTGCTAACATATTACTGACATACGATTACAATCTTATCCCGTCTTGCACTACCGTTCTGCTGTTCGGAACTTGTTAATATCTCTGCTGGTTAGAGTGCAAGTTTCAAGGCCGTATGTGATAATGTGCATAAAGAAACTCGTAAATAATAATTTGAGTTCTTTGCAGTAGGTATTTAAGAATCTCATATACGTTTTTTTCATGTAGTTGTAAAAATGTGTTCGTTTTTTGGACCTTGCCAGTGAATGAAATGCAAGTCAGGGTTGAAATGAACATGTAACTACAAATACGGTAGCACTTTCAGACTTCCTGGGCATATACCAGTAAATACGGTAATATCAGAGTTGTAGTGCATTGTTCAAGAATTGGTCCATTGTACATAAGTTTGGTATTAATTTAAAAGAAAGAAACATGTTCTTGAATAGCATTAAGATTAGGAGAGTAAAGCAATGTTTTGAAACTTAGGGAAGTATGGGTAACTATTCTTCACACTGTGTTATGCGTACTTATGAAGTCATCTAAAAATAATTGATAAATTATAAATTATCTTGTACTTGACAAATGTGTTGAGTATTTCTATTCCTAGCTCAAACTGGTACCCAGTATCCATAAGCACTCAAATATAACACATGCTCAAGTTTTTAAATCTTAAAAATCAGAGAATTCTTTATAAACAGTTGGTAACATCATACATAGAGTGTATTTTATAACAATGAAACACAAGAAAGATGTAAAAGAAAAATATATTTTAAATATTTTATCATTTGACTTGACTCGCTGCTTAAATCGCTGGCCACCTGAGCTCAAGTTGACGGGTTCGATCCAGGCTCAATTCTGTACTATTTGAAGGTGCTCAAATATGTCAGCCTCATGTTGGTAGATTTATTAGCACTTAAAAGAATTCCTGCAAGACTAAATTCCGACACCTTAGCGTCTCCGAAAACTGTAAAAGAAGTTGGTGGGACGTAAAACCAAAAACATTATTATTAAAATTGGATATTGTAGTTTTATTAATATTAGAATACTATTTACAATTTTTTAATAATTATTGTGCTACAAGCTTGAGGCCAGACCCTTGATCAGATAATGAAATGGCTGGTTTAACTGACAATGTTAAAATAAAGGGCCTGTCCAGCAATTTATAGTTCGGTGCAGTACTATATGTACTTTAATTTGTTTTATATAATATTTAGAAACATATTCAGCTTACAAACTGACTAAAAACAACATCCGCTATAATAAACAATAAGCAATATGAAACATGTTGCATCTTGTCTGCGAGCGTAATTCGAGGCAGCATGAGAGCATGACTATAGAAAACGACAAGAATCGTTATTCATCAAGTTGGCCCATAAAAGCGGTGCCCACTGTACTACCATACTACTTTATTCTAATAGACAATTACTGTTTGTCCTAATAGTGTTTAAAGTAGGCCTACACAAAAGCGAGCTGGCCATGCGGTTAGAGGTGTGCGGCTGTGAGCTTGCATCCGGGAGATAGTGGGTTAGAATCCCACTGTCGGTAGCCCTGAAGATGGATTTCCGTGGTTTCCCATTTTCACACCAGGCAAATGGTGGGGCTGTACCTTAATTAAGGCAACGGCCACTTCCTTCCAACTCCTAGGCCTTTCTTATTCCATCGTTGCCATAAGACCTATCTGTGTCGGTGAGACGTAAAGCCCCTAGCAAAAAAAAAGAAAAAAAAGTACACAAGTAACTTACATACGCTTATTCAAAAAATGAACAGGCTTATTTTTCACACTCTCAAGTGTGGTTTATAGCAACTGTGACAGAGACAGAATTCATGGGCAATAATCAACACATTCTATGTTAAAATGCTGGCAAATATAATATGCATCTGTTATAAAAATACACTATGAGTTTCTGCGTGAGGGTAACCAACCCTCACAGAAACAAAATCGGGGCACTACTGTAATTACAAGTGTGTGTTGAGTTTTAACAGGGATAGTACACAAATGTGCAAAATACATTTTGAGACTGACCTTCCTTACAAAAACTGTGTAATGCACTTCGGTCTTTTCCCACACCTCCAGTAGTAGCGATTGGAAATTAGAAGTGGGGTGGAAGGAGCAAAAAATGTACAGACAACAAAAAGTACCCGGGTTGGAGGGATATAATAACTTACTGTGTAAGGATATACCGTACACATCAAAACTGGGAAAAAAAGAAAAAGAAGCTAAAAAATGGTAAGTTTTTGATGCTCTTTGAGAGAATTTCAACAGAGAGGTAAAGGTTAACTGACAGTATATCAACTTAAATGTGGCAATAATAGTTTTTTGAGATTTTGATTCAATATTAAATAAAACTTTCACCAAAGAAACAATATTACACATGTATTACAATTAAACAGACGTATGGTGTGGTTATACAATTAAAAATCATTTAGTATTTGACTACACATCGAGCAACTAACAGACACTAAAGTGACTGCCAGACTGACGAATGTGCGCGGTAAGCAGGTGAATCATACATCATGTCCACGATCTTGGCTTCCCTTCCTCCAAGGGCGCCCATGCCCGGGGGCAAGGTGGGGATGCCCCCCTCCAACTAGCTCTCAGGGAAAGGAAAAAATCTAATATAGTCTGGTGTTTTTCCTTCACGAACATGATTTAAAAGTCGGTGTTATGTAGAGGTGGTAGGGGATACCATGGATGGTATTCTACTGTGGAATACAAATCGCCATTCATCTTCCGAAATATGAAAAATACTACATACCCCAAGGTCTGGGCTCCCCCCTACAAACTATCTTATGGGCGCCCTTGCCTTCCTCACAGCATTTGCGAAGTCTCCACTACTTGCTGTGGCGCTATATAAATCGGTAGCCGCAATGAACGACATTTTGTGCGTATTTCCGCTAATAATTTTGTTAATTGAATACAATAAAGGAAAGAATCAGCTGATATAACAACAGAACTTGCACAAATTGTTTATTTTTTAATATAATCCCTAGTTTCAGCCGGCTAAAATGGAATTAAAATATGTTTTATGCACCCCCCCCCCCCCCCCCGCTCAATCGCCGCTACTGCACACCTCGTAGAATTATACCTATCCCATTGTTTTTCACATAACCTGCAAATGCACTGAAAGTCTGTTGAATAAAAACTTTTTCTTGTTCCTACACATTTATGCACTTAGTGGTAAAACCGTACACTGTGTTTCAAATTTTCAAATGGAATAGGGTTGGGAAGAGGGATAATTTCTTTGTAAAACTAGAGGCTGAGGGAACGGTATAATAACAATATAAATAACAAATTGTAAACAAAATTTTGATAATATTTCCCACACGTTTAAAACACAGAAAATATCCCAAAATCAACTAACCAACCTCACGCTTGGATGGCAAAAAGAAGAAAAGAAAAAAAGTTGAAACTTGACACAACAATGGAAAGGCGCAAACATGCATGATTTTTCACCCAATATTATGCAGTTGGCAATGATAACATTGTTGATCGTGACGTACCGGTAGGCTATTGGCTAAAATGTGTAATTTTGCAGGAGAGTTGCGTCTACTTTGCCACCGGCAACATACAGAAAAATAGAAATTAGGTAGGCCTACCGTATATAATTTGTATTTTCTGTCAATCTAAATGAACCCGATTCTCGTAATACATGTCAGAAAAGATATGATTGCCATCTAGGGCGGAAGAATTGAACGCACACAAAACGTCTCCAATATTTCCGATTTATGCCACGTATTGCCTAGAGCACTTTTCTCCCTTTCCTTACACTCTCCAAGCAATGCTTCAAATTTGATTGGTAAAGTAGTCTCGTACGATTGTGACTACTATAGGAAGAATTTTAAATCGTTCCTTAGGATCATGTGCATTTAATGAGAAAAGTAATATTCTGGTATTTTAATATCAAATTTGGTTGACAAAATGTAATTGAAAATTGCCCCATTTAAAATAGATAATTGCGGATAAGATAGAGACAAGAAAGAAGTTTAGATATCCTCTGAGAATACCATATTTTCGAACGCTTCGTAAACGATCCGGACGGTTGGCAACTCCTGTAAAATTTCGCGTTTGAAAGAACTATCATAGAATCACTGCCTTCGTGATAATGTTCTCTTCTTCATGTCCATTTTGTCACACAAAGAGACATAAAACAGGAAACTTGCGAACTTCACTATTACCATCCCACTCTTTTATCACTAACTGTTTGCGAGTTCCTGTTGTTTATTGACGCCGCAATGGTTACTAGTTGAATAGGCCTAGTCAAAAACTAAGAATAAAATACAAACAACGATAACTGTGTCGTAAGTGCAAGTCGTTAATAAAACATAATATTCGTATTAGTAATAATTGTTTTCGAAAACAGATGTGAAATTACAAATGAAAACAACGTAAAAGACGAGAAAATACGAACTCGCAACTAATTGTCTTCACCGGCGGCTTCCCGTCATAATGTGGTTTACAGCGCGACATTTGACTAGTTTGAGTTACCACCTTCCTAACGTTATACCCGCACAGTCCGCTTCGAATTTGTTCGAGTCTGCTTGCGAATATAAGACGACATCGAATATAATAAACACCCCGGTGTTTCAAAGTGAGTAAAAGACAAAAGGTGCAGTCTTGTGAACGTGGTATATTATGGTATGCAATTCTTTCGTACTAGAATTATTGTAGAATAACAGACTGCAATAAAGTGATACCTAATAAGAAAAGTGTCATACTGAGTCAGGAATATATCAGAAACACACTGAAATAAAATAATATTAAAATCTGGGAGTTAAGCTTTTACCAAGTTTAATTAGAGGAGGAATGAAAATGCTCTCAGAAATCCAAATACTCCATTTACTCCATCTGTCAGAGGGAAGTAACAAGCTTAGAACCAGTGTTGAGCTCCAAATCCCTCTTTATTAAAAAAATAAATAAATAAATAAATACCGGTAATTTAAAAAAATTCCATGCCAAGAGAACACATTGCACAGTGAAAAAACAGATGTTTTTGTAATTTGTTAAGCTCCATACTTGTTATTTACTGCATCCATTATAGCACAAAAATTTATATATTGTAAATATGTATTTCTTGTAATGTGTAGATATTTCTTCACAGATCTGATGAGTATATCTAGTCAGGGCAGACACATTGACAGTGCAATTTCAGCAAGCTCAATGTTTCTTGAATATACAATAACTGTAGCTTTAGAACTGGGTTGTTTTTTAATAACACTGGATATGCAAAGTCGAAGCAAAGCTTCCAGAAATAAACGATCTCATAAAATTGTACTATTTCCTTCTTTGCCTCAATCAAGGTACAAGTACTGGTATCCAATACTCTCCTAACTTTTAGTAGAAATATTTGGAAGCTTTGCTTTGAAAAGAATCTTGTTGTGAAATTGAACATGGCTTCTATTGTATTTATCATGGTTTATCTTTATTTTCTTATATTATGCTGTTTGTGAAATATAATTTTTCTGAATTGAACTTCTTTGTTATTGTAATTTTTCTATTCATAATAACTGAGCAAACAAATATAGCACCCGGTATCAAGGAATGTACACTGGATTTTGGTACAAAAGGACAGAAAATGTGCAAAAGACAAGTATGATGGGATGGGCATATGTTGCAAGCAGAAGCTGACGCTCTAGTAGTCAACATTATGTATCTTTCATAGTCGCCCATCATTCTGTACTCTAACGTGTATGACAGGACGATCCATGTATGTGTCAGTTTTGTTGAAATAGCAACATTTTGAGAGGAAAAGGTCATTCTGTTGGTACCAGGGAATAGGGACCGTGCGAATGGCGAGTGGTGCGCTCTTGCGACTACCTCAGAAAACGTTTGATGGGGTAAGCTGCTGGCCAGCGCTCCAGTTAGTTTATGTCGGTGTTAACTGAAAGAATGGAGAGTCGAAGGAGTAAAAGCAAACAAACTTTCACTCATCTCCCAGTAAGTAATTGACATTAACATTTATTGAAGGGGACTTCTACTTCAGATTAAAATGAACTAGCCTGGTTTTATTCACCCTGCTTTATTATGAGACATAAGGTGGATTTTACAGCATGGCAAGCCTCTCAACATTGGCCAAAACAGAGAAAGCAATGTCTCTTCAACCCCTGAAAGCGTTTGGGACCGAATACAATGTATCTTTGTCACTGTAAGTACGTCAGTGTGCAAAATAAAGAGGTAAAAGTGCATACACGTGCCCCTCAATGTGACAAGCAAGATGAGCTTTCTTAAGAAAAGAAATTTGCTCACTTCAGACATTGATATAAGAATTAGAAAGATGTTTTTGAAGACTTTCGTGTGGAGCGTGGCATTGTATGGAAGTGAAACATGGACGATAACTAGCTCAGAAAGAAAGAGAATAGAAGCTTTTGAAATGTGGTGTTACAGAAGATTGCTGAAGATGAGATGGATAGATCGAATCACAAATGAAGAGATAATGAATCGAATTGGCGAGAGATCGATTTGGCTGAATTTGACGAGAAGAAGAGATAGAATGATGGGACACATCTTAAGACACCCAGGACTTGTTCAGTTGTTGAAGGAAGTGTAGGTGGTAAGAACGGTAGGGGTAGACCATGGTATGAATATGACAAGCAGATTTTTTTTTGCTAGTTGTTTTACGTCGCACCGACACAGATAGGTCTTACGGCGACGATGGGAGAGGAAAGGGCTAGGAGTGGGAAGGAAGCGGCCGTGGCCTTAATTAAGGCACAGCCCCAGCATTTGCCTGGTGTGAAATTGGGAAACCACAGAAAACCATTTTCAGGGCTGCCGACAGTGGGGTTCGAACCTACTATCTCCCGAATACTGGATACTGGCCGCATTTAAGCGACTGCAGCTATCGAGCTCGGTGACAAGCAGATTAGAGCAGATGTAGGATGCAGTAGTTCCGAAGAAATGAAAAGGTTAGCACAGCATAGAGTGGCATGGAGAGCTGCATCAAACCAGTCTATGGACTGATGACTCAAACAACAACAATCTTTGAACAATCTCATCATCATTCACAGCTTATCCCGCCTGCGCAGAGGAAGTACACTCAAGAAGTTGTCGCCATGAATTGCAGGTCGGTTGCCCTTCCTCACTCATTTATTTATAAACTGAAAATCTGCTGGAATTTCAACCACAGTCATCGGGAATTGAGGCAAGCTGCTCGCTACCTCCTTTGTAATAGTAGAATAACTGAGGAAAACTGGCTTGTTTTCCCTATGTTAGCTTAGCTGCTAGCCTCTGACTTTAGTGACCGTGGTTTGAACCCCAGTGTCACTGAAGTGCGATTTTCATTTGAAGGAATTGTGTTTCAGGAAAGGCATCCGAATTAAAATTCATGATTACAAATCTTATAAGACTCAGTGTATGCAATGGCCCCGCGCAATGATTCATTAGTGTATAACTAAAGTTATTGTGAATAAATAATTAATTAACAATTTCCCGAAGTAGGAATAAAATATAGTAAATAACTTAATTTCAACGTTGTATGGTGGCTGATCAATACTCTTTTCCCTTAGACACTTGCCGTATATTTATTGCCCTAAACGTTCCTTCACGTCAAAGACATGGTTACTGCTATTTAAATCTTCACCTTTCTTTAGCGTGGATTCCCGGAAGTAATCGGAGTGTTGCACTGTCTGAAAACCTATATAAATTGTAGCGGTCGCTGCTACTGTCGAAGCCATTATTGTCTAGCTTTACCTCTTTATTTTACTATCACAAGTCAAAGCTTACTGCCTGGTTGCAATGAACTGCATTGTCAAAGGTCTCGTGAGTGCCCCATCAAACGACTGCAGCTGTTTCCGTTAGGAGCGCTAGCTACTAAAAATCTCGTGCGCGCACGGTCCCTATAAGAGGTATGTGTACCAAATGTCCAACTGCTGGCCCAGTTAAATATAATGGCTTCAATTATATTGTTATGCAGTTCTGTGACCTGAAATTCTGTGCTACTGCAGTGGTTTCATGGAGTCAGGTTGCAAAGCGATGTAGTAGAGTAGGCCTACCAACATTAAGTGAGACATCAGCACTGTATGTAAACGGTAAGTGAAGCTTGCTTGTATGAACTGAAGTACACCCACAGTGAATGTAGGATGTAATTTTTTTAAACACTTATTAGTAGATTCTATCAATCAAAAATACGTATTGCAGCAAATATTATGGATCATAATTAAATTAACGGGAAAATCATCAACCACATCAGATATGCAGATGATACTGTTGTCATAGCTGATGACATGCCTGCCCTTCAGTGCATGATAAACTCCTTAGTTCAGCACAGTGAAGAGTTTGGATTATATGTTAACCCCTCAAAAACGAAACTGATGGTGTTCTCTAAGAAGACAATTCGGACAAATCACACAATAAAAGATAAAATAGTTGAGCAAGTGTCTTCTCTCAAATATCTGGGTACCATCTTGGATGACCAATGTAACTCCAAACAGGAGATAATACCGAGCAGGCCAGGAAACAATTCATTACCATGAAGAAATTCTTTGTGAGGTCAGATCTCAGTCTCCAACTACGAATTCGTATGATCCGCTGCTATAAATTTTCTGTTCTCCTATATGGACGTGAAAGCTGGACTCTGGATCCAATCATAGAAAAACGTATTGATGCCTTCGAAATGTTCCTGTATCGCCGTCTCTTGCGGATATCATGGGTAATGAAAATCTCAAATGCCGAGGTCCTTTGTCGGATGAAAAAGCAAAAAGAACTACTGCTCACCATAAAACAGAGGAAAACGCAATACCTAGAACATATCATGAGAGGTGAGAGGTATCAGTTATTACAGCTTATTATCGAAGGGAAGATACAGGGGAAGAGATCTGTTGGGAGCAGAAGAAATTCATGGCTGAAAGACCTTTGAAGATGGCACTGCTGTACTTCAGAAATGGCATTCCATTCTGCGCTGTCAAGATCAGAGCTAGTTACGTGGATCGCCAACCTCCGCTCGGAGACAGCGTCTTAAGAAGATTAAATTTTCTCACTTCCTGCAATTCATTTTCATAATACCTTGATATTTTTTACAATATTGGTTCGTACACCTAACTTTATGGTGAAATGTAAGAACATATACTATAGGAGTGTTTGATGCAAGTGTAATGGACTAGTATAACTTGGAAACAATTCTCTAACCCATGGGTAAATAATGAAAATATCAAGCTCCATTATTATTATGACTTGTGAGGTGTGGCTATGAAGTTGTTTATGTCTATTAGTATTATTATTTACGTAGTTACCTGGGTATGTACGGACTTTAATTGCTATATAAATCGTGGTCGTAACAAAACGTGAGGTTATGTTACGACACGTCTGCTGTATGTATATTAATAAGAGCAGTGGCATGTGGTGAACATATTCATTACCCCAGGTGCAAAAAAGTATTTTAAATATAAACAATCGTAGGCCCACTACACTCTCTGAAGTCAACATTACCATTTTATGACTTACTTACTTGACTTAATTCCTCTTGTTCCCATAGGAACATAGGGCATCCATGAAACGTCTCCATTGTGGTTGTCGACTTGCCAATGCTTTAACTTCCTTCCAAGTCTTTCCTGCTTCAAGAGCCTCCTCCTCTACAGTCCTCTTCCAGGTCTTCCTAGGACGACCTCTCCTCCGTGCCCCTTGCGGATTCCATTCCAATGCTGTGCATTCTATTGATCCCACTGCCTTTCTCAAAGTATGACCTATCCATTTCCATTTCCTCCTCTTGATTTCCACTGCGACTGGAACTTGGTTTGTTGTTCTTTACCATTTTATAAGGCTGCATTTTTCGTGGAAAGGTCTACCTGAGAAAGATCTTTCAAGAATATTTTCAACCACATGCTCGCACATACTTCCAAATTGTTATTCACGGCAGTGACGACACCATCATAACTTAATCTATAGCACATTTTAAACAATGTACTAACAGTTTCATCCAGTGACGCTTCGTGATAATGCAATCATGGTTTTCACAAAAATACACTGGGACTATTTGTTTCTTACTTAAAAAGCCTAATCTAAACTAATCAGCAAAATTTAACTGGTAATTTACAGTCATTGAAATTTTATAGTTTCACTTGCATACTGAGTGTACATGCATCAACGACAAACAAGGGAAAATATTTGTCACAACGTATAACACACGTTATAATCGTGAAGAATGCCACAAAACTCGCAAAACCTTCACCTATAATCCAAGAGGAACACTACAAAAATTCACTATATACCACCATCACAGTCAACCATTCGTGCTTAACTCTGTGTTCATGCTGGGCAACCTAAATATTTTTCTGCGGCTATCGCAACACATACTGTACACCTGCCATCAATGAATTGCTCGAAAAAACTGTATACATGCCGAAACCCAAGACTAAAATATATTCTTCTATATTACAATTGATTTCATCCACAGGCTTTATTTTTAATAGCAAGACGATGTGCAAGTGGCTATACTGTTAAGACGTTGATGTTTCTTGCAGTCTTTAGTGTGTGGTGCTGAAGACTTCAAGAGTCAAGTATTAAAACTAACACCACTTACCTAAGCTAGCTGGCCTGTCGCTGTAAACTGCTGTCGGGGGAGGGGCCACAGCTGCGCCTCGAGGAAGTTTCAAGTGCATGCGTCACCCAGGCGACCTTAAATTTCACTGGGGATAGCTCTCTATCGTGCCGGCAAGGAAACCCAGCTCGCTGGAAAGCTGAACTGCGGTGATGCGAGCGGATTGTCGAGACAGCTGTGCTTAGCTTAGATGTTCGAAATTTTTTAAACATTATAAAAAGTGTTCTAAGGAATAATTAGAAAATGTTAATACAAAGTTCTTTACCCCAGCAATGCTGGGGTAGACTGGGTTCAGTGCACACCACTGAATAAGACTTTATTTAATGTAAGAACACGTAATTAATAGTATGTAATTTATTATTACCTGTAAATATGATGTATGAATCCAAGGTAATGTTGTGCAACACAGCTTAATAGTCCAGAACAACACATCTTGACACTAGATTTGTAGAGAACATTCCATTAATTGTAATTAGGTTATTGGAGACTCTAGAAATTACAAGAAACATTATATGTCATACTTTTCTAGAAGCCTGGCCAGGCAATGTATATAAATAATCGGTCTTGGGAGTTGGAATAGGTTTTTAGCGAGAGTTGCTAGTGAAAGTCGTGAACCCATGTTATGATTTTGTTGAGTTGGTAATCGGTCGACATGCTAATAGAGTAGTCCTCTTCTTTTTCTCCTTAGTAGCAGTGTTTTTCAAAATGGTGGTTCATTAATGTGTGTGTATAATATGTATATAATCTGTAAATATAAACAGTGACAGCATTTCGTGTGTCCAGCTTTGTGAATACGACAGCTTATTGCAAGTTATTTATTGAAGATGAAACACATACTGGCAGACTTTTCTGCAGATTTCATTAATATAATTTTGATGTAAGAATTTAAGCAGCACTTTTAAGGGTTTAGTTGTCCACAGAGCCTCCGTCCATCAACATTAAGGTGGTAGGCAGTGTTGATGACAGTGCCAGGTGTCACCGTTACGACATGCCCATACCAACGCAAGTCTGCACACACGCATCTTTTCATGAATTGGTGCCACTCCGATCTGCTGTCTGATGGTTGTGTTGCAACCATGATCATGTAGATAAATTCCCATTGTCCTGCATAACATACTCATTTCCATATCCTGGTGGGAATGTTAAGCTATTTTTTGCAGTGACCCAGCACTCAGTGTTGTAAAGTCCAACTAGTCTTATCACTTCTCAATAAATCTTGGACTTCATATGGGTTGGCATTTGTTTGCCACAAAGGAGACCTGTGTTATTTCTTCATCACGTCAATGTTGCAGTGGATTCTCACATGTACTTCCTTATTCAGATGGCCATCGTTATGTAAGCGAGGACCTAGATAATTCAGGAGAATTCCATTAACTTGGATGGAACCAGTAGTTGGAACTGTTTCAAGACACTCTGTCACAGGTCAAATTGGTTGAAACAATCATGCCATCTTTCTACTTGTTCTTGAAGATCTTCTTGCGAAATGGCGGCAAGCATCACAATTATATATACAATCAATTTTTTTTTCAATCTGTTTTTTGTCACACTGACACATATAAGTCTTATGGCAACGATGGGATAGAAAGGGCTAGGAGTGGGAAGGGAGCAACCCTGGCCTTGATTAAGGTACAGCCCCGCATTTGCCTGGTGTGAAAATTCGAATCACATCATTACGACCACCCGCTAGTATCCAGAGTAACTGCCCTTCCCAGCACGGACAACAGCTAGACAAGCTGGCAGCGACTCAGTCGGGTGCTAATAGGTCTTCACGAGTATCTGGAGCCATGCTGTCTGCAGTGTGTCCCACAACTGTTGAAGTGTGTGTGGCAGAGGAGGCAAGACGGTAAATATAACATAGTGATGGTCCTACAGATGTTCAACTGGATTGAGATCGGGGCTGTTTAGTGGCCAGGGAAGAACTTTGAAGTCTCGATCGTGCTTTTTCAGCCATGTGTGGACACATCTATTCATGTGGCAAGGCACCTTAGTAAGCTGGAAGATCCCATCTTCCCGAGAAAAGACAATCATCACTAGAGCCCGGATTTCCATGCATGTTCCTAAATAAGCTGGTTACACTTCTGAAACTTTGCAAATATTCATTTTATGACTAAACAATTCCAAACAACCATACTTTTTCCATGCATGTTTGCATGTTTTGCCCTTTCTGGGAGAAAATTCATGCATAATGCATATTTTGAAGGTTTTGAATTTAGTACCGCATTTGTATTGTATTATATGCCTTTTCTTCTGACTTTGACGCATATATTATGTTAATTTGCATGATAGTGTCTTTTTCTGAACATGGATTTGCAGAATTTGGGACCGTACATCCATGTTATTTGTTTATTACTGAGAGAGAAAGAAAATGTTTTCTTGGTATATTATTCTTGGTATATTACTTCACAACCAAAGTTAGATGCATAGAGGTGCTATAATCCAGTTAGCCAAGCACGTTCTTTTCTGTTGCTTGAATAAACATTGACATAAGCGGGAAGGCCCCCCGTCGACCTCTCTAATCCTTAGAAATAAGGTGTTCTAGTAAAAACTAACCGTAAATTTGGGGTTACTAAATGTTATTTCTTTTTTCGTCTATGTTAGACGAAGATATCAAAACTTCAATCATACTTCTGTAACGCCGCGTTTCTGAGATAGCAGCTTACAAACCTTGGTTTTGCACTGAATCCTGTTTTCTTTTCCTGGAATTATCTACCCTGAACTCCAAACTCTCACTGTTCACACATCTGAGGCCAAAATAATTGAGAATGGAAGGAAGTTGGATAGCAGCACGCTTACACACTTCAAATTGCAATTTAGTGTTGGACTATGCTGTGAAGTGTTGGTGTCATGCCACCTGTTAAAAGTATACGAAGAGACCTCGTGTCTAAATGGATTGAGGTAAGAAGTTTTTTAGTTAATTTTCGAAAAGTGATAACTTCAGATATACTTCGTCCTAAATGTCTTCATTTAAGTCACTTCTGTCACTTCTTGTGACGTAGAAAGATCATTTTCCGTGTTCAGCAATATTCTGTCAGATAAACGAATGAACTTAAATGAAGAAAATATGGAGAAATTAGTTGTTGTACAATGTTTCAAACGGAAGTGAAAATATATGGAACTAAATTTTGATAGTGCATATTTTCCACTTGATTGTGCATGTTTCGTCATTTGATGTTGCATGAATGCATGCATATTTCGAGACTCGATAGTGCATGGAAATCCGGGCTCTAATCATCACGTATGGATGTGCGTGATTGCGGAGGATGGATTCTTAACCAAATCAATCAAGAGTGCCTTCTGGATGATGGGACCTTGAGAACATTCCCCAAACCATAACACTGCCTCCACCACCTTGTGTTTTTCCAGCAATGGTTGCAGGGTATTGCTTCGCCAATGTTTCTTGCTGGACACACTGACACCCATCCATTCTATGCAGCTGAGAATGCTACCCGTCACCAATCAGCAGCAGTCTAGTCCCCGTACTGTCAAACAAATTTCAGTTGTTTTCATCGATGCATATGTGTTAGCATGGGTGCAGTCACACTACGCCTACTCCGGAACTCAATTTGCAGAAGGGCTCACTGAACTTTTGTGATAAAAACATGTCTACATACTCCCTGACTTATTTAGACGGTGAGTTGTTCCACTGTAGCTCGTTGATTGGCCTTTGTGCATCGTCGTAGAGGACGTTCACCTCAGACATCAGTGCAATATTGTAAGAATCTTGTTCTATATTGGCTATATGTGTATAGTATAAGAAAAATATACAGTCGATCCATTTTAGTCAATACACAGATGTATCTTAAAAAGAACTTTAAAGAAACACACGCACACAATAGATACATGTTTCGGCTTCTTTGGGCCTTCTTCAGCCTTACAAATAAAGGATAAAGTTAATAAACACTAAAACATGTCCTAATGAAAAGTGAATCTTGAAATATCTAGCACTATTTGTGCAACATCCAGAAATGATTAGTGCTTGTATGATAAACACACTGGGAGATAAAAAACTGACCTGAAGAACATATCACATTTTACTTATACATAAAACTCAAAAGCCACTGTTGCTATTGTAAATGTCGACTTAAGTATAGCAAGAAATAAATTCATATATCTAGAACAGTATGGCTTTAGACAATGAAGGTCAACTATTGACCTCATATTCACAGTGAGGCAGCTACAAGAGCTGCACTATGCGAATGGGGAAGATATGGTGATAGCTTTCACGGATGTAGAGAAGGCATATGACAGTGTCCATAGAAACAAGATCTGGGAAGCTATGAGCTCAAAAGCAGTAAATGAGTAGATAGTGACAAGGGTGAAAAATATGTATGATGAAAGTGAAAGCTGTGTTAAAGTTGGAACCAAAAGAAATGGATGGTTTCAGTTAACAAATGGTGTAAAGCAAGGAAGTGCCCTCTCACCTCTATTATATATAATGGTGATGGATGATATAACACAGACCATTGGGGAGAAAAGAATGAAAGCAGTGTTGTTTGCAGATGATCTACTAATTTGGGGATACAGTGAGAGTGGAGTGCAGGAACAGCTAAATGTATGGGAGGAAGTTGTGTCATCTTATGGAATGAAGTTCTAGCACAAAAGAGTGAAGTGCCGGTAATGACACGAAACAAGAACTGAGCGTATAATGGCATGACATTAGGAGGGGAGCAGTTGAAAAGAGCTGAAAGCTTTAAATATCTGGGAAGTGTAAGTGAAGAAAATGGAGGAAACAAGATGGAAATCAATGAAAGAAGGTGTGCAAATGGATTCTTTAAGAGTGTGGGAGGATTGATATGGAACAGGGATGTACCACAGAGACGTAAAGGAATTATCTACAAGACTTAGGGTACGTTGTGCGAGTTTTGACATATGGTTCAGAAACGTGGGTGGTGAAGGGGAGGGATAAAGGAAGAATACAAGCAGTGTAAATGAAGTTTCGAAGGTGTCAAGTAGGTTCAACAAGAATGGACAGAGTAAGAAATGAGAGAGTTCAGGAAATTGTGAATGAGGTACCCCTACAGGAAAAGATAGAAAAATCAAGGTTGCAGAGGTATGGACATGTTAAGAGAATGGGAGAAGAGAGGATAACAAGATGTTAGAAATAGAGTTGAAGGGAAGAAGACCGAGGGGCAGATGGCTGAAAGGTGTAAATAAGAGCATTGAGTCAAGAGGAGGGAATTGGACGACAGCGAGAGAAGAGAAGTGGTGGATGGACAGGAAACAATGGAGAAGCTTATGCTCCAAGCAGACCCAGCCTGTGGTTGGAAACTGCTCCAGATGATGGTGATGATGAGGATCTAAAACAGATTTTAAATTTAAACTATGATCCTGAAATCAGCAGCTACATAGCCAAACAAAACTGGTAGGTACCGGTACTTCAAGAAAACCAACCTCTGTCAGCATACATTGCTTGACCCTCAACTGAGAAAACTAGTCGAGATCTATGAGTGGATATCTATCTATTTTTTAATCTGAACCTTGTCTGAAAATTTTGAGGAAACTTTAATACCTGTGATGTTGTAAAAGGACTTAATTGAAAATTAACAGTGTGGTGATAGAGGGAAAATCATATTTCTTATAAATTCTGGACATTCAGATAGTTAAAAGATGAAGAGCACATATGGATCTCAGGCACTGCCATCTTCAAATTGGCATAAGTACTTTCAATTGCTTCTACCAGACCTATGACCTCTATATATTTAATACGATCTTTGTATGAAAATTTGGAGGGAACTATAACACCTGTGGTACTGGGTTGTGTATGATTTTTATGATCGGAACCACTGACTGTCCAAAGAAACGAGGTAAAACAAATGTCGGTGTTTTAAGATAGGAAAGACGCATATGTGTGTCTAGAAATGATGTCGGTAACCTGAACAGTTCATCAAACCAGGAAACTGTAGGTGAGAACGATGTAATATATATTAGGATGTAGGCCCAATTTAATGAGTTGTTGTTGTTGTTGTTGCAGCTCATTAAATATTCAACAAACAGCAATTGCTGCTACAGGTCACTACTTTGCAGGATATTGGGGTTGGTTCTGAAAAAGTTGAAAATCATCTGGTGTGACAGAGGAATATCTAGAAATACCACAATCCGCTTGGTGCAGACTCTCAGGTCTTCCATCTTCTTGTATAGTTGTGAAACCTGGACTATCAAAGCTAGAGAACATCAGTGTATGAACGCCTTTGAAATGTGGTGCTGATAAAGAATGCTAGGAATACCATGGACACAAAGAAGAATGAATGTGTCAATTAGGAATATTCTCGGCATAAGAAGACCTCTATGTTACTATAAGATATTGTGCTTCTTCAGCCACATCACAAGATGACAGGGAAACAAATTAGAGAAGGTTGTAGTTCAGAGAACAATCAATGGAAAAGGGTCAAGAGAAAGAGCATCAATCAGATAGGTTGATAAGATGACAGAGGTCAACCAGATGCGTTTAAGGAAAATCATACCAGGTCATGTCCAGAACCAACTGACACAACATGAATGAGGGGAGGGATGGGGTTAGACAGGTTAGTTCTAGGCATTATTTAAAGGTACTAAAAGCATACAGACCTTTGAGATATGATACTGGCATTGTTTAGAAAGATTAAGAGATATGACTAAAGCAGGAGTACAGTTTTTAACCAAGTTCAAAAAACCACAATAATAATGATGTTATTGGCTTTCTCACTAAATACTTTTTCGGTTTTTGGAGACACTGATGTGCTGGAATTTTGCCCCACAGGAGTTCTTTTACACGCCAGTAAATCTACTGACACAAGGCTGACGTACTTGAGCACCTTCAAAAACCACCGGATTGAGCCAGGATCGAACCTGCCAAGTTGGGGTCAGAAGGCCAGCGCCTCAACCGTCTGAGCCACTCAGCCTGGCAGTTCAAAAACAATACCACCTACTTAACTAATTCAAAAGAGGAAGTTGACAAACCTGGGGTACAGGTAGCAGTTTAGTGGTCTGGTGAATTGTTTTTCTTTACAATTTGGTATGAAAATGGGAAACAACGGAAAACCATATTTAGGACTGTCGACAGTTGGGTTCAAACTCACTATCTCCTGAATGCAAGCTGATAGCTGCGTGACCCAAACTGCATAGCCACTTGCTTGGTAAATGATGGTAAAAACTTTCATAAATGACTTCATGAAAGATCATAAAACAGACCTCTGAAGATATTCTTTTCTAAGTCATACAAATCTGAAGAGCTATGAAACAGCATCAAGAACTGACTTCAACAGATCCAGTTGGATGAACACTCATGATAGGAACAAACCAGTTACAAGAATGATGCACGATGATGGTGACACCAGTAGAGCAATGAAGAGAAAACAATCCACGTCACATCTAACACCCATATGCAAGAAAGAAAGCAAACAGAATGTCAAAACATGTGGGTACTGAGCAGTCAAGGCAATGGCGCAAGGGTGCCATAGAAGGAAATGCACAAGACCCTCATTTTTCCAGCCCTAATTAATCTGGATTTCCTGTTTATCTAGACTGATCTTTTAATTTTCAACATGAAAATATGCGCATCCTTTGAATGGTACATATGAGACAGTATCACCACCTGTAGACATGATTTGGGCTTATGCCATGTCAAGAAAACAAGGTGAAACCCTTTATGTTTCGCAGAGAAGCTTTGCTCCACGTCTTTAGAAGAAAATCTCTACTGCTGATGAGGAAGTCTTCTACAATAATGAGGGTTTGAATTGAAGAATGCTTTACCGTTGTAGCTGAAGCGATACGGTCGTTCGTCACCAGGTGGCTCGCTGTATGATGGGACAGCACTCTAAGCGGGAGGTGACGACAACATTAAGCTCCAATTAAGATGTTCTATCACACTGTGTGTACATGAGAGCTATCAGAGAGGACATCAGCCAAATCAGGGACGAATGTGGTAGAAGAAACAAATAGAAACTAATAAAATAAAATGCAACAAAAGATACCAGGATAGAATAGAATAGAGCCGAAGAATGGAAAGAAAGTATGTGGAGAAAAAGAGGATTATAATGACGTGAGACAATGTGAGCGGGGGGGGGCTAACCGGTGTACACATGTTATGAAAGTATGACACTAACACATAACACATAGCTTGGAATGAACCAACTGGTGATGATAAACGTACAAATTTGGAAAACACCAAAACAAAATAACAATATAAAAAGGGCTGGGAGCTTGAACTCAAGAATGCTTTACTGTTGGACCTGAAGTGGTACGCTCGTTCATCACCAGGTGGTTCGCTGTATGCTGGCACAGCACTCCAAGCAAGAGCTGACAATGACTGGCAATGACGTAAAGAGTTTCGCCTTGTTTTCTTGACACGGCATAAGCCTAAAAACCCACATCATGTCTACAAGTACGGCCCGTGAAAGCATCAATGTTAACAGTATGATTCTGCTGATGAAGTTTGTGAAGTTGTCGACCCATCCAAGTTTCTTGAAACATTTGCAAATATTTCTGATTGCTCAGATGTAGAAGACAGTGATGAAAATGCCTGGGTGCAAAGTGACAGTGGTGCTGGATGACAAAACTACTGCTGCCTATTCTACAGGTAACAATGGTTGATGGTGAATTCTGTTAATAAACTTAACCATGATAGGTTAATATTTTGTTTGGTCCGTATTGACTAGTCTGAATGTATAATGTAACTATTTAAAATAGTTTATTTGAATCCGCCTTGATCAATACACTCATTAAATGAAAGAGGAAGAAGTGACTTATGCGGAAGTATCAGCACAGCAGGAAAATTTAGGAAAATTTGGTGAGATTCAGTACATTTCCAACATGATTTAAGAAAAGGCTAAGTAAACAGCTAATAGGGCATCCGCCATCTGGACAACTGCCCTAAATGCAGATCAGTGGTGATTGATTGAATTAAACATTTTACTTAGAATGGCAGATGGAAACAACTCCAGCCAGAATGATGGTGAAATGCCTACATAATTGTACTGCAATCAAACAGCTCACAAATTTCAAACAAACAAAAAAATTCACTAATTCAGTAAATTCAATTTAATATGATACTGAGAGTAAGTGCCAAAACATGTTGTTTTATTTATTGTTTGTGTTAAAATATAGGTTTGTATAGATTATGTAACTTATATTTTATTTCCACATTATCCAGGTTTTCATTGATCTGGACCATCTCCAGTCCATTTAGTCTGGAAAAACAAGATTCTTGAGTACAGAACTCTGCCAGGAGAATGGAATTCTATTTGCTGGTTACCTGTCAGTCATTCTGTACACACTGAAATTATAACAATAATATTTTATGTCCTACTAGCACTGATGTGATGGAATTTTGTCCCACATGAGTTCATTTATAGGTGCCAGTAAATTTACTATCAAGAGGCTGGCGTATTATGTTAATTTTTCCACTCTCTCTCACACTCAGTGACGGTCCTTTGTTTGTAAAGACGATAACTGCTGACCTGCCAGATTTTACTTGCTCAGTGTGATAATATTCTAAGCTGTATTCCTTGGCTTTCCTGAACAGGACCATTGCTTTTCATTTTAAGCAGCATCTCAGCTGGTGTAACGAGTCTGAATGAAATCTGTTCCACGTGTCGGTTCATGATTAAAATCTTTATAGGAGTTGGGAATCAATCCCATAGCCTCTGGACAAGAGTCAGACAGGTTACCCCAACACTGCATGCCTGGCTAATTTTTCTATGCTAAGTGCAAAAGTTCAGATGCCTGTTTTTAATTAAGAATGTCCAGAAAGTAAGTTCTGTAGCAAATACCGTGTTTGCAGTCTCGATTGTAAAAATGTTCATTGGATTCTGTTGTCCATCTGTAAACCCATAGGCGTTATTTTCAAACAATTGTGTCATACTGACATAATCTTGTGCAATTAACAAGTTCACGGCAATTGAGTGGCCTATGCACACTGTAGCTCTGCTTATAAGACATAGAGTTTTTTTTTTTACCCTTATAACACGTTCAATGCGGATCACGCACTAGGCGCGTGACGCTACTTTATAAGCAGGTGCAGAGCACGCGCCTAGCGCGTCATGGGACGGTTGCTAGGAAATGTGAATCACAGGTTTCCCGCATGGTAGGAAAGGCTCTAATTGTCATCCCGCACATTGTGTAAGTCCAGTCTACTAGCAGATTCATCCGTAGCCATATTTGCGCATGCGTTTTCCGTTTCCCGCGTTTTCCCTCTCCAGAGTTGTCGTCATACGTCATCATTCATTTACGGGATCTTTGAGCAGCAAGACCACTTCAATGCGAGCTAATTAACTCTTCAGGAGAATTACGAGTGCTTCCGCTTTTGAAATTAAATTCTACTGCTGCAATATGTTCAGTAAAAGAACTGAACTTGTAATTGTCGTTTATTCTTGCATCATCTATATATATAAAATAAGAGTTTTGTCTGTACATTGCTCAGAATTTGAAAAGAATGCTATTTTTGTATCGGTCATGTTCACAATAACAAGAAAATGCATTTTTTACATTTCCGTAATTTCTGTCTGTCTGTCTGTCTGTCTGTCTGTCTGTATGTATGTACACGCATCACGAGAAAACGGTTGAAGAGAATTTAATGAAAATCGGAATGTAAAGTCGGGTGATGAACCGCTACAATCTAGGCTATAAATTATTTTAATCACGCTGAGTGAAATGGTAGTTTAGGGGAAGCCTGAAATTTAATTCTCAAATATTTATGTTATTAGTGGTCATGTCTTAATGAAAATCGGTAGACAAACATGTGAAATAAGTCGCTACAATATAGGCTATACACGCTGAGAAACATGGTAGTTTAGGGGTAGGCCTAAAATTTAATTGTCAAATATTTATTGTATTAGTGGTCGTATCTTCACGAAAATTGGTGTGCGAAGTCGGGGAATAGGTCGCTATAATCTAGGCTATCAATAATGTTATTCACATTGAGTGAAATGGTAGTTTAGGGGAAGGCCTGAAATGTAATCTATATACAGAGTGAAGCGAAATTCGCGCACTCGGGCGTCGCAGTGCGACTCCCTACATGCCAGCAATAAAAAATGTCTTTCACAAAAGTTCGTCCTGCGAGTATATCAGGCAGAGAAAGGACGTTGAATAGTGGCAATCTGGCAACACTGTAACCACATGTACGGTAAGTACCTCTGTCAGCATCATATATCCGTGCTAAGCAGTTGGTGCATTGGATAGGGTTTTGGGTTGGCATGCAGGTGGTAGAGGGTTCGATCCTGGGTTAAGGTGCAATTTTTTGTTTACTAATTTCCATCGGACATTACATACTGTAATACAGTAAGACACCGTACCTTAGGTCTCATGTATCCTACATTTACAACATTTTGTAGCGCTGAACACAACAAATACCTTGCTAGGCCTACTGGTAACGTAAGCCCTTACGAAATACAATGGACTTGAACGAGGCAAGAATAACAGTTGCTACTAATCTATGAGATCGTTGGAGGACGGTAGAAAGAAAACAGGTTTCGCATTTAGTATATGAATTTGTGCGAATAAATTCACGCCCACGACGTGGAAAGGACGTCTTTCAAAGCTGACCAAGGGAAACGATTGTTCGTCCATTTGTAGGATCGTAGTATGTAAGTGCAAAGGGTTTCTAGAGGACCCGCTGCAATGGCTGTTGACGATTAAGTTGCCAGATACCATACCACCTGGACTACATTTATGAAATAAAAAAAATACGCTTCAACCCAGGATCGACCCCTCGACCTCCTGAATGCTAACCCAAAACTGTAACCAATGCACCAACTGTACAGCACAAAGAATACGTGCTGACAGAGGTAGTTACCCTACATGTGGTTACAGTGTTGCCAGATTGCCACTCTTCAACGCCCTTTTTCTGCCGGATATACTCGAAGGACGAACTTTTGTGAGATACATTTTTTTATTGCTGGCATGTGAGCAGTCGCGCTGCGACGCCTGAGTGCGCGAATTTCGCTTCACCCTGTATATAAAATAAGAGTTTTGTCTGTACATTGCTTATAATTTGAAAATAATGGTATTTCTGTATCGGTCATGTTCACAGTAGCAAGAAAATGCATTTTTTACTTTTCCGTAATTTCTGTCTGTCTGTCTGTACACGCATCACGAGAAAACGGCTGAAGAGAATTTAATGAAAATCGGAATGTAAAGTCGGGTGATTAACCGCTACAATCTAGGCTATAAATTATTTTGATCACGCTGAGTGAAATGATAGTTCAGGGGAAGGCCTGAAATTTAATTCTCAAATATTTATGTTATTAGTGGTCGTGCCTTAATGTAAATCAGTAGACAAACATTGGAAATAAGTCGCTACAATATAGGCTATACATGCTGAGAAAAATGGTAGTTTAGGGGAAGGCCTAAAATTTAATTGTCAAACATTTATTGTATTAGTGGTCGTATCTTCTCGAAAATTGGTATGCAAAGTCTGGGAATAGGTCACTATAATCTAGGCTATCAATAATGTAATTCACACTGAGTGAAATGGTAGTTTAGGGGAAGGCCTGAAATGTAATCTATATATAAAATAAGTGTTTTGCCTGTACATTGCTCAGAATTTGAAATGAATGGTATTTCTGTATCTGTCATGTCTACAGTAACAAGGAAATGCATTTTTTTACTTTCCCGTAATTTCTGTCTGTCCGTCTATATGTATGTATGTACACGCATCAAGAGGAAACGGCTGAAGAGAATTTAATGAAAATCGTCATGTAACGTCGGGTGATGATCCACTACAATCTAGGCTAAAATTATTTTATTCACGCTGAGTGAAATGGTAGTTTAGGGGAAGGCCTGAAATGTAATTCTCAAATAAGTTACTTATGTCATTAGTGGTCGTATAGATAAATCTATATATATCAATCTCACAGCTGCGCGCCCCTAACCACACGGCCAACTCGCCTGGTCGTACCGACTGAAACAGCCTGCCTGTATATTGGCGGGAAGTAGCATGCCATTCCTCTGGTTCATACATTTTCTCATATATCTGGTTCGTAACACATTGGTTCATCATAGTATTCGAGCTATTCAATCCCTACTCGGAGGCACTGATTGGAATGAGTAGTGTGCATGTTTAACGGAATAATGACAGAGGAGTGTTCACGGCAGTCTGCGACCTGGTTATTCCAGCTCTGGAACTTCGGACTCTTAGATCGGCACCGTAGTACTGTTCGTTGAAAGTGAGAAAGTTTGCGGTGTTTCATTTGATCGAGTATTTTATATGATAACATTGCTTTCAATCGCTACATTCCTACTGACGTTTTTGTAATGACCTATGTTGTATTAAGTTAGGAAAACCACCAAGTCAGTCTTTCTGAGAATCCCGTAGCGAAGCACGGGTACATCAGCTAGTATATGTATATAACACGAAAGAACTTCTAATTGCCATTTATTCCTCATCACATTTATAAGTAACTTGAAAAAATGTTCAGTAATCATTTTTGACTGCGTCGTGATGCTTATGTTATCATTTTATTTATATTTTTTTCTGATGGCCGACAATGTGGTTCCTTCAACATCACGAGACCTACCCAATTAGCCAAATTATTTCATTTTTATTTGTCAAATTATGTAATAGAGAAGTGTAAATATGAATATATTTATGCCTGTAACATACTTTATGCATTTGTTTGCTATCCGCGGTAAATAATGCACAGTAATCTACCAACGCATGTGGCGCGTGATCCGTCTGGTGACCACTGTTACTTCTCGATTTCAACCACCATGCGGGTCACGCACCAGGCGCGTGAGTGGGAAAGTCCACGAGTTTGATAGAACTCGCCCTACCAACGTACAAAACTTCGATAATTACAACTTTTAAAGAGCCCTACACAAAAAATTTTCTCAGGTTGGTGGGTATGTCACGCTCTGCTAATATGCAGTGAACGTGTTAAAGCCAATACTCATCAAATATAATGGCTGCACAGAAGCCTTCAATCAAATTCATGGATCTTATTAAGGAAATTTTATTTAAAGAGGATGAACACAAGAATCAATTTTTATGAAATTTATTGAATGATTTATTTACAAAATACTATAAAACAGATTTATGTTTATAGTTATGTGTGTTTCCACTATCATGTGGAAAATGTTGTAAATGTGCTTCCTCAAAATAACAATACAAGAAAAAAAGGATGATAATGACGACAATTTAGTTTAGAACTTAGGATCATGTTTAGTAATTAAGTCTATGTACTTTTGAAAGCGTAAAACCTATTTGATAACTTGGAGCATTACGTCGTCTTTAGGAATGGCACTTATTAGCAGTACTTTGTAAAAAAGAAATAAGCTCTTGGTAAAAAAAACTGTCTGTCTGTTTACAGATGAAAGATAGGGGTACTCAGGATAATTTACAAGTTGAAAGTAACATGCGTCAAAGTAGCGAGAATGATTGCAGGTAGAGACAGGCAAAAAGGCACTCAGAATAAGAAGATAAAAACAAAGTTAGAAAGGAACTTGATGGATGAAGCTGTACAAACAAACCGGTTTTGGTAATCGGTCAATTCTGGATCAGAAATGGAAGATAGTGATTCAGAAGCAGAAAATTATAATTTAAAATGGAATGTAGGTATGTGCAGACTTCATGCACAGTTGTCAGTTTCTCTTACTGACAGTACTGCAACAGAACGAGAAAAAACTTTATCACAACGATCTTTTGCCACAAGAGTGACAACAAAGCACTTTCCATCCAAGATACCCAGCACAGAGAAGGAGAAAAAGCCAAGGTCTTTTCAGATGTAGGAAAAAAGAACACTGGTATTAGGGTACAAAATTAAAGCAGGTGGATGTGTGAGGTGTATGATATTTGTCTGGGTCTTACAATCCAGACAGGATAATTCAAACTAAAAGCTAGGGCAAAATCCTTCAGTAAAAACCTGAATATAGTAAAAAAAAAAATCTCCAGTAACCCCATATTAAGCACAAATTTTTTTGTTGGTATTTTAACATTGCACTAACACATTAAAGGTTTTCGGCGACACAAGGTTGAGAAAGGCCTAGGACGGAGAAGGTAGCATCCGTTGTTTGTCTGGTATGAAAATGGGAAACAACGCAACACCATCTTCATGGCTGCCAACAGTGGGATTCGAACCCACAACCTCCTGAATGCAAGCTCACAGCTATGAGACCCTAACCATATAGCCAACTTGGTCAGTACCAACCACAATTAAATTAAGCAATGTGAAAAGTGTTAAGGACCTAACATTGTAATACTGAGCTTACTTCCAGAGCGAATTAGAGCTGTCGTTAGATAACTTTATGGAATAATACAAGGTTTATTTTGGTGAATTTCTGTTCATATAATTTAGGTTTTCTCTGGACCTTCCCTCTCAAACATTTATCTGAAAAGTTTTTGTTCTTTACAATTTCTATACAGGTCTGAACCTTCAACACTAACACCATCCTATCCAAACTGCCAAAGAGCCATGCATTTTCCCACTTTACAAGGTACCTGAACTTATGTCATTTCTAATAATGTTACTGGTTATATGTTGTACTAAATAAGTTTTCAGTTTTTGGGGGATGCCGAGGTGATGGAATTTTCTCTTGCAGGGGTTCTTTTAAGCGCCAGTAAATCTACCTACACAAGGCTGGTCATTTTAAGCACCTTCAAAACTGAAGCCACCACTGGACTGAGCCACGATCAAGCTTGCCAACTTGAGCTCTTATTTTAATTCCTGGATGTAACTTCAATGATGCATATGACATTAGTAGCACACATAACACTAACAACTGTTCAACTACTGAAACAACTATGGAATACTAGTTGAACATTAGGAATCTCCTTTAGGAATCGTTGAATCTGTTTTAACCTCAAGTGATTGGGAGTCTAATTTATCAACAGGAGTTTGAGATTCCACAGTGTCTTTAGATGTTTGAAGTTCAATGTACTGCTGTAACTGTGACACTAAAGTGAGCTGGTGGTGATTGAGGTTCTGTACAAGATGGGAGGCTGCTGAATTGAGAGTTGCAACCAACTGGGCACGAGATGTTTGTAGATCAGGCAAGCGACTATATTCCACAATCTCATTTTTGCTCAACAGACGATCTTCAACAATGCCCGCTGTAACAAAATGAACACAGTTTAGTATAAATTAAAAACATATGGCAAGGTCTGTGTAGAATGGAACTGTCAAGAAAAATGCAATTCAGAATTAGAAGCATGTATAACAAATGTCTGAACTATGTTATAATAGATGACAAAAGTGGGGTTTGAACCCACTATCTCCCGGATGCAAGCTCATAACTGCGCGGCCCTAACTACATGACCAACTCGCCCAGTGAAGTGTACTTTCACCAGTACTCTTTAATATAGTGACAGACAACATTATGAGGAAAATTTGCCAAGGGTCAACAGCAAATGATATGAAGGTCATTGCATATGCACATGATGTGATGATATGGGAAGAAAATGAACAAAAATTGGAACAACTAAATATGTGGCAGAGGGCAATTGAAGAAGCAGGCATGGAAATAAGTTTAACGAAAAGTAAGGTAAAGTAGAGAAAACAGAAATATGAATTATGTTAGCTGTAATGGAAAAATTCTTAAAGAAGTAGATGCTTTAAAATACCTAGGAAGTAAGCTAAATGGGAAAGGAAACGTCAAAGAAGAAATTTTGCTCAAAATTTTATTACTGTGTAGCAGATATAATCAGAAATTTGCAACGTTTGATAAATCATTGCCTCAATGCTTGTGGTATTGGCCTCTTCTAAGTCTCTAATGTTTGTTCAATGGTCATGCTATTTTATTCTAAGAATTCTTCCGAGATAGTGTTGGTAATGTTTCAAGACATTTTAATCTTCTGTAAGTATTCCAAGTCCACATCCTTAACCCACCTGACTCAGTTGACGTGACGTTCACACGACCATAGGCCAGGCCTCAAACTCAAATAACAAGGCATTCACGCACTGTGCCGAGTTGTATGTACTACCTTATATTTTAATCACCCCTACAAGAGTTTCCCTTTTGAGAACTTCTATAAATAGTACAGGAATATGGATTGTATACAGCCCTCCTTCTAAGAACTTGCACCATTATTTATTACCTAATTATAGCCTCTGAAAGCACAAACTTTTCATCAGGTATCAGTCATTCTCCTAGTGATGGCTCCGGATGTAGTATAGGCAAGCGACAGCAATGCTATTGCTGAGTTAATTTAAAGTGTTTTATATGTGGAGGGCAGTGATGACAATTATGATAAGATTGAAGAAGAGATTTTAAGTGAAAGTGACAATTCATCTGATACAAGTGACTGTGAAATCGTATCTAAAGCCCCACATGTGAAAACAAAACAGTGACTTGGTGTGGGTTAGTAATGGTGATAACCAACCAATTATTCATTACTTTATAGGCTCTCCAGGGGTATCAGGAGAACTGAGAGACAAATATTTAGATAATTCTTTCTATATCAGAGTTTTCAGTATTCTTTCAGTGTATGGACCCTTCACTTCGCCCACTGCGCGGGAAACAAATATTTGCGCTATGGAACAATTATCAGACCTACGTGGAAGAGGACTGTGTCAAGTCCACATTAATGACACTAATGAAGATCAAATTAAAGCCCACTTTGCCCTCTGCATTCTGATGTCCCGGGTTCGTAAGCCTCGCATCCAATTATACGGCAGCAAAGTTAAATGTATTGAGAACCCAGTTTTTTGAGAGACAATGAGTAGTGTGAAGTGCCTCTACATATACCCGCAACTCAAGATTTACCACAAAAAATCTTCGTTCTAACATCATTGTTGTTGATTACAATTATTTTGAATGCTTCACTGAAAACTGTGCGTGAAAATTCTGGTTGCTGTTCCATTTATAGCATTTATTTAAGAGTGGTGCGCAGTAGTTTTGACGAGGTGGCTTACTCATGTTGAGGATGATTTCAATCCGATTTATAAGCGAGCGTACAGGACCATCAAACCTGAAGCGATTGAGTTAAGCAATGTTGGTAATGCTATGGCATTGTATAGGTAGAGCTTGGTCTGGGCACTGAGGTCATAGTTGTTGAAGAGCATCTTGAGAAGTTGAAGGATGACTAACATGTAAGAAAAGTGTCCAACATTGTGCAGGGTCTTTCTATTGACCATGCTGGAAGGAGCTTCAGCATAAGAGTTTGGCGCTGGTTAGTAAACAACTTGTGCTTTTTTAATGTTAAGTTATAAGAGAGTGGAGGAGGATAAAACACGATGGTTTGGCCATATCAAACAGGTAAATCAAGTAAGTATGCCAAACAAAACTACAGAATTAAAAATAAAGACAGAGAAAGAAGCTAAGGAAGAGCCAGGTTCTGGGGATGGAACTAGTTAAGAACAGCATAAAGCAAAAGGTCTAGGACTGGAACATGGTAATGAATAACAAGCAGTGGAAAGGTACTGTACAGTAGAATGGAGAGAAACAAAATATACCTCAATCAGGTTGCAATATACATAAGAGGAAATGATAATGATGACAATTTTGATTTCAGCATGAACTGTAATCATCAAGGAATTAGAAATTAATATACTTAAAACTGATAGTGATTTACTTACCAAGAAGAATTAACTGAGGGATCTTCTTTGTAATTTTTAAAGCTTTTGATACTTGTGGTTCAGGACTGAAAGCCATTGCAACAGGACTGTTAAACAACTCCAGTACAGCCTCATACTTAGTGCCCTCTAATGCAGGCCTTGCAATATTCCGACTGTATGATCTTAAACACATGTTCTGTCTCTTGAACAGTATCCTTGCCTGAATAACAAAAGAATTATTTACAAATTAAAATCAAACACTTTTTTTTTTACAAGTTACTTTA